>NW_024369818.1:4350889-4834424 GCF_014805655.1 Passer montanus
CCCCGTCCCCTCACGGTGCCGGCGCTCCCGTGCGCGCCCCCCCGGCGGGCGGCGGGGGCGGGCGCCGTCCGGGCCGCGCTGATCGCAGCGCGCCATTGGCCGCTGTCTGCGCGCACGTCACGATCATGATGAGAATTAATGATCGGGGCCGCTGATTTCATTGTGTGACGCCGGGACCGACCCAGCCGAGCCCGGCCGAGCCCGGAGCCCCCCGCGCCGGCCCCGCGCTACACGGTAAGCGCGGGGGAGCCCTCCTCCCACCGGAGGGGGGAGCGCGGCGGGGCCCCCGGCGGGAGGGGCGCGGCGGGAGGGGCGGAGGAGGAAGATGATGATGATGATGGTGGCAATGATGATGATGATGATGATGATGATGATGATGATGATGATGATGATGATGATGATGATGATGATGATGATGATGCGCTGTGCGCGTGCGCGCTGGGCCCGGCAGCGGCACCTCAGCCGCGGGTGCCTCAGTGACCGGCACGGAAACAGCGCGGGCACAGGAACGTGACAGTAACAGAAACAGCGCGGGCACAGGAACGTGACAGTGACAGAAACAGCGCGGGCACACAGCCTGGGGAACACCCCGGCGCTGCCTGACACCCAGCACCGCCCCGGCCGCTGCACCACGGCCCTCAGTGCCACGTCCAGCCTTACTTAAACGCTTCAGGGACGGGGACTGTGCCGCCTCCTTGGGCAGAGCCTTCCAATGTCTGAGGAGTTGTTTATAATGTCGATCCTGCACATGTTATGTCATCGCTAATTTCCTCATTCCCCGGTGTCTCAATCACAGAATCCCAGAATCACTGAGGTTGGGAAAGATCTCTGAGATCACCGAGTCCAACCTGTGCCCCATGCCCACCTTGTCACCAGCCCAAGCACTGGGTGCCACCTCCATCCGTCCTTGGACACCAGGGCTGGGGACTCCAAACCTCTCTGGCAGCCCCTGCCAATGTCTTCCCACCTGTTCCATGAAGAATTTCTTCCTAATGTCCAACCTAAACCTGCCTTGGCAAAGCTTAAGACTGTGTCCTCTTGTGTCACGGGTGCCTCAGTCCTTGGTGCCCCGGTGTCCCCAGTGGCTCGGTGTGCCCGTGTTGGCAGGAGTGTGGAAGAAGATGAACTTTAAGGTCCCTTCCAACCCAAAACCTTTCTGTGATTCCATGGTACGGGCCTGCTGTGGTGCCAGGCACGGCCAGTCACAGTGGCTGGACGGGGGCCTTGTGCTGCCACGCTTTTGTCCCTCAGGTGTTTGAGGGTGAGGAGGAGGACGTGTCCTTGGCTGTGCTGTTCTGGGGGTCTCACCCCTGGAAGGGCCTGTGTGGCATTCACCTGCCCCCCAGTCCTGTCCCCTGCCCTCTTAGCCTGGGCTTCCTCATTCTGTGGATAACATCACACACAGCTCACCTAAAGCAGTGCTGTGTTCTCCCAGCTGGAGTCCTGAAGCAGCTCACACATTCAGAGTAACACTGCATTTTAACCCTTCTTCCCTTTTTTCTGACATCAGTGTTACAAAACACATACATGCTTTATTTAAAACATGTGGCTAATCCAGCTGCAGTCAGGAGACTCATTTGCATCAAAAAAAGCAGGATGGGATGCATAAACCTGCAGTGTTGTGGTCATGGGTTATTATGTTATTAAGTTACTGAGGGCTGTCTAATTTGTCCCTAATAAAGGGCTGCATTTTATAGGTAGGGCTGTAATACAATCCTACAGACGCTGTACTTAGTGGAGAGGGAAGCAATTATGCTGCGAGTCACGGATATTTAAAAGTAGTTTTACAAGCTGGTGTGTACATTACACTCACCAAAGCATGGGCCTCATCCACTGCCCTTGGAGTGAGTGTTGTAACTGGTTTGGCCTGTGTAGGAAAGAGGCACCAACCTACAAATTCAGATTATTAAAGGTTGTTGCTTGATGTGTGTCCAGTATCTCCACATAGCACGTGAGTTGGGGGGTTGCTTGGTTGATTGTTTTCTTTCCATTTGGGATGTGCAAAAAGTGGTGAGGTTTTGGCAGCCATTGAAAGATAATTTCAGTCCAAGTTTCTAAAGCTGGAGGAATAGTGTCGCTACTGCAGTCTTGTTTTATTTATGCCTATAGTAGTTTTCTTACCATAGTTCCAGTTTTGTCTCAGATTTATATTGGCACTAAGACTTGTTATTTTTTGCCACTGGAAATCTGTGGAGGGAACAAAATAACCATAAATTGGGAGTGTGCAGATTTTCTTGTACCTTTTACAGATGGAGAGACTAAAACAGAAATAGTTTTTTTTAAGGTGACTTTTTTCCTAGGAAAGTGCCTTTTTGGAGCTGAAGTTAAAAAAGAAAACCCTTAGAAACGGTTCCCTTTTATCACTCTGTGTTAATCCCTGACAGTTTTAGAATGTTATACCATAAATATTTTTATACTTAGTAACTTCCTGGTGGCTTATACTCTTGAGTTAATTGATTTCTTATTTATTTGACACCCAAGACTAGTTTCTGTTGCTGCTTGAAGTGAGTGTAATTATGGGTTTGTTTCCTATTTTCCAAATTAATTAGTGTTAGCATAAAGATTTACCTTGTAAATGTTTACTTGATTCAGCAATCCAAACATTTAAGGACTTTTGGAGACCAAGGCCATACTGCTGTGCATTGTAGACAGAAATTATTTTTCCTTCTTATGCTTCTCCATTATTTTTTCTTCATTTCCCCCCCAGATATCTCAAGTAATTGCAGAACAGCTCAGTAACTCCTGAATTATTTGATTACATTATTTTTTCCCATTTCCTTATAGTTGTTCTTTCTTTTGTGGCACTCCTCGAGATGGAACTTGTTTCCATTAGTTGCTAAAAAGGAATGACCTGGCTTCACCAGGTCTCCCTGGAGAGATTCCTGATTTTGGAATGTTGGATGAAGTAAGTGGGGTGGGAGGGCTGGATGTGCAGCAGACCCTGGCACAGGGCACTGAGTGCCTGTTCCATGAGGCAAACCACGGCTTCAGGAGCCAGCTCTGCTCCTGAATTATTTGTATCCATGACACAAATAATTTTATTTGCCTTATATTAGAAGCAGCTCTTGTGCAAAGATGTGTTCTCCCCTCTCCGGTCATTCCCAGAGAAGGGATGGAAAGGAAATACTGGGGAGAAGTTGCTCAAACCACTACAGCAGCCTGAAAAAGTTCAGCTCTAAGGACAACCCCAATGTCATCTGCTGAGGAGCTGGTGAGGGTCGCAGGGTGTCCATGGGATTGTCCTTGGCACAAACTGAAGGCCATGGAGTTCCCATCTTTGTCCTTTTCAGTCACAGCCTGGGATCTCCCAGTGCCTGACAGCACTTGGACTCCATTTACGCCTCCCAAACCACCACACAGCAGAGGGATCTTGCCATGAGCAGATTTTTAAATTAGTGTTCAGTTCAGAAAAGCAGTGATAAAACATGTTGGTGTTGTTGGGTTCACAGCAGGCTGAGGGGTGCGAGACCACGGCAGTGCAGAGTTGCCAGTGTTGGTTGGCCTGGGACAAGTGGCAGGGGCAAGGGAATCCTTGGAAAATCTGCTTTTTCAGCTGTCATGGATTATCCTCTGCACTGCCAGAGACACCAACACACTTGGCCAAGGCTGCTTTATTTTATTAGAGCAGGCAGATGTTGAATCCTTAAATACAGCTTTGCCACCTCTGTCTTTTATAAAAGTGAGAATTCAACTTACATTCATAGAAATTGTTTGCATAATGCTTTTCCTGATTTTAATTAAATTTCACAGAGTTCTTTTCTGTAACAAACTTTCTTTTCAGTGCCAATGTGTTGCCAACCAGCTGGACATCTGGCTTCCCAAAAGCTCACGTGCTTGTTTGCTAAGCTTGGCAAGTCAAGATCAAAATGAAATTATGATAAAAATCCATGTGGATTTCTAACTTGGAGTCTGAGATTCAAGACAAAGGTGAGAAATCCTGAAGAGACTGGAGTGCTCTGTAGGTGCACAGATTGGGAAAAGGAGTTTATTTCCTTGGAAGTTACTGAGGTTGTTTTGAATAATAGTCTGAGATGAAGGTGTGTGACCTGCTGATTCCCTTCTGGTGTGGCTGCCTCAATGTTCAGTCATTTTAGCACTTTGCAAATTACTTCCTGTGTTAAAGAAAATGTAAGAGCTCATATCTTGTTCTGATTATGAAAACTGATGCTGAACATGTAATACTTCCCCCAGAAATAATCAGTGTAGTCCTCTGATGAATGTATCGTGCATTAATTTGTCTCAGAGACAGAAACATTATGTTCTCACAGCTGTGTGAATACTCAGTGCTGTAAATTCCCAGGTGTGACAGGCATGGGCAGTGAGCAGAACTTGTTGCCTGTGCAGGTGGGATATGCAGAGATAATCCAGCTCTTCCTGGATTAATGGGGTGGCTCTGGACTCTGGTTTTCCAGGGGAGCTCCCAACCATCTATCAATTGGTTTATTCAACACAGGGTACTGCTTTAGATACTCAGAATCAGTGCTTAAGAACTGCTGATAGCAAACTGATTTCCATCTGCACTTTGCAGGTGACATAATATTAATGAGAGAGCTTTGAACCTGCCAGAGACAGAATATTGCCAGATGTCCTTCACACTGGTGTGAAATCAGTGGAAGATGGTACAGAACTGTCTGTTGACTGAGGATTTGGTATATCCATGACACAAAAAGCTTTAATAAATCTCACCTGCTTGTTTGAAGATGTTGTAATGTAAACTGCAGTTATGACTCAGTTCATAACTCTGTGGCTAAGGATCCTGTAATCTGTTTATTTAAATCAGTTTCTAATGGTCTCTCCAGGAAACCTTTGAGTTCTGCTTTACTGGATTCAAGGCAGAGGCTACCAAGGAGTCTCACCAGGACTTTGGTTGGCAGGTGTAGTTCATGAATGATTGAAATCCACTGTAAAAAATGAGTTATTAAAGCAGAGCATGACCTCTCCTGAGCTTTGCTGGGCCAAGCCTGTCATGCAATACTCAAGGGTTTATCTGAAGTTCAAGTGATTTAATCAAAATGCTCCACCCTGTCTTTATCTAAATTACAGATGTCAAATGCAACAATGAAAGTATTTTAACACAGAAGTGACCTTGGATACAGAAATCCACATAATTAAAAAACTTGTCAAGGACCTGACATGGCTCTTCCCTCGCAGGTCATCAGGTCTGGTTTTAAAAATTGATCTTACCATTGGAAGAGTCTTCACTGCAGTTGGTGAGCTGTTTGGAGAGCGAGGTGTGATGGGCCTGAGTGTGGGAATGAATGCTGGAGCTTTGGGGTGACTTCAGCAGCATCTGGGAATACGGAACTTTCAGAACTGTTTCTGCTGTGGTCCTTTGTGGGAACTGAGCTCCACTAAATAAACCAGGAGCACTGGTACTGAAAGAGGAGTAGGCAGGAGTGGAAGCTGGGGCCTGTCAATCGTGCAGGAGGGAAAAGAATCACAAAATTAACTCTCCTAAGTTCATTCAAAGCGATGTAAATCATTTGGTGACCTTGTCATTGTGTATCCACATGGGAGATCTGAAGGCAGTTCTCAGCATGAGAAAGTAGATTATTATGAACTTTATTGATTTGTTAATGGACTAATAATTGTCTCCTCTGTTGCTTGCTGTAAATTTCTTTAAGGAGTAGATTATTCAGAGCAAGAGTCTCCTTTGGCCAGCTCTGGCTGTGACTGTGACCGAATAAATGTTCGGGGGAGGCAGAACTTGGGCAAAGCTGAGTTGTAATGCAGCTGGTGCTGTGTTTAATAATACACTGGATTAAGAGGGGGAATAAGAGTTGAGAACAGAGGTAAAAAATGTGATTGGAAAATCATCTCCTGTTTTATCTGTTATTTCAAAGAAATGGTAATTTTTACAAATTGGTAATTACTGATTTTTCTATTGCCTGTTGACATAGAGAGGAAAGTAAACTCTGCAGTCAAAGCTCTGGCCTACAAGCATTTTAGTGAAATTCTAGATATCAATCTCTTCTTTATACAGGCCTGTTGAACTCTTAACATCCATTACCATTACATAGTATAATCATCTTGGAGAATAAAGTGAAAGCAGTCAGATGTCTGCTTATGCTTTTGAGTCCCTAATAATTTTATTTGCTTTATATTAGAAGCAGCTCTTGTGCAAAGATTAGATAGATCTCCCCTCTCTACCTTTCCATTCAGAATTTTCAAAAATGCTTGGCTGCAAAGGGTTCCCTGATCCCCTTTATTTTCCTGCTGGATGTTGGCAGGTTTCCTCTCCTTTGGTTCATTCTGTATTCTTGTGATGCATTAAAATAACTTGTGGCTGGTGACGTTTTTGCTTCCCAAGGCACCACGTTGGATGCAGGCTGTTCCTGGCTGGCCACTTGTGTTGTCTCAGCTTGTGGCCTCCTGTCTGGGACAAAAAAACGCCCTGCCTTGGAAATTTGGGATGATGAGGCTCTTCTTTTCTGGTATCTACCCAGAGGATTGCATTCTTTGCCTGTGTGGATTGTGTAACAAGAGCATCAAGCTCCAGTTTGCCGTTAGGACTCTGTTGTGCGCTTGGTAATATTGATAATATTGGCAATAATGTTTGCCTTTCCCAAGCCAGGGCATGAATTTTCAAACATAAAGCAATGTCTGGTTTAATGTGTTCATCAGAGTGGCCCTGTCCAGGCCCCTCTTGTGTCCTCACAGTGAAACTCAGGGGGACGCAGTGCTGGGAGCTGACTGAGGAGCTGCTGCTGGCCCGGGAGGAGCCTGGGCCTCGTACCCTGGGTGGCTTCCTGAGCTCTGCTGCAGAGAGGCAGAGCCTTATAAAAGAAAGGCCTTGTGAAATCAGCCCTTGCTATTTCAGCTGAATTAACAGCTAGCCTGTTAAGTTCCCATGAGAAAGAATCATAAGAATGGGAATCAGTTTGCATAACAATCTGTTCTTGCAAGAAGGCAGTTTGCATCTGTGAAAAATAAGAAGTATATCCCGTGAGAATCCACAAAGAAAAAATGTAAACACCTGTGTAAAGAGAGAGCCTCAGCTTGTGCACACAGGCACCTTATAACCAATTAGTTGAGTGGCAAGAAAGTTCCTAACCAATTAGAATTAAACATGGTAACTGGGAAAACTGGATAAAAATAGGCTGTAACACTGAAGTGGGGTGTTCTGCCCATCCTTATTCACCACTGCTGCTGTTACAGAGCACCACCAAGGAGCAGGAGCACATCCCAAGGTCCTAAAGCCAGCACTGGTTATATCCCAGGAAAACAACCTTTACAGGTTCTTAAAAATCCAGATTTCCAGCCTTTAGGGGGTGTCACAGCAGCAGAGCCTTTCTCAGCCTGGGACATGGGTCTCCCTCCTCTGTCAAACTGGGTGGGCAGCACCAGTTGGATTTTCCCCCAAATTGGTCTTTGGTCCTTGATCCTTGTGACTTTGGAGCTGGAAGTGCCAGTACTGACACAGCAGAAGGACAGGCTCTTGTGGAGTGCAGGAATTGCTGAAGTTGGAGACAGTGGAAACTTTACTCATGTCAAACAGTCACCTTGATTTTATACCAGATTGTATCTGTTTCTTGTTGTTAGGGATGGGAAGCAGACCTGCTGATATTGGAGCTGCAGATGTTTCTCTGTTTTGCCTAATGCCTTTATTATATTTACAATTTTAAGGAAGAAACTTTCAGACTAGAGCCTCATAGGCTTAGCAATACCATGTAATATTTATTTATTTGTGCAAAGCAGTCACTGTTATTCCAAACATCCAGTTCACCTGTTCAGCTTGACACAGCACTGATTGCAAGAGGCTTTCTTGGAAAGTGAGGAAGTGTTGGTAAAAGGTTCTGTAGAGAAAACATGTCAGTCCTCAGCAATATCACAGGCACAGATGAGAGCCTGTGCCTCCTGCACAGTTACAGTTTCCACCCCAGCTTTCAGAGTGTCTCCTTTTCCTTTCAGATGAATCTGCGTTCTGTATTTACTGTAGAGCAACAAAGGATATTACAGCGTTACTATGAAAATGGAATGACAAATCAAAGTAAAAATTGCTTTCAGCTCATATTGCAGTGTGCACAAGAAACTAAACTGGATTTCAGCGTGGTCAGGGTAAGTACTGAGGACTTCCAAATTTGTAAAGCATACACATTCATTGCCTTACATAAAATATAGAGAGGTCTGGAGTCTCTAACTTTATCCTTGTCTTAAATCAGAATTCAGTGTGTGTGTGACATTCATTTTTACCCAGCAAGCCTATTTAGAGTTTGTTTTCACTGAAATATCTTCACATGACTGTTGAATTTAGCAGGAGCCTGAGTTGCACAAGGAGTGATTTTTGTTGTCTTTTGTTGGGATTTTTAAAGTTATTATTTATTAAATTATAGGGTGGCTTGCCCTATAGAAGCTTTGTATGATGCATTGTATCAGAGCAAGGTCATGTTATTAAGAAACTATTTTTAAGCTAAATAAGTTTCTATAAATGAATATATTTGGGGGAAACAATTGTGGAACTATTTCTTTTGATGCACTCTGTCACACTTGTATTCCACATCACAGTCATAAATGTTGTGGTCCTTTGTGGTTATTCACAGTGAGGACATTCTTTTCCTATAAAACAAGAATGTCCCAGTGCTAACAGGAGCTCTTCCAGAGTCTATGAATTCCACAGAAAGGGAAATAATAATCCCTTTGTGAAACACTAGACAGCAAAATGGCTGTTGTCCGAGAGAGAGCAGAAATAGAAATCCTGAGGCATTAGATGGAAAAATAACAAAGGGTAGTGGGGCTCCCAGGAGCTGCTGTGACACTGGACACTGAGGAGGAGCAAGTGGGACCACTCTAGGTTGGTTTTTAATTGGTTTAACAGTGGCACATGGACAATAACAAACCTGTTCCCAAATTCTTACCTCGATTTCCCTCCCTCAGAACACTCTGGAAACATTAAAAGTTTCTTTCTCAGCTGGAGGTGGTAGAAGCTGTGAAAGTCAGCCAGGGGCTCAGGCTCCTGGGGCAGGCAGGCAGTTGTAACAGGAATCTGGATGCTGATGGTGCAGCCAGGGCTGGTTTGCTATTTTTGTGCTGATTGAATGTCCTAGAGGAGGCAGCCCAGCTCCCCTCTCCTTGCAGTTCTCTCCATCTTCATGTTTCCTTTCCCTCTCCATTTCCCCTCCTGCAATCAAGTATCATTCCTTCTGTTTTCTTCCCTTCCTGAGCCCTGATTTGCAACTTTTTCTTACTTAGGAAGTGCAATGGAAACAGATCCAGTGTCTGTCCTGTATTTGTCACATTTTAGCATGATCTTACCTTTCTCTTCTTTACACCCATCATTTCTGCTTCTCCTAATGCCCCTTTTTCTCTTTTTATCCTATAAAACTCTTGGGCAGTGATTAGTTCTTTGTAAAATGATACTTGAGTTGCAGCTGGCACTTGCAGATAGGATTACAATAGGCACATGAATTCCCTAAATACAATTGGTCAGGAGAATGGGACTCTCAGCAGAGGCAAAAGTGACCAGTAACTGACATTTTACTGTATGTTACAAATTGTGCCTCAAATTAGACATTTTGTGAAATTTGACAAAAAAATAGTAGAGTAGAATAGTGTATGGCAGGGATGGTTTTTTTCCTGTATGAAATTAGTCATGGTGGTATCAGTGAAATAAATCTTGAGGGTAACTTCAAGCCAGGAGGCATCAGGATTTTTGAGAAGCTGGGGCTTTGGAAATGAGGCGGGGGTTGTCCTGTGTGTGAGTTGTGGATCCCAAAGAGAACAGGCCCGGATCTCTATCCTGTATTGTTCAGGCCTGTATTTCCACCCTGTCATGTTCACTGCATAATCAGTACATGATTTACATATTTGTAAACTTACATCTCAACTCGAACACTTAACATGTCATCAGACCTGCTTAAAAATGGAATTGCTAATTATTTTCTGCCTCCTTGACACCTCGTTCTGTGTTTGGTGTGGTTGCTGTCGTTGTTTGCAGACGTGGGTTGGCAACAAGCGGCGGAAGATGAGCAGCAAGATCGCCGTGGAATCTGGGGGCACCCCCCCAGGGACTGCCCCTGCCACTCCCTCCGTGCCCCCCGAAGCAGCAGTGAGAAATGTGGTGAATATCGCTCGATCCCAAAGCCAGCAATCCTCTTGGACCTCTTCTAACAACGACGTGATAGTGACTGGTATCTACAGCCCTGCCAGCTCCTCGGGCCGCCCGGGAGCCGCCAAGCACACGAACGCCTCCGTGGCAGAGCTGCACAAAACCTCCATCCCGCGGCTCCCGGGCAAGAGCGACGCAGACTTCCAGCAGCAGCACATCCCTCTGGGGCGGCAGGTACCCCACTGTAAAAACGCTTCCCTCTTGGTGGGGGAAAAGACCATTATTCTATCCAGGCAAACGAGCGTGCTCAATTCTGCCAACTCCATCTACAGTCACACGAAGAAAAGCTACGGCAGCTCCTCGGTGCAGACGGCGGAGCTGGTGTTACCTCAGAAACCCATGATTTGCCACAGGCCCTGCAGGGCCGAGCCCTTGGCGTGCCAGCGCCTGCACAAAGCCGAGCCCGCGGCCCTGGCGTCGCACGTGGCCCCCGGGCCGAGGGCTCACCCCAGGGACCCCGCGTGCGGCACCCAGAACCTGGAGATCCGCGAGGTGTTCTCGCTGGCCGTCACGGACCAGCCGCAGCGCCTGGTGGCGGGGGGCGCGGCGCAGAAACCCCCCTCGCTGGAGGGCAGCTGCCTGTCCATCGCCATGGAGACGGGCGACGTGGACGACGAGTACGCCCGCGAGGAGGAGCTGGCCTCCATGGGGGCGCAGATCCAGAGCTACTCCAGGTTCTGTGAGGGCAGCGGCTCCGGCCGCGGGGACAACCAAAGCGCGGCCGGGCCGGGCCGCAGCGGGGGCTGTGGGGCACAGCTGGGCAGTGCCAGGGATGGGCCTGACAACCTCCTCTACCACAGCAGAGAGTTCCACCTGCCTGCACGGACCTCATTGCACACTACGTCCAGCACGATTTACAACCCTGCCAACGCAGCCAGAAGTACCTTTTCTCCTCATTTTACATCTTCAAGTCAACTGAGGCTGTCACAAAACCAAAATAATTACCAGGTAATCCATCAGTTTATCTCTGTCTTCAAACCTCAGAGTTGAGGTTGTAGATAAATGCTGTTTCCTTTCAGAGTTGGTGGCCATTAAGCAATAGCTTCACCTTTCTGCAGGCTGTGCTCCTTTTATGCCTTCCAGTGGAGATGAT
This sequence comes from Passer montanus, assembly GCF_014805655.1. Classification (NCBI taxonomy): domain Eukaryota; kingdom Metazoa; phylum Chordata; class Aves; order Passeriformes; family Passeridae; genus Passer; species Passer montanus. The sequence goes on from NW_024369818.1 coordinate 4,362,088, forward strand.
TCCTTCCCAAACCCAGTGCAGGCAGCACTGCAGTGTGGTAGCACTTTACCCGTCCAGCCAGCCCCTGGCAGCCATATACTGAAGGTCAATGAGGATTTCATGGATTCCAGGGCTAAATTTTGGCTGCAGGAGGGTCATACCCATGAGCTGGTGGTTGCTCCAGCCTGTGTTGTCCTGCCCTGGCTTTCCAGCAGGCGCCATGGCCATTCCTCAGGTGTTCCCCTGGGGACACACATCACACGTGGCACAAGACATGGTTTCCTGCTGACATTTGTGCATTTGCTCACCCCATTGATGTCAGCTTGGAATGTGTACCCCCTGTGCAGGTGGCAGTGTCTGTGTTTTGTCAGGGATTAGGATCCCCTGTGATGGAGTTAACTCAGCTTCCTTTCCCACAGCATCTAATTCAAATAATCAGTTTACATTCAATCCCTTTATTCCTTTTCCTGTACTAAAATGCCTTTAGTGATACTGAAGGGAAATTAAATGCAGATCATTGAAGAGCTAAAAGATGTTTAGGAGAAGCTACAGCACTTGACACATTTTTTTTAGTTTTTGGTATTACAAGAGGAGAGATACTTGTGCAAGAAACATCCAGATTGGTATTTTTCATGGATTTTTACACCATCTGGCATGACATAGCCTGGAGACACAGGTAAAAGTCTTTTAAGGCTGACAGAATGTGATTCTGTGTGTGTCACCTGCATGCATTTGCCTGTTACTGCCTTTTTATTTTATCCTGGAAATAAACCATGTCAACAGCCTATGAGCTTTTCCTGTGCTTTGCTCACCAGGATAGAGAACGAGACTTTGTGAGTCATGTTTTTTTAGGTTTTTTTACTTTTTCTTTTCTTTTTTTCCTGACTTGTTCCTATCTCCTGTGACCATTTGAAGGAAAGCTTCTGAGTCCAAGTCAGTGCCACTTTTCACCTGAATTATTACTTCTCTGCCTAAACCAGAGGTTTTCTGGACAGAGGGTAAATTCTGGGGAGTAGATGCACATCAGATGGGCTGTTCTCTCCTTTGCTCTCACACAGTCTCTCAGTGTTTGCTGTTACTTTTCTTGGTTACAGAATTCCTGAAATGCTGTTTACTTTTGCCATCCCAGTTTCACAGGAGAAGAAAACTGTAAATGTGCAGATCAGTCCAAGGAAAGGGCTGGTAAAAGTGCTTATGACTGAGTTGAGGACATTTTATAAAGTTTCATGAAGGGAGATCCATAACTGATGCCTCCATCAGCTGTGTGCTCATGGTGCTTTATTTCACTCTTGAAAAAGCATAAGAGAGATTGATTCCTTCTATTTTAATTTTTTAATGAAATTAAGAATAACTTTGCTTTGGGGGTTTATGGAGTAGGAATTGAGTCTTTTTGAAGAGCTAGAACAGTTCATGGTAGATGATATTTTATCTCCTCGTGTGGTGTTTTATGGATCAGAATAAGATCTCTGTAACTTTGTTTTAGGTTTATTTTTTACTTTTCCCTGTTGTAACAACACACCTGGTTCTCTGATAAGTGAGGAATTCATCTGTACCCCAGCTGGCCTCCATGCCTGTCTCAGACACCCTGCTCTTTGGATTTGGACTTTGGATGGAGGGAGCTTCTGTCATATATCCCTTGTCATTCCAGGGTTTTAAACCTTGGAAAAGCTGAGCAGGATGCTGTTAATTCCCCTATTGCTGTGAGCTTGCACCCTGTGAGCCCCTGAGGTGACACTTCTGGGTATTAGAGACTTTCTGAGGTGCTGTCTTGAATCCTTTTAGTTTTGTACAGGATGACATTTCATTTTTTTGAAGTCAGTTTATGTTAATTTTATTGCCCATGTTTAGCTAATTTATCCATCAGCACAGAGATGAAAATCCTTAAACTTGGGGAAATCTTCTTGAATTTAAAAATAGATTAAACCTGAGCTAAATGATTATTGGAGTAGTTGAACATCCAAGCAGATGCTTCTTCAAAGTCAGGACTGTGTGACTCATGTTTTGATGAAGCAATTACTGTCATATATTGGTGGGGTATCTAATTAGCAATTAGTTATAGCTTCCTTACTGGTTCAATTAATCAAATTCATGTTAGTGTAACTTAAGACTAAATTTAATTAAGTGATCAATTTTAATGCCTGAGCAGTTTCAGTAAACAAATTCTTCAGCCTACTTGCTTGTCTTAGTTTGACTTTGAGTGTGTTGCAATGGAGAGGTTACCTGTGCTGTCCTCCAGCCTGAGCTGGGATTTAGTCTTGGTTTCTTCCCCCATCCCTAAGGGACAAGAACACTGCTGAGAATCTGTATTTTTGTTTACTCTGGTGCCTGTTTGACAAGGGCAGCTCAGAACAGTGCCATGCACGTTGTCTTCCAGGGGGTTCTCTTGAGATGAACTCGGCTGCTTTTGGCCTCTTCCCTGTCAGAGTTGTGTGCATTTGTCTTCCCAGCAACCCTTAACTCCCTGCCACATAGATGTTGCTTTATTCCCATAGAAAATCACTTTTTTTCCATAGCCCCCTTTAAATGAGTGAAGAGGAGGCCCTTGGGTGGCTCCTCAGGGTGCCTTTGCAGAGGATTCTGTGGTGTGAAGCTGTTGTGTGGGATATAGGGTTATAACAGACAAACAGAATTTCTAAAATGTGTGTGTGCAGTGCAGAAATTAATATTTTAGGCTCAAACCCTAAATGCTCTTTTCATCCCCCTCAACCCTCTTTGTGCTGCAGTGAGCCAGTGTCTGACTTTGGGTGACCTCCAAGTGCTTCCAGCTAAAAGCTTGAAGGATAAAAGTGTTTTATGTGCTTGTACAGCAGCCACCTGTACCAGGGCTGCTGTGCTCATTGTGCTCATGCTGCAAGAGCCACCAGTGAGGAACTTGGCAAATACAGAAACTATCAGAGCAGTTTGGGTCAGTCAGCAGAAGTGCACAGGTTTTCTCCTCACAGGTGATTGATCTCTCCAGAGCTGTGTTTGGTCTCTCAGGCATTGCTTGTCTGCAGCAGAAGGTGACCATGGAATCTTAAATAAGCCTAAAATATTCCAGGCTATGGCACACCTCAGATGATCAGGGAAAACACTCTTGAGATTTTCATTTAAGAAAGTCTGACCTCTGGGAATGATGGAGAAGCAATAGGAATGGAAGCAGCTCTCCTTTGCCTTCGCAGCCCTTCTCCTTCCTTCTGCATCCTGATATCCCTAATTTTTCTGCTGGTACTCAAATCTTTAACATGAGACGTTGAACAGCTCAGTGACAAACACGAGAGCATTTCTTCTGGAAGTTGAAGTGAAGTAATTGAACAAGATGTGAGGGCAGCTCAGTCCTCATCCCTTGTCTGACTCCAGTCTGCTCATCCTGCCAGATGGAAAGGGAAGCTGCTGTTGAAATACAAGTTTTGGGGTACCAAAAGTACAGAAACACCCAAGTTGTCACTGTGTTATCTTGCCTTCACCCAAAGAAACAATGTTTTTTTCTTGGCAGTAAAGGTGAGTGTGACTTTGGTTTTCAGTCTTAACCTGCTTACAAACATTGGTGTCAGAATTGAATGCACAGTGCTGAAGTCTCAGTATTGGCTCTCACAGCAACTTAAACTGCTCTTGTTTTCTGTTCTGTTTCCTCCTTCCCCTCTGCAGATTTCAGGAAACCTTACTGTGCCTTGGATTACAGGTTGTTCCAGAAAAAGAGCAGTAAGTACATTTCCATTTAAGTATCTAATGCATCAAATGAAACAATGAAAAGAACATTTTTGAGAATGTCAGTTCTGTTTACCTTGGGTGGGATTTTTCCCTTTTTCCTTCGATACAAACATTCTCTGCATGTGCAGTGTTTCAGTTGAGGTGAAGTTGATGTCTATCTTTAAAAGCAGGTCAAGGTTGTAATCCAGTGTGAGGTGATGCCCAGGTAGGAATTGTGCTCTTGGCTCAAACACAACATCTGAGTTGATCAGGACTGAGAGTTTGGAGCTCAGAATATGTTTTTTATATTGAAAGTGAAGTGTTTGTTAATTGAGGCATCTGAATGCTTAAGAGAGTAACTCCCTTTGCAGCTTCTCTGCACATGCACAGAATTAGTCAGTGCTGGCTGTAGGAACTTGATCAAGTCTAATTTTATCCACATAAATGTCATTTCACAGCAGCAGAATCTGCCAGTTTGGTGTCCTCAATTCACAGACAACTCCAAACCATAACACAAGGTATGAAACAGCTTTTGTCAGGGGGAAAAAAAAAACCTGCCCAACTCTTTGGTTTAGTTAGTGCTCAGCATTTCCAGCTTGTCTTTGAAGAGGTGTCAGTTCTGCCTCCTTACCAGCAAATCCAGCCTCAGGTGGGATGGTACAGGCAGGCTCTCCAGGGGCTGCTCTGTCACTGCAGCTCTGTCAGAAGCAGCAACTGGGGAAGTGTCTGTATGGTAACTAAACTTCCCAGTCTGTGGAGCTGGCAGTGTCCTGGCAGTGCCCTGGCAGTGCCCTGGCAGTGCCCTGGCAGTGTCCTGGCAATGTCCTGGCAGTGCCTGCTCTGTTGACAGTGAGGTCTAGGCAATGGAAGAGCCTTTCCTTGCTTTCTCCTGCTGTAACCAGAACTTTTTTCCGTTATTACTTTCAGTTCTTTAGTCTTCAGAAAGTGTGAGTGTGGCAGTGTTTCCTGTATAAGTAGAAATCTAAGGATCATCACATTAATGGTGTTTTCTCTCAGACTTTTTCTAGGTCTCAGCTGAAGCACTTCCAATTTCTGCAGAGTTTGGTACAATGACTTACTTCTTTTTGTACAGAGAGTACTTTATAAGAGCATCTCCCAGAGGAACTGGTACTTTTGTACAAATCCTGTTGTGCTCAATCCATCTTCTTCCTTTCCTAAGTGCTAATTCTCTTGAGGAGGCTTTTTAAAATGCAGCTCTTTTCTGGAAGGCTCATCCCCTCTATCACTTAATGACCTTTTAGAGAGAGCATCTCACCAAGGAGCTGGGGAGTGTCCGGGGTAGAGTTTCACAGCTAAATGGGGAGGTTTTCCCCCTCCCTCAGTACCACCACATCCACAGCCAATATCCAGTTGTAAGGCAATCCAGGTCGGGTGTGTGACCTGACAGGTACAAATCCTGCTGCTGGGGTTGTTTTTAGAGTTCAGTGCTGTTCTGGGGGTCAGAACAGAGCCAGCTCAGATTTGGCAGTGGGAGCACAGGGCTGGCAGTGGGTAATGCTGGTCCCTGCAGCACTGGGGGCTTGTTGGGCATTGTGGTCATGCTGGATACCTGACCCCAGCTGTAGAAGGCAGCTCTGGAGTAAATTTAAACTTTCAAGGATGTGGAGGTGCCTGTTCATTAATCATAGAGTCCCTGAGGTTTGAAAATACCTTTAAGATCATTGAGTCAGGCCAGCATCAGCACGGTCACCACTAAACTGTGTCCCCATGGGCCACATCCACACATTTTATGAGCACTTCTAGGAATCACCCCTGCCCTGGGCAACGTGTTCCAATGCTTCACAACCCTTTCAGTGATATTTCCTGATATCCTGATTTCCTGAGCCTCCCCTGGCCCAGCCTGAGGCCGTTCCCTCTCCTGTCCCTGTACCTGGGAGCACAGCCCGACCTCCCTGGCTGTCTCCTCCTGTCAGGAGCTGTGCAGAGCCACAAGATCCCCCCTGAGCCTCCTTTTCTCCAGGCTGAACCCCTTTCCCAGCTCCCTCAGCCTCTCCTGGTGCTCCAGACCCTGCCCAAGCTCCATTCCCTTCTCTGCTCCAGCCTCTTTCCTGCAGTGAGAAACCATTAAGGATCGTAATTAGAGAATTCTTTTTCCTTACACCTTTACTCATTTCTCTTTTTAATCAATAAAATGCATAAAACCCTTTGGTTAATACAATCTGTTTGACAACATCTGTGTCCAGATTTGTGGATGCACTTTCCCAGTCTGAGTGCAGAATCAGCCTCCTTCAGGGGGCAGGTTGAGGACTTGGCACTCTGGAAGTGCTGTGTACACACAGGGGTAAGACAAGCAAAGGAGAAAAAGCTCCTACTTCCTAGAAACTTTGATTTCAACTGTGAAATTCTTTTGAATAAAGAGTGTGAGGGAACAGAAATAGAATGGATAGAGTTGTAGAAGTGCCATTATGGCAATTACTGCCATTCAAACAGGAAAAAGGCTAATCTGTATTTTGGTTAAAATGGAGAAGATTGTCTTTTAGATGCTCTGAATTTTTAATCTTCTGCCTTGATGTTTTGTTTCCCTTGCCCTGTCCTTCAACTGTATCAGGAGAGAAATAAAAGCTGTGCAATTCTGCAGAAACTCTTTCTGGTCTGCTCAGCTCTGCTGTAGGATGATGTCATTCTGATTGTTAATGAATATTAGTCTAGAAATATCACCCTCTCAGTAACTCATGAGAGTGTCTTTGGAAATGACAGAGTTCTGTGTTCTGTCCTGGTGCATGTGCAGTGGCCTTTATGAATGCATTGATTTTTGCTTTTTCACAGGGTGGTGGAAGGATAACAAGGATTCAAAAATAGCAGTGAAGGTACCAGTTAAGGAGAATTAAAAGGGAGAAAATATCTTCACTTCTGTTCTTAGCTCTTGAGTGTACTGACTGTGCTTCAGTTGTGTGTCATCTGAGGTCTGAGCAGAAAGGGTTGTGTTTGTGGTAGATTTAAAGGTACTGGTGTGCTCTGGAGAGCATTTGTCACACAGTGGTGGCTCTGGGTAAGCTGGGCCTTAGTAGTGAAGTTCCATTTTGGGGGAGAGAGGGGGCTTGTCTGCCCTGAGCTTCACTTTGGGGTGTCTGGGCTCTCAGACTGTTGCATTTGGGGACAGAAAAGACCTGAAATGGGTGGAGAGTGCAGGAATTGGATTTTTGTATCACTGTTTGCACATTGGCTATTTGATAAAACTCTGTCACAGGAGTGCAGGCACACCTTGGGCAGGTGGAGGGGCTGAGGTGTGGCAGCTGCCCCCAGCTGTTCTGGGCATGGGAGCACAGCTGGATTTTGTGGGGAGACACATCAGTAGAACCCTAAAGAAAGCTCCTGCTTGGCCTGGGGTGTGCCAGGCTCAGGAGAACCAGCATGAGCTGAGAGCAAACACCTCAGAGCAGCTCCACAAGAACCTGGCAGGGATTAAAGCTCCTGCAGTCAGAGGCCACCTCAGCCCTGCCTTTTGTTTTAAAACTGTTCCAGGAGGAACTTGGGGAGTTCTCTCCACGTTCTCTGCTCTCCCAGGAGAGGGGAAAGCTGTGGTTCAGTCAAGTCAGTGGGAGTGTGTCTGGGTAGGCCAGAGGGTGTGCAGGGAGAGCTGAGCCCTGCTGGAGTCTGCAGGGAACACTGGGCTTGCTCCTGCTTTGTGCCATTTGGAATGCTGGCTGAAGTGTTTCCTCCTGCTCTGAGATATTTAAATACATATCTCAAGGTATTTGTGCTTTGGTAATACCACCCATAGCATGGCCTGGCCTTCTGGCAGGGAGCAGCACCTCCTTGTCCCCCAGCAGTGCTGGAGGAATGCAAAGGGGGACAGGTCTGGTGATTTTTTATTATGTGATGTGCTGCACCTCAGTGCCACAAATCACCCTGGTTTATTGTCTGCTGTGAGGCTGCAGGCAAGGAATGCATCCTGCCTGAACAGGAACTGCAGAACTTTCTGGTCCAGTGTGAGGATGACATTGATAGATCAAGTAAGAATCATAACTAAAAATCTAAAAATCAGTTTACTTTGAGGCTGAATATTCACTATTACACAGATCAGCTCAAAATCTCCAGAAGGGTGAGTTGTCAGTTTGTGTGGTTTGAGGGCTGCTTTGGAAATCAGGGTGAGATGTCTGGGGCTCAGAGTGTAATTTCTTTGCTAGACTGTTCATTGCATTGATATCTCTTTTTGGTTTTTTTAATCCTTTTTATTGAGTTTGATTTAGAAACAGATATTAACAGAATATCTGTAATTTTGGCTGCATGCTGAAGCTGTTACAGCTCTTCTCACAGTGGGGTGCTATGAAATATTTATCACCTCTGCTTCCATCAGAGCAAACTTCACGCTTACCCAGCCAGTGGGGAAAGATGCAAAAAGTCTGTGCTGCAGAAACCTCCCAGGGTGTGAGCAGGAGGAGTGGAAGGGTGTCCTCAGACACCTTTGGCCTGAGTTTGTGCTGTGTGTGAGCAGCAGTGTCCAGCCTAAGCTCAGGATGGCTGTCACTGACAGGGGGCAGCTTGGTGGCACTGGTGAAACCTGAAGCTGAAACCTCAGGCTGCAGGAATGTGTAATCTGGAACAGCTTTTATGAGGTTAAATATCTTGGTGTGTTAAGGGAAAGTGCAGACCTTCATAATTTGTATGTGGGAAATCAAGAAATAATAAACTGAAAAGCAAGAATTATATTAAATGGTGCAGATGTGAAAGGAGAAATGTAGTGGAATGATTCAAAATCACTGTTAATACATACAAATAAGATCCTGAGGTGGGAATTAATAATCCTCTGAAGAAAACAGGTATTAATTAGTATCAGGGTTCAGAGACCTCCATGCTGGTGTCACTGGGAAAGGTGAATAAGTCAAAATGACACTGTGCTTGTACAGAAGAATCTGGGATTTGTTCATACCTTGAATACTTTGAGTGCTTCTGATCTTCCCATTCCTCCAAAAATATAACAGAAGCAGTGACAGGGATCAAAGGCATGGCAAATTTGTTTGTGAGAGGTTTGTTTGCTAAAAATAACCATTACCTCAGCCCATTTCATCACCAAGTATCAGAACTGAATGTTGATTTAATATGATTTCACTGCAATTGAAATGAACACCACACACAGTGCTCAGCTGCAGCATAAATGCAAGTTCTGTATAAAACCTCAAGTTCTTCCATTTTTTAGCATGTCTTTGATTAATAATCTGAAATTTGTGTATAGATTTTGTGCACATGGCCTGAAACATTTTCAAGTGGTGCCTAAAAGCCGATGTAAAACCGCAGGCTCTGAGAAAAGGCAGGATGAGGACACTCCACTCCGTGCAATTATTCATCCCAATTATAGCCACCGGATTTGCACCACAGAAATTGCTGCACGGTGGGGGGATGAGGGGCTGGCAAAGAGCCAGGAATGTCTCTGATAAACTGGGTCATCTCTTCCAAGGATGGTGGTGTTACACTTGGGAGGTCGGGGATAAGCCGGGTTTAACCCTGCGCGTGGCACAGCTGCCGATTCCATTTGCTTTTCCTTGGGAATGGATAGGCTGGATTCTGCTGGACAAAGCCTCTGCTGCTTCTTAAACTGTGGCCAACACAAGTGGGAAATGTAAAGGATTCAGCCAACAGTCAGCACTGTCAAAGCCAAGCTTTGAATCAGCAAGCTGGGCATCTGAAGAGAGGAAATGAGAATTGTATTCACAGCTTAATGACGTAAAAAATAAGAACTGAATTACTGGCTTGCCTTCACCTATAAGTATTGTCATAAATATGAAGCTTTCCAATATTGTCTTCTGGTATTTTCTCCTATAATGATGAATATTATGATATTTGTAGGGCTCTGAGGTTTTCCTCTTGGTCCCTTATTTCCTCTGATGATATTAAGCATGAGAAGGTTATTAACTAAATTGATGGAAGCTTAGTTGCATGTACAATGTAGAAATTCTATCCTTTCTTTTCTGACAAAAGTCATTATGTAATTTTTAAGCAGTTTATAATGCAGGAGTCAAACTTGGGTATGATCCATGTCAGGGGGATGATCCTGTAATTGAGGGTAGTTTGTGATTTCCCTAAGAAAGTGCTGATAAGGCCCATGGCACAGCGTGTTACACGAAGGCAGCTAATCTGGAGCTGAGATTTGGAGCTGCTCAAGTGTCATTTCCATCTACTGAGCTTAAGGACTGACACTGATCCCATGATGCTGGTGCAGCTATTGAGAGCAGGGTGTGTAAATGATGATCCTTCAGGATCTCTGAGAACTTGGCAGAGCACAGGGGTTCCACAGTGCTGGTCTTGGCAGAACAAAATGGCTAAAATGAGACAGAGACTCCAAAGCAGAAAATATAAATTATATTAACATAATTATACAGCAGTTGTGAGGGGAAAACCATTGAATAGTGATGTAATAAGATCTTTGTTGAAACATTTGCAGTAGGTCATCAGAATTAACAATCCACTAAAATGAAAAAGATCTGACACTGCTTTTTAAGGAAAATTTTTGAAGGCCAGATGCTTTTGCTAAATTTTGCTTTTTTCATGTAAAGTCCTTGTTTTAAGTAAGTAAAAGCTGGGCAGGCTCTGCACCTTCCTGAGCACCATCTCTTTGGGAACTCGAGGCAGGCTCTGGGTGTCTTTAGCCCAAGGCAGGATCACTTTTCCTGCTATCCAGGCCTTGCCCTGGGTTCTTTCAGGAGAGGAAGCATTTCTGAACAACTGGAACACCACGTGGCAAGAGGAAACCTGAGCTTCCTGCAGCAGCAGCTGGACTTCCTTTGGGTTTTGTTCTGATTTGGCCAACACAACCACCAGGGTGGGAGAAGACACCCTGAGCAAGGTTCCCCCTCAGCTGTGCTGTAACACCTGGCACCTTTCCTGGTGCTCCACAGAATTCCACAGGCTGTTCTGAGCTGGAAGGGACCTGACGGGGGTCACTGAGTGCAGCACTCAGGTGAATGGGCTGGAATGAGAGAGTTGTACCTGGAAGGGCAAATGTGGGTGCTGAGGCTGTGGATGTTCAGTGTGAGGATTGCTGTGTGTGGCACTGATCACAGGGAGCTCTGTGAGCTCACTGCAGCAGTGTGGGCTCTGCAGAAGCTGCAGGCAGTGTTGGTTATTTCTGTTTAAAACACCCAGTGTCCTTTAGGGGCTGAGGTGGCCCTGAGCAGTCAGGGATGTGGATAGGCCAGGATAACTGTGCAGTCCATTGCTGTCCCTCCTCTCTGCCTTCCCTCTCCCCACACTGGGCTGCAGAGCAGAGCTCTTCCCAAGTCCCAATCTCCTTTGCCAGCAGCTCTGAAAGGAGTTCCTGCTGCAGTGATCCAGGCTGTACTTCTGTTCCTTGGCCATGGCTTGGTGTCAGGAGGAGCTCAGGTCAGGCGTGCAGCAAAAGCAGCAGCTCTGGGTGCTCGGGCACTGGGATTTGGCTCTGCCCGGCTCTGGAGCTGCACTTTGCTCAGCCTGGAGCAGCCTTCACTCAGCCAAGTGCATTCCTGGTGGCTGAACAGGGCATTCTGCCCAGGAGCATTCCTGTGCCGGGCTGCCCAGGGCTGTGCAGGGCTCAGGGGTGCCCGGGGTGCTCCCCACCATCCCCACTCTGAGCCAGCTGTGCCATGGGCAGGATGGGAACAGCCCCTCTGATCCCAGACTGGAACAGCCAGGAAAAGCTCTCAGTGCCTGCTGGGCACTCAATTAATCGTGGATTCATCAAGGTTGGAAAAGACCTCCAAGGTCAGCAAGTGCAACCAGACCATATTTGAATTTATCTGGTGCATCTTTTACTGGGATTACTTCAGGAAGACAAAGGTTTGGTGCCCCTATTTTGTGATCCTACATTGAGGAGGCTCAAGTACTTCTAAATTTTGAGAAATAGTAATTTTTAAGAGAAGAAAATTGCAACAATTACAATATTCTGTAGATTAACAAAAGCTGGTACTGGGAGCTGTACAAGACTGTCAAATGATCCTAGTTCTATAAAATTACTTTTTATTCCACTTAAAATCATTTCTTTATAACTTTTAATGGTTTTTAAATGAGCAAACACAGAATTCAGCTATTGAAATAATGAACACAATTCAGCTACTGAAATAATGACACATGTGGCACATGATCTACCAGTTACCAGTGCAGACTTTGTGGTTCATTTTCTGTCCTCTGAATAGCTGGAAGAGTGAAAAACATGCGTTGGTGAAATGAAACTGTAGATTTTAGATAAAATTCTGGGTGAAAAGCTTTTGTTAAAGCTTGGAAGCTCTACTAGAGAAATACTTTCTGTGCTCACACCAGTTCAAACTGTGGTAAGATGTTTAGGAATTCTTTTTCAGTGTTACTCCTTTTATCACTGATCCACTATCACATGTTTTGATAAACGTAGACAAAGAGTTTGGGAACTCGAAGATAAACAGTGGAACCAATTTAAACTCAAGCTCCCCACATAAACATTAAAGTATTCCCTTTAGGAAGTCAGAATGCTTTGAATTATGCATGTGTTGTAGTTTGCAGTAAGATAAAAGAACTTTAAGGGGGGAGGGTGAGAAACTTGAAAAGCCTTTAAGGAGTAATTTGCATAAATTGGGTGGAGAGAGTAAACAGCACAAGAGGGAAAAAAAAGTTATTTTCAGTAAGGCCTTATAGAATGAGATAAAACAAATTACCAAAGAAATCAGGTGGAGTTGAAACAAAGCTGAAGTCCCTTAAACTTGTGTTAATGCTGCCACTGCCTTTACAGCAAATCCCAGGGAACTCTGAAGTGCCCTGGGTAAAAAAAAGAGAAATGAAAAAAAGCCCAAATTCTTAAGGGAGACTTAAAAGAGAAGAGCCATGGAGACAGTAGAACGTGTGTGTTACTGTGTGGGAGACCTCTGGACATGAATGCTCAGGATAAGCAGATTTTTTTTCAATCTAACAGTATTTTTTTTTTTTATCTTGCAGTTACAGGACCGCACACAATTTAGTGACCGAGACTTAGCTACCCTAAAGAAATACTGGGACAATGGCATGACCAGCCTGGGCTCAGTCTGCAGAGAGAAAATTGAAGCTGTGGCTGCAGAATTAAATGTTGACTGTGAAATAGTTCGGGTAAGAAATCCAGAGTCTTCCCTTATCTTGTCTCAGGAGCAAAAATAGGACAGATGAAAGGCTTTAAAAATTTCATGAGGAAGCTTGAAATAGATTTCACGTATTACATAATGAATGACCATGTTGGGAAGTGCTCTCCTGCTCTTTCTGCAGTCTATATTTAGTAAAAGCCCTCAGGTCAGGGTCTTATTGATCAGCAGCAAAGCAGCACTGGGAGCTGTTTGACATTCTCTTGGGTAACATTTTAAGTAAAAGTGTTACATTTTTGAGGGAGATCCTAAAAGACTGAAAGTATATAGTGTATTAGCAATATACTATTTATATTGCTAATAAAATACCAAAAAAGGGCTTTTCTAAAGATACAGGGAAAATACTTCTCATTCATGCTTATAGCGAAAATTGTATGAAAGAAAATGCTCCAAAATATGAAAAAAATATTTTACAAGACTGTCTTGAGGGCAGGTTGAGGTGTGGTGGAGGAATCCTGGGTCAGTTCAGTTTGCTGGTTGCTGTAGGAGGCTGAGGGAGGCACAGGTGTGCTGGAGCTGACCTGGCTCCCAGAACCTCTGCACATCATCTCCTCCAGAGGCTGGCATGTTGTGTCACCATGTCCTGGATGGACAGACACCCAGCAGCACTCTGGGGTCTCTGTTCTCATTCATGCTTATAGGGAAAATTGTATGAAAGAAAATGCTCCAAAGTAGGAAAGAAAAATATTTTACAAGACTGTCTTGAGGGCAGGTTGAGGTGTGGTGGAGGAATCCTGGGTCAGTTCAGTTTGCTGGTTGCTGTAGGAGGCTGAGGGAGGCACAGGTGTGCTGGAGCTGACCTGGCTCCCAGAACCTCTGCACATCATCTCCTCCAGAGGCTGGCATGTTGTGTCACCATGTCCTGGATGGACAGACACCCAGCAGCACTCTGGGGTCTCTTTGCCCATCCCATCCTCAGGAAATCGCCCCACTGTTTGCAGTCTGACAAGGAGAGGAGCCTTCCTTTCCCTTGTGACAATTGGGATTATTCCTTTCATCCTTTATCCTCTTTTTGCACCTGTTTTCTAAATTCCTGCCAGTGCTGCAGAAGCAGGGCTGAGAGCTGTGGAGACCTCTGCCTTGGTGCATCCAAATGGTCCCAAAGCTGCTCTCAGGTTGAACACCAATCTGGTTATTTGTTTTTGTGGGCACACAGGAATTCTAAAAAACCCAATTGTACTTTTGGAGGCTGAAGAGAACCACTCTATTCTCTGTAGGGAGCAAAGCTGCTCCTTGTTTTCCAAGGATTTCCCTTTGCTCTCTGAAAGGTGAGGCTGCTCCCCCTGACAGCACCTCCTGGACAGCACAGTGACAGCCAGGCTCCCTTGGGGACATCCTCCTTGGCACACAAGGGGTGACACTGTGGGGTTCTGTGCAAACCTTTCCTCCTGCTGGAATGTTTCTGTCCTCAGGGAGAGACCAGGACACCCCAGAGGCTCTGCCATCACCTGCACCAGAGCAGGTCCCAAATGATCCCAGGCACTCCCAGACCTTGCTGGGAGTGTTTAAGGAGGATGTATTTTAGGGATAGAACTCTCAAGATGACTTCCCACATGGCAATTGCAGTCTGCTCTTGCCCTTACTGTTTTGCTGTTCCAGAATATTCTCTGTTCAGCGCAGCACACAGGATGTGGAACCTTCTCTTCCCCATTTAATTTGAGACACTATCAAAACATGTTCATCTTCTCTGACATTCTCAGTATGTTGAATGAAAGATTTTCTGCTTTGAAAAGTCTGTGAAAAGATCTGCCTTTCCCAAGTGCATTTTTTACTAAAAAAGAGATAGAGTCAATTTTAAATTTTGTTAGCACTGTTTGTTAAAATCACAAGATGATGGGAAAATTTAAAGAATGGCAATACACTGCTTGGAAAAAAAGAGACCCAGATCTCAAAGGGCTGCTTGTGTGGGGGTCTTCTTTTTTTCCCCCAAACCGTAGGTAATAGAAAAAAAAATCCAGGTAGTTCTCTCTGCATACCTGTTGTGCATTCTTCAAAGAGGAAAATCAGCAAGCTGAGAAAGCAAACACCAGCCAACAAAAAAGATTTGCTAAAAATACTTTCAGCATGTTATCTGTTAGCTTGTTAGAGATGCAGCTTTAAAAGGGTTTTTTTGGGTTTGTTTTTTTTTTTTTTCTCAAGGCTGGCACAGCATGAAACTGTGTTTAGTACCTGGGTCTGCTGCTAATATTCCTTTACTTTTTCTCTTTGGTAATCAAGGTATTATAAGCAAAAAGTTTTTTATTCAACTTTCTCAGAACCCTAGAAGGAGGAGCAGGGCAGGTATTTCTGAAGTAAGGCCAGAGTGATGTTCAGTGTGTCTTCAGAGAAATCCTAAAATATTTTAATGTCTTGGGATGCTCATTCGGACAGAGGCCTCATGGAAAGGATGTGCATTTTGCCATGGCCTGATGATGTTTTCAAACCCAGGAGCTGCTGCTCCTATTTCTGGGGGTGTGGGTGGTGGGAAGGGGGATGAGAGCCAGCCCCAGAAGAGTGGAGGAGCAGTTGGTAAAGAAGAGGGTTCCTGGCTCTGGGAAGGATTTTTGGTTGCCAGTGGAGAACTGATTTGATGGAATGAAGGGTCTGGGGTACAGGGGCTGTTGAGCAGAATTGAGATGAGATGAGAAGTTGAAAGCCTGAGTGACACAAAGGATGGGAGAGCCTCAGGAGGTGAAGAGTTGCAGACAATTATTGTTACATCATATTAAACTCTGAGTCTTTAATAATTTTTCATGTAAATGTTTCTTCATCAGAGAAGGCAAATTAATGACCAGGTACAGATCCACTTGGAGAATTTAGAATGTGGATCTTTTCTTCTTTCTTTTTTCTCCTTTGAAATTCATTTTTATTGATGTAAGATGAACTTAAAGCATCCATCTCCATCCCACCATGGCAAGGTCTCCAGGTTCCCTGGGCTGGTTTCATCTCCCAGGCTGTTCCCACTGTGCCCCTCTGCACTCAATGCAAACAACTTTTCCTAAAGCTCTGTTTTACAGCTAAAGGGCACTGAAGGATGAGCTGCTCTGAGCTTTATTCTTCCAAGTTCCTTCCTGTCCTCCAAGGGGAGTGCTCTGGATGTGTCACCTTGGCCCCGTTCCCTCTGTGCTGCAGGAAATCCTAGAACAGGGGAGATGTTTGGGTCATCAGATGCTTCAGTCCTCTTTTGGAAGCTGCAGAGTAGGAGAGCCTGGATCAAAGATCTTATGTTAAATTTGTTGAATAATTTAGGGGGGCAGAAACCTTACAAAGTCACCTAGTCCTGCTCTTTATCTGGAGCAGGATTTAATTTGGAATCAAGTCAGGTTTCTCAGGATGTTGTCCAGTAAAACGTTGAGTACCTCCAAGGCTGGAGCTACCAAGACTTCTATGGACAAATTGTCCCTCTGCCTCACTGTAAAACATTATTTTTTCTTTTACATTCTCAATTCCAATCAGAACTTCCCTTGCTGCCACTTGTGCCCATTGCTTCTTTTCCTGTTGCTGGCACCTTCCTGTTTCCCTTGGAAAGCTGAACCTGGACACAGGATTTCGGGAAGCAGCCTCAGGAGGGGGAAATACTGGGGAACACTCAGCTCCCTGAACTGCTGGCTGCACCCTTGCTCCTGTAGGCCAGATGTGCTGATGTCACTTGTTGGGGGCTGTTGCTTTTGTCATAGTTTCTGATATCATTCATGTTTATTTCTCTTACAAGACTTGGATTGGGAATCGAAGACGGAAATATCGTTTAATGGGGATTGAGGTCCCACCCCCTAGAGGAGGTCCTGCTGATTTCTCTGATCAGTCTGAATTTGTTTCTAAATCAGCACTTAATCCAGGAGAGGAGACTGCTACTGAAGTGGGGGATGATAATGATAGGAATGATGAAGTATCAATCTGCTTATCTGAAGGAAGCTCACAAGGTATTTGGAATGCAGTTACTACTGTGCCTATATTTTCAATTTTGTGCAGTGTGCATGCTTTGGATTCTGTTGTACACATTCAAACACGTCTGACAGAGTCACAAGTGCTCCACCCCGCCTGGGCTGAAGGTACTGTTTGGTCTCTTTCTTCTGCCTCTGTGTCTCTGAGTTTTGCTGGGTTTGTTGTACAAAGATTGGAAAAGCCTTTGATCATAAGAGCCCCATTTCTGCCAGATTCATCTGAAATGAAGTCAAGAGTTCACGTTCTGCTGGTGCAAGTGAGAGCTGGGCAGCCAGTACAGGTGGGGAAGCCTCAGTGCTCAAGGAAGCCAGATTTGGAAATGCTCTCTGCCAACTGCTCAGTTCTCCCCAGCCAGCTGGAATGGCCATTCCATTTGTCACCCATCCCTGGAGGTGCCCAAGGCCAGGCTGGACAGGGTTTGGAGCACCCTGGGACAGTGGAAGGTGTCCCTGCCTTGGCAGGGGTGGCACTGGATGAGCTTTAATGTCCCACCCATCCCAACCATGATTCCACAGTTCCATCCCTGTGATCCTGAGACCCCCAGGCACGGGTGGGGCTGGAGCTGCTGCTGGGACTGTGCATTCCCCATTTCTCCCAGCAGGGAACCCTCAGCTCAGGCTGGAACAAGGAGCTGCCCAGGCCTCCTGCTGCTCTGTCTGACAGGCAAAC
The DNA here is from genome assembly GCF_014805655.1 of Passer montanus. NCBI lineage: Eukaryota > Metazoa > Chordata > Aves > Passeriformes > Passeridae > Passer > Passer montanus. The sequence continues at coordinate 4,379,397 of NW_024369818.1, forward strand.
ACAACCAGCAGATCAAAGGCAGGAGCAGGGGACAGCCCAGGAGCCTTGGAACTGCACACGCAGGGGGTGTCCTCAGTAAACTGCAGGATCTGGAGTGAGAAGTGCCTTCAGCTGAATTCCCTGTTCCCTCCCAGGAGCCATGGGATCGATGTCTCCCTGCCCCTCCTGTCCATGAGCCCAGCACATCCCCACTCACTAATTGCTCCCAGTGCTTCTGCTCACAGGAGATCAATGGAGCCTTTGCTCTGCAAGCTGAAAGAGAGTCTGAGCTCAGGCCTGCTGCTGTGCAGCTCAGTGTGCCAGGCTTCATCCTGCCATGTCCTCAGAGCAGTCTCAAGGGAAGAGCCAGGGCAACGGAGGCGGCTGGAATGAGTTTGGGAGAGCTTTGTCATACTCCACTGTAGAGGGAATAAGATGATAAAGAAGTGGGTCAAGTGATTGAAAGCCAAGTGAGATGAGGAATCTCAGTCCTTGATTTGCCTGAGGTGGGGAAGGAGCTGATTTAAGTCAGAGAAAACGGTGACAGGGAAGAGGCTGAAGTGTCTGCAGTTCAAGTGAGGAAAAACTCCACGTTGGTTGAGCCAGGCTTTCATCAGGCAGGGTGAGGCTGAGCACCTGGGTGCATTATTACTGTCAGAGCCAAGGAAATGCAAGGAAATGACAGGATTTCCACAGCACCCAGGAATCCCACCTTCATTCCTTTATTCTCCCACTACAATTATTTCTGTTCGTTTCTCCAGTTCAAAGGAGGAGGTTTCACTGCTGCAGCTCAGCTGGTTTTGAACTTCCTGGAAAATATTTCCCCCAATACCCACAGGTTATGTTCAGTCACAGATAGGGAATTGTTCTAATGTTTGAGAACTGTGACTTTTGGTCCTAATTTATTAAAAAAACAAAACCAAAACAGCAAAAAACCACTCTGAAAGACAGACAAAAGCAATTTTTGGTCACCTGATTAGAGTGATTAAAGTTGATGGCTTCTGCTTTTAAAATGTAGTGTGTAAATATAAAAAAATAAGCTGTGCTGTGATGCAAAATGGATCATTAAAGCTCTCATACTGCCTCACCTTTTTAATTGTGTGTTAATTGAATCCACAGTGTGTAGGTGCAGGCCATTAGGGCTGTGCCAGTTCTGTGAGCTGAGGATGAATATTTAAGGAGCTGGGAATGCTGTAGGGAGCTGCTTCCTTCAGCTGTTGAATCCAAGGGGTGACTGCCAGGGTTACAGAGTTCCTGGTGCCCTGGAATGTCCCTGAGGAGTGACCTCACCCAGTGACCTCCACCCTTCCTTGCTCCCCTTGATCCCACGTGCTCCTGGCACAAACTGTCCTGTGGAGTTGTGACCAGTGGCATATTGACTTCATTTGAAACAATCCCCAATCAAATTTGCTCACTGTAGAGATTTTTAACTTAAAAGTTGTTTAAAACCATGAACTGGCTCTCTGTGGTCTGGCCTAAACGTTGCCCTGGCTTTGGTAATCCCAGGGAATTCCTGTTATCCCTGTGTTTGTGTGGAGGTGGCAGACCCTGGAATCACCTGAACCTTGCTGCCCCTTCCCTCTTTTCCTCTTTGATATTTAATATCAATCATAGATTTATGTTTTAATATGCAGAAGTCAAGTAAATATGAGAAACTAGCTTCAATTTTAGGGGTAAATAGACTTATCTTTCTTCAGGTTTTGTGTTCTCCTTGGCCTTTAAGGTCAGTGGAATCATCTCATGCTTTGTGGTTGAAATACCAGGGTAAAATCTGCTCTGTTTTCAAGTGTTTATACATAAAAAAGCACTTTGGGTTCACTGGGGATAAGGATTTGCTATAATCTGATCATTTTTTGGTTCAAAACCCATCAGTGTCTGCAAGGGCGAAGTGGGATTTAGATTTGTACCCCAGAATTTCAGGGAATGCAGGATTTTTCATGTAGGAATTCACTTTCACTTAAAAATCCCCCAACTTCTGCACATCTCTGATGTGAAACTCTGCATCACCTTTGAATATTCCAACCTGAACCTAAAAATGGGAAGGTTTTGGTGCAGAGAATAACTGAGAGTTTTGTTGTTGTTTCAGGTGGCACTTGGTTTGATGTTGGCCTGAAATGCTTGTGACAAGATGTCTTTTTAATAAAGCAAATATTCTGTTTATGATTAGACATTGATACCATGACTTTGCTGTTGGATTTAGCAGCTGTGACATTTAGTGGTAAACACCATTAATGGTCCTTCAGCATAAAATTGGAATGAAATCTGACAAAACCAATTTATTTCTGCAGAAGAGACAAATGAAGCTCTTCAAAATGAAGAAATTGGCCACAAAGACGATGACCAGAATCCAGTTTCCACTGATAATGTGGTATGTTTACCTTTCCTTTTCCACCAATTAATAACTCCTTAATTAATGTTGAGGTTGTTGTCCAACACTTGTGCTTTTCACTAGGTGACAACTTCAGTTGAGTGTGTTAAAAGTCTTTCTTATTTGAGCTTTAAAACTATACTAAAAATTCTAAAACACAGCAGGAAAAATCCTAAAACCTTCAGTAGAAATTGTTTGCAGAGATGGTGCCCAAGAGACAGCTCCCCAACCCGCCTGAGCCCCAGGTTTTGTCATTTGATACAACAATGGAACAAACCCAAGGAAGAGTTTCTTGATACTTTGTTCTGAAGCACTGTGACAAAACTTCTTAAAAATGCACTTAAAATTGGACTGAAATACATTGTATTTGCATAAGAGATTTTCCTATTTGAAATTCTAATCAGTTCTTTCCCCTCCTATCTTAAAAAGTGTGTCTAAGAAGGGGAATGTGAATGTTTGGCAGTTACTTAGAGACTCTTCCTCAAGCTGAGTCTGAAACCAAAAATATTTGAGTCCCAGTGTTCCTGAGGGTCTGATGGAGCAGCAGAACTCAAAGCTCTGAGCTGTGGTCATTCAGCTGGGCTGGCAGACACTGCAGCACAAAATGTGCTTTATCCTCCCTGCCTTCAGCACAGGCTTGGGAGCTGGGTGGGTCTGCCAGGGAGAGCTGGGAGTGCCCCTGGAAGGATTTGTCCAGTGATTTCAGGGAAATTCCTGGTGTGCAGGCAGGAGGGGCCACATGCTGCAGGAAAACCTGAATTAACACCTCAGGAAATACCCATGGACATGGATTGGCATCAGTGGGGCTCTTCCCTACAGTGGGTTAAACACCATCCTAAAAAATAAGAAAATTGCTTTAACTTATGATGGACAGGTTCATAAATGTTCACAACTGTCAAAACAATTTAAAACAATAATAAAAAAAAAAAACTTGGGACGTATTTCTGGGTCTAAGTGTTAAGCTTGGCCTTAACACTGTGCTTTAGGTATCTTTAGAAAGCCAGTATAAAAAGCTCCCCAAATTTTTGTGAATTATCCATATTTATTTGAAAATCTTTGAAATAATAAATATGAAATGTCCATATTTATGCATTTCAAGGTGTCCTTGGGATCAGCACCCCTGCAGCTAAGGGGATGTGGCCAGGGAGGGTCAGAGAACTCCTTGATTTCTTTAGGCCAGGAGTAGCTCAGGAATTGCTGTGTTGGCTGGTTTATCCAGAGGGATAAACTTCCAGAGCCTCCTTTGCAACAACAGAGCAGAGCAGGGGCTGTGAGGGGATAAATGTGCAACTTAAAGTGAAAAAGCTGAGCCAGGAGCTCCTCCTCTGTAAACAGCCCGAGTCTCCATGGCAGCAGCTCCCACTGGATTCCTGCTGGATCTCCTGGCTGAGGTGCATGATTGCCATCTAATGGGGCTGCATGGCTCAGACTGCTCAGGAGCCAGCACAGAGCTCTCCTTCCTTCCTCCTTCCTCCTTCATCCTTCCTCCCTCCTGCCCCTCTGGGATGTGGATCCCCGTTTGTTTGTCTCCTCTGTGTGTTGGAATGAACTGTTTGCTTCTGTTTCAGAAAATAGAAATTTTAGATGATGAGGAGAGTGATCTGATCAGCAATTCTGAAGTGGATCAGATGAGTTCTCTTTTGGATTACAAGGTGAGTGACTGGGGCATGTCAGGGACAGTGGGATAATCCCCAGGGAGTTCAGGGGGTGGATCTGTCAGGAATTCAGCAAAAGCCTGTGGGATCCTGAGCTCCTCTGCTGTTTTCCCAGTGTGCACATCATGCCCTCATCCCACCTCCAGCCACTTTATCCGTGTTTCAACCCAAATGGAGGCAGGAAAACCCCATTTCTACAGAGCTGCAGCTCCTTCCATGTGTCCCAACCAAGGGATTTATGGAGCCACCCCAGCAGAACTGTTCTTGGAAAGCTGAAACACTTCTGCAGCATGGTGCTGCCAGCTCTGGGAGGGACTGGACAGCTGGAAGGAATCCTCTGCTGGACTGGGGGCATCTGAGGAGCAGGCATTCCCAGGACATGCCTGGAAGTGGTGGCAGTGGGAGGGAGGAGAAGCAGCTGGACCCTGGCAGCTCCTGTTTCCTGGCAAGGCTGAGGGTTGTGTCTGTGCTGCTCCCCCAGGAGTCTCCACAATTCCACCTCTCCTTGAGCTTTTACCTCCAGTGCTGTTTTTTTTTCCCTTAGAAACCAAGTCTGTTCTCCTGATAATAATCAATTACCAAAATAATAAACAGATTGTCTCTCCAGAGCAGAAATTCCTCCTTCCAGCAGCGTTTTCCTGGGAAGGGCAGTGGGGAATGAATCGGGAGAGGGAATGACCTTTTCTTAATGTCACCTGTCAGCGCAGTGAGAGGCTTGTTGTGACAGTGCCCTGCAGAGCCAGGCCTTTGTTTGACAGCACTGATTGCTCCCTGAGTTTTCTGCCTAAATCTGGATTCTTCCTGGGCTGGGCAAAATCCAGAGCTAAACAGACAACTGCTAAATATGCATAGGGAAGAACTCAGCTGACTTTTTATGGAAGCCTCAGAACTGCAGCTCAAATATTCCTCTCTCATTCCCAGAGCTGTTATCACCTGGAAAAGTGTGGTGAGCAGGGCTTTCACTGAAAAAATGCGAATTTTCTGGGAAAAACCAACAAAAATACAACAATTTTTAAAGGTTTGTTGCAGACCTTTAGAGCAACATGTAGTCACACTTTTCATGTCAACTGAAGCTGAATTCCAGCCAGTGTGAGCATGGATACCATAATTTTTTCATTATTCTCTCATGAGTTGGTGCTGTTGAGCAGAGCCCTTCTGCAAAAATGAGCAATGCCTTTGATCTTGTAACCTAAATAAACAGTTTGATTTTCAGGTTCTTTGCAAAACTGAATAACTAGACAAAATTAATTTTAGCTCTCCACTAATCAACAGGTTTAGTATTTTGATCCAATAAGTTTGAAAGAGAAGAGATACTTGGAATAAATGGAAATACTTATAAAACCTGAATTTTTAATTAAGATATTTGCAAGTATAGATTGGGAAAATGCTTTTTTAGCCAAAGCACACAAATTATTGATTTTTCCTCACTTTATAATATATTGCATCCAGTTCCATCTCCATAAACACCTCTGTGGAGGTTGGAATTGAATGATCTGTAAGGTCCCTTCCAAACTGTTCTGTCACTCTGTGATGTTCCTGTTTATTCTCTAACCCGAGGGATCCTGAGGAGCTTGGTGAGCTGACACTTGATCCACATCAAACCCAGCTGCTGGAGGATGTTGTCTTTTAATTTATGGTAGCTTTGAGGAATTTTCAAGTCGTTTTCCCTGTTTTTATGTCAAGCCTTCTGCTGCAATAATGAATTTATTCGCTGTCACTTCTCACAGCCCCCTGATCACTTGTAGGAAGAGATCTGGGCTTTGGTTGTCATTGTCACTAGAAATGGTTTAGTTTTGACCCAGGGGTGTTTAGGTGTGGTTGTTCCAGTGCTTTGTCCTGTCCCCATCCCTGTAGGGCTTTAACAGACACGTGGATGTGGCACCTGGGGACATGGTCAGTGCTGGCCTTAGCAGTGCTGGGTGGGGGATGCTTGGGCTCAGCCTTAGAGGGCTTTTCCAGCCTAAAGCATTCCATGGTTCTGAGATCACTCCCAGAGCTCTGTGCTGTCCCCACAGAATGAAGAAGTCAGGTTCATCGAGAGTCAGCTGGAGAGCCACAAACAGAAATATTTTGAGCTGCAGACGTTTACCCGGAGTTTGATACTTGCAATTAAAGCAGATGATAAGGAACAGCAGCAGGTAAATCCTGGAGCAGGTTTAATATCTGTGTTTAATATCAGAATTGATGTTTGTCCCTTTGTATTGTGTCCCTCCCTTGGGTTTATTCCAGAGGCTCAAATTATAATTAAAAAACAATTTTCTCACACTTTGCTTAAATCACCACTGACAAAAACCCCACACCTAACAGTGCATATACCACATATTAGATATATTTTTCCCTTGTAGGCTCTGCTTTCAGACTTACCTCCTGAGCTTGAAGAGATGGATTTCAGCCACACCTCCCCCGAGCCCGACGATACCTCATTCAGCCTCTCGTCGCTGTCGGAGAAGAACGCCTCGGACAGCTTGTGATGCCTCTTTCTGCAGGACACAGCAGAACCCCAGGGAGTGCAGAGAGAGAGAGAGAGAGGGGCTTCTGCTCTGAAGAGCTCTCAGCCTGTGCTGGAGCCTCCTCACAGCCTGGCACTGCCCGGGAGTTGGCAGTGCTGGCTTTGGAAAACCAGAGAGCTGGGTGAGGGAAGGGTTCACTGGTAGCAGCTTGGCCTCGGGTAGGATCAACTCTGACCCTCCAGAACAGCTCTGGCTCTGTAGCAAAGTCTTTTTGAGCAGGGATGCAAGAGTGGGAAACACACACGGTGAGTTTCTCCAGCTCCACGTGCTCCCCAGGCCTGTTTATTATATTTTTCCCCATTTTTACTCAGGTAGGTGGACTAAAAATTGGGGATCCAAATAGAATAACGGGCTTTCTCTGAGTTGTGCTTGAAAACCTGAAATTAAACTGAAGTGGTTTTTGTTTTTTGATTTGAGATTGTTAAATCTTCCATTTTTCTGACCAAAATAGCTGAAAAAACCTTGAAAGGCTAACTGAAAAAACTGAATTATCGTGAATAAATTATTAATGCAAAGAAGCAGTGATAAGTGTTGGAAGAAATGAGGTGGAAATGGGAACCCTGATAGCTGCAGGACACAACTTCCTAATACAGTAGCAATGGGATTGGGTGTTTACACTCTTTAATGATTGTAGTCACAGTTTTTATTTGTGAAAGCCTGAATGCTAAAAATACTGCTTATTATTTTAATTCTTGGGTATGTATTTTTCCACAAACTTTGCTCCACTTTACCAAGCCAGTCAGAATCAGAATTCCACAGCTGTCATTGCATCCTGAAAGGTTTTCCAGCGTTGGAAGTGAGCTCTGCAGATCTGGTTTGAAGCCCTGCCTGGTGCAGTTTTGGGCAAATGCCATTTCTAAGCTGTGATGTGGATTGCAGGCAGGGGTTGGACTGAATTTCTTCTTTCCCAGAGCTGTTGGCACTGAATCCCTTCAGCCCTGGGTGGGGAGGCTGTGCAGAGATGTCCAGGTGGGTGCAGTGGGCTGTGTTGGTGTCCAGGGGATGCCTGGCCAAGGCAGGTCTCAGTCCTGGAGCTCTTCTCCTCCAGGATGGTTCTGTGGGATGCTCCAGGTGCCTGCCCATGGCATTGATGCTCCAATTCCAACCTGGATATCCCTCAGCAAGCATTTTTCACACAGATACTTCAGTCTGGTAAAAACCCTGATCTTCCCATTTTATGCCAAATAATAATTGACTCTGGGGAATCCTTTTTCAAATTAAGTAACCCCCTTAATTTCAGTGCGAGGTCCAAGGTGTAGCTCAGAAAATCCAGAGTGTTGGGGAAATCACACCTTTTTTTCCTTTAATACTGGGATTAGACTCAGGTTTAGGGTTTTTTTCAGTCTCATCAGTTCCTCTCTAATCACTTGTACAGCTCTTTCTGTTTAGTATCAGTAGTGAGCTCTGTTCTTTCAGGTTTTTAGTCTCTCCTTGGGCACGAGGAGCTTTTAGCAATACTGTTAAATACCAGCTGCAGAAAGGGCAGGAATGGTTTTAAAAGGTGTTCTGAAAAACCAAAAGTCTCACAGTTTCACTCCCTGTACAGTTCTGTAAGTTCCCAGCAGAGCCACCCTTCCACAGGGAAAGCTGAGTTCCAGGCTGCTGGGCCTGTGTGTGAGCTGAGGCTTTAAAACTCTGAGTGGAAGGGAGGTTTGTGAGCAGAGCTCACAGTGCTGTCCTTCACAGGGAGGACAGAGCTGAGCTGGAATTCTCTGAAAAACTCATTTATAAAGGGTTTTCTGAGCCAGGCTGACAATGGTTTCTATTGCTGTTCTCTTAGACAGGAAATTTGTGCCACTGACAATGAAATCTCTTGTTTTCTGTGAAATTAACATAAAATAGTGCTGGGAGTTGCCACTATTTGGACCCTGCTTTCCTGCTTCTTCCACTTGAATTCCCATGAGAGAGAGCAGGATACTCTTAACAGGAGTTCTCAATTTCATGGTCAATTAAATCATCTGCCTTCCTGCAGGAAAAACTTCCATTGATGATTCCTACTTTGCTGTCTTGCTGCTATTTCATATCCAAACAAACGGAAGGAATGAATTTTGAATGAACTGTTGGCTAGATACAAGCAGTGATGTCAGCCCCTGTTCTCCAGGGAGCTGGGATCCTCTTGGATGTGCAGCTGAGATGAGCTGCAGTCAGAGCCCACCCCATCCCTGGGATGTTCTGTGGGGAGACAAAACACAGCCTGGGACACTTGACAACACTACAGGATAGCCAGGAAAAAAAGAGTAAAAATTCTATCCCTGAATAACAAAATCTGGGGAGGAAGATGCTCCACAGCTCCTTGGCTGGGGTTTTTCAGTGTCAGTGTGTATTTCCAGCAGAAATGGAATGGCTGCTGCCATGAGAGGTGGTTAAATGTTGGTGGAGAGCAGTGGGGGTGGCTCTGGGGTGGCTTTGGGCTCAGGGTGTTTCCCCTCTGTAGGGTGGTGACAAACACCTGCAGTAAGTGCAGTTCATCATTCCATACCCTTCCACAGGAGATGAGGCTCATGCTGTGCTTTTCAGGGTGCCAGAAATCAGCCCCCTTTCTGTCCCAGGGAGTGACTGTGATGTGAATTACCACTGCAGCAGAAGGGCCTGGTGCTGGTGGTTTTATCACTTTCTGTGCCCAGGTAGCAATGTTTGACCATCCTGCAGAGTCTCTTTGTCCATGAACAATGACTTCCCTGTCACTGTTCATTCCCAAAGCACCCATGGGACCATCAGCGATGTCTTTCAGAAGGTGGGAGGGTTGCCCAGAGCAGACACTACCCAGAGGCAGCAGGGCTCTCCCTGGGGAGCTGGTTTGGCTGCTGGAAGGTTTGCTCATGGTTAAACCCTGTTTCCTGGAGCTCTGCCTGCTTTCCTCTCCCTGCAGGTGATGCTTCAGTCACATCCATAGGTCTGACAGGAGTAACAGCAGCAGGGAATACTCCAATAAAACAATAAATACTCCAGTAGGTGAATTTGGGGCAGGTTTAAAGGTACCTGAGCAGATGAACCATACAAGGTTTCTGGAGTGCCCAGCCCTGGAGGCAGCTCTGCACTTTAATCTCTCCAAGTATTTCTTTTCACTAAGGCAATAAAAAGTGTGAAATGAGGAGTCTGGGGCTTTGCAGCCCTGTGAGTGAGGAAAAGAATGTCCTGGTGGTGTCCTCACCTTGAACTGGGAGCAGCTTTGGAGAGTCTGCTGTGTGCTGCTGGGCTCAGACTGGGGAGGGGCTGGGACAGACCAGCAGCATCCTGGACATCGTGCTTGGGAATGGGAATCCCTGCTCCAGAGGGATCTGCCCTCCCCTGGGGGATCTGCCACTGAGCACAGGCTCCTGCACCACTGCCCTTCTGCTGGCTCTGCTCTCAGCCTGAGGGACAGGGTGTGCATGAAGGGAATAGCACAGAATTCCTGCCACGGGAGCAATTCATAGCCTGTTCCAGCCCAAAGCCTGATGTCCAGGGGCTGAAGGGCTGGAGCCTGGCCAGGCTCTGCCTTTTCTGCCCCAAATCCTCCCAGCTTGGCTGAGCAAAGCTGGGGTGGTCAGTGAGCACCTGCTGCAGAGAAACCAGCTGGGCTGTGCTGCTTGGTTCCTTAATCAAGAATGGTTTATTCATTGACAAAATGTGAAACCTGAAAGGTTTTGGGGTGAAAAAAATAGTCAAGGCAGCACAAGAAAATGGGTGTTTTCCATGGAAGAGCAGGAGTTTAGAGTGTGAGTGTTTATTGCTCTGAGGAGCAGCAGCTGCTTTGTCAGAGGGCAACAGGAACGGGGCAGAGCCTTGGGCTCGTGGGGGCTCTTTTCCCACAAAGGAGCAAATCCTCCTGGCTGAAGGAGGTGTTCAAGGGTGTTCCTGGAAGGAAAACAGTTCAGGTCAGTGCTTTGGCTCTGGAACAGTTTCCCATGTTACTGAAGGAAGTCACTAACTCTTTTCCAGCTCTGTTTTACATTTTACACAACGCTACCTCTCAAACGTGACACCCCTTAAACCCACACAGAAAATGTGAACTTAGGAATTTTTTTTAACCTTTTATAGGCAATAAATTATTCCCAACATGCATCCTTCAGTTTGTGTTTGGTTTTTGCTGAGTGTGAGCATTGGTTTGCTTTTATTTTAATGCTATTTTTCTGTATTTGTGCTCATCACAATCTGTGGAGAAGGAAATAATTGAATATTAGGGAGAAAAGCTTAGCGTGTGTTAATGGGAGAAAATATTTCTGTTAAAGCTGAAGGATGGTGGGGTGGCTGTGTTGATTTTGGTGCAGTTACTGTGAGAAATGGGTATTATCCTTAATTCTGGTATTAATGACTGTTGGAACATTGCTCAGTGCATCAGATGATTTAATCTGAGAGAGCAGTCAGTGATCTCAGCACTGTAAGGAGAAGGGTTTTACACTTCCTGAGACATCACAGCTCATAAATACCTCCACAGATTTTTGTTTCACTTTCCTTTTTTTACCATAACTTTAGAGAGACCTTGTAGAAAGAATTTTGAAGTGTTAAATGAAAATGGGTCAGTAACAAACTGAGATCAAATGTAGATTTAGGCCACATTTGTATTTAAGTTTCATCTGAAAAGACTTCCTTGAATTTCCCCCATCACTTTCTCTCCCTGGAGCTCAGGGAAGGGTGGCAGGATGCACGAGGGGGATGGAGGGAATGAGGCACAAGGAGGCAGAAATGAAGGGTCTGGGTTTTAGTCAAGAAAATTTCAATAAAATAAAAGGTTTCTATGCTGTGGAAAACAAGAGCTTCTGCTTTATCTGCACATTTTGTGAAATACAATTCAAAAAGTCATTGGCAAATCCACTGAGTTGTGCTGGGGGGAAATTGTCTTCTCCAGTAGGAATTTTATAATTTCTGGGGTTATTTCTGGAATTAGTGTGTGTGAAAACATGGATGCAGATTTACAATGTGCACAGATACACTGAACTTGATCACAGCAGCTCTACAAAGGTATTTTAACTTGAAATGTTAAAGGAATTCTTCTCAAATATATTTTATTTGCTTTATTTTTGTGTCTTGCTGCATATCAGTTGCATAGTTCTGAAAATTAGTCAAATACATTCATACAAATATGGTTTATTATTTATGTCCTTGCAACTGGTAACTTTTAGGCTTGGAAATTTATGAAAATGCCCATAATAATGATATTTCTAAGTGATCTTGGCAAATAAACCAACTGCTGTATTTATGAAGAGATAATCTTCTGCCGTGATAACTTCTGCTTTATTTTCACTGTAGGAATCAGTTTCATTTTAAAAAAATATTCTGAAAATTTAAATATTATTGTATAACATGGATATTTTCCTTCACCTACAAAACAGGATCATTGATGATTTCAAATCTTTCATCATTTCCTTTTGGGCAATTCCTTAAGCTTTGTAACCCGAGCATATTCCTAAGTTTCTGTGTGAAAATCACTATTTATATTTCATTTTTATGATTTGTATCAGTACGTGTAGCAAAGAAACTACTACAAACCTTCAACAGAAGTACCTCCATATGGTCCAGGACCCTGACCTGGGCATTCCGAGTGCCACGTGCCCAGAGAAACAGTCCAGGCGTTTGTACTGAGTTGGTTTTCTGTGTATATAGAGGGTATTTATAATCTTGTATTAACAGAGTCATCATTGGAAATGCTGATTTCCTGCTTTAGAAGCCTGCTCAGCTATTTTTATATAAAACGTTGGTCTTCGCCTTAATTTTTTTTTTTTTTTGGTGAAAAGTTGTGCCATAGATATTTTAACTTATCCACAGATCCTTTACAGAGTTTGCTTTTTCTCTTAATTAATTATTTTTTCCTGAAATGGTCCTAATTTGTTTTCTCCTCCAAATGCATCTCAAGGTTGGTTTGCTTTCTCAATTTTTTTTTTGTTTGTTTTTTTGAATTTTTGGAAGATCCCTTCATCTGCATGCTTTGGTAGCTCAAGTTTTTCCTCTGTAGTTTATTGTTTATAGTTTAGAAGAACCTTTTATTGAAACCCCCTGAAGTAATGCTTGTACAAATGTATTTAGGGTGGCCCAGATGGTCAGAGAAAAGGGCTATTTAGCATTGGTAAATTTGTCTACTGACTCAAGGATATTTTTCTACGTCTGTCAAGTTTGGGACTATGGAGAAATGAAATAAAGGTGAACTAACTCCTTTTCCTATATGAACTTCTCTGTTTCTGTCTTTATTAATGGCCTTGTAAATGCTCACTTCTGTTCAGAACAGCAAGAATTCCATGTCAGGCTCAGCCCTAATTCTTCAGTTCCCACCATATAAATTAATTTATGGAGTGGCTTTTCAGGATTGGAATTTTACAGAGAACTTGCAGCCCTCTGCAGTGAAATGTCCCTTCCAAAACGGGATTTGTGTCCCACGGAGGCTCCACACCCAGCACGGACCCAGCTCAGCTCAGAGCAGGGGGTTCAGCTGTGGGATTTTTTAAAGCTGTTTTTAAGCCAAACCTGAGCTCTTTGTGCTCTTTTCACCCCATCCCTTGGCATTCCCCGAGTTAAAAATCTCCGGAGCTAAATCCCATCACCTCTGACCTCTCCCAGTCCATGTGGATGGAAACTGGGGAAAGTTCTTGGAGCTGGGGCTCGCTGGCTTCGGAGCGATCGTGGGGCTGGAAGAGCAGCCCGGCTGTGCTGGGACAGGACGGGAACAATCCCAGCCCGGGAGCGGTGGGAGAGACCCCCAAGGGCCCGCACGGAAAAGGGTTTGGGATACGGGAGCGGGGTGCAGCCGGATCCCGCAGCTCCCACGTCCCGCAATTCCAGATCCCGCAATTCCAGATCCCGCAATTCCGGATCTCGCAATTCCCGGACCCTGCAATTCCCTGATCCCGCAATTTCTGGGTCCCTCAATTCCCGTGTCCCGCAATTACCGATCCCTCAATTCCCGGGTCCCGTAATTCCCGCATCTCCCGGATCCCGCAATTCCCGTAATTCCCGCAGCTCCCGCATCCCGCAATTCCCGCGTCTCGCAATTCCGGATCCCGCAATTCCCGTAATTCCCGCAGCTCCCGCATCCCGCAATTCCCTGATCCCGCAATTCCCGCGTCTCGCAATTCCGGATCCCGCAATTCCCGCATCCCGCAATTCCCAGACCCCTCAATTCCCGCATCCCGCAATTCCCTGACCCCGCAATTCCAGATCCCGCAGCCCCGGCCGCCCCTGGTGGCACGGGTGGCCGCGGCCGCGGCTCCCGGGCTCACTCTGCCCGGCTCCTCTCCTGCCGGCAGATTCCCACAATCCTGATTCAACTCCGAGCTCAGCCCAGTCCAGCTTTGGAATTCCGGCTGCAGAGAGGGAGGCTAAAACAGGGAGGGCGTGGATGGAGAGGAGTTAAATCTGTGTGACCCTAAAGTTAACAAACTTTATTGTTATTAAGAAACCTTCCTGGGACCCTGAACTCGGGTGTTTTGGGAAAAAAACAGTTCGGGTTTTTGGGAAAAAAGCGAGGCGGGTGGTGCTGCAGCTCCATTGCCACCTGGCGGCAAAAACCCCAGGAACTGGAGAAAAATGCCTCGAACTGTCCCCATACTTCATACTTCAGAATGAACAACTATTTTTGTCTCAATGGAGAATCAAATATTAAAATAAATCTGGCATTTAGTGAAGAGGAGACTGAGATCAGACTGAAGGTGCAGCCATAAACCAGGAGCACATTCCAGTTTAATTTTCCTGCATGGATTTAGATTTGGGGACACCAAAGCTGCTGGGGATGTGTGACCAGCAGGGACAGCTGGGCTGGCCACTCCAGCTCCATGTTCCTGCTGCAAGGAGTGAGGGAAAGGGCTACGGGAGAAGAAAGAAACTGGGGGAAAAAAGGTGTTTTCTGGTTATTTACTTGCAGTTCTTATGTTAGTGGGAAAGGAAGAGGGGAGGGAAAGGCAAGAAATGTGAATTTTTTCAATTTTACCTACTATTTGATCTTGCTTTTTTGTTATTTCCGCCTGGAAATCTGGAATAATCTTGGACTGTGTAGAATTTTTTCACTAGAAAAATCTCATTCGATTTTTTTTGAAGGCAAAATTCTGCCCAGCCTCAATCTTCCCTGGCAGTGTCCTCTTTTCTGTCAAATGTGAAATTTTCAATTAAAAGCCCTTTACCTCTTTCTTCCCGAGGATTTGGGCTCAGTTAGAATTTGGGGGAATTTGAAGTGAGTTTGAAGATGTCACCCAGCAGGTCCCACCCCCTCGAGGATGGACAGAGCAGGAGAGCAGCACCACACCAGGAGAGCCTTTTTGGGAAGGCCAAACCTTGGAGTGGCACCTGGGAACAGACACCCCATCAGGCCAAGCACCATGGGTTAATTAACCTGAATTTAATGTTCTGTTAATCATTTGACAGTTGCAAAGCCATTGCAACCAAACCCCCCCAGGCCTTCATTCCCATAATAGCAATAAATGGCTCACTGTGATCCGAACTATAAACAGATTTCATGAATTCTGCCAGAAATTGAATATTGAATTATTTCTCTATGCCCACATGTCTTTCCTGGTTTGCTTAATTCTGCCAAATATTTAGCTCAGCCTTCTCTTCTCTCAGCAACCCACACTCTGCCGGCTACATCTTCCCATTTTTGGACCATTATTTAAAATTTCAGGCTTTTTACAGAGCCTGGCCAAGGAATCAGAACTGATCAGGGAGGAATGAAGCAGCTGAAGGAGTTGGGCTCTGGTTGTGGCTCCTCACGAGACACCTGCACAGCCAAGCACCAGGGTTTGCCCCCAGCCCAGGAACGCTGGCTCAGGCTCCCTGGTTTAGCCCTTTTTGGGAAAAATCCCACTGGAATGTGTCTTTTTGCATAATCTGGGCCATGGGAACAGGATGGACAAATTTTGCATGTTCTACAGCCACACTTCAGAATATATGATTTTCTTATTTTCCGTTCTTTGAAATAGTAATTAATCTAATTTTTTTCATACAAAACCCCGGAGTGTGTGGCTGAAAATGCCATTTCTTGCTGCCATGGGAGGCTTTGAGCTGGCTTGATGCTGCTCTGATCTGTGTCCTCAGCAAGAAGCAGGACTGGCAATTTTCTGAGTGCTGCTGATGGCCTGAAGACAGGTAGAAAATATTGACAAAATAACGTCAGCAATTAGTAAAACCCCCTTAATTTGTGCAAACATTCCCAAACAAAGACTCCTATCACCTTTGCAGATTATTTTCAATGCGTTTTCCCCTCTTTAGTTCAGGAGCTGAGCTGAGTGCCCTGGTGTGCCTGTCCTGGGGGCTGGGAGCAGCTGGGGCCATTCCCTGCCGTGCTCCCAGCCTGGGGACAGGGCTGGGGACAGGGCTGGGGACAGGCACGGGTGGCAGTGCCAGCTGCTCGCTGCTCCCACGCCCGAGCCATGTGTTGATTCACTCTGAAATTGATTTGGGCGACTCGAGGCAGTCGGTTTCCAAGATACCACATCCCTCAGATATTCCAAGGCCTCTCGCTGGCAGTGCATTATATTTAAATGTCGGTGGATGAGCCGGGTGTGTATTTATAGCCACGCTCAGATGGGCTCTGGGAGTGGCTGGCAGGGAAGGGGTGTGCCTGGAATTCTGAGGGGGCTGGGGCAGTGGGGCCCCCCCGAGTCACCCCAAAATCAGTTTCTCACCGTGGGTCAATGCATCTGAGGTTCTGCTGGCTCCACCTCGCTGGGTTCTGGGCAGCTCCAGTGAACAGCCAGGCCATGAGCAGTAATTAGAGACTGATTTCAGATTTTCCCTTCACTGGTGACTCCAGATTTCCCACCCAGGGGCTGTGACTGGTCCAGCCAGGTGAGGGACATTTTGTTTGCTGTCCCTGTCCTTCCTCACCACTGCCGTGGCTCACACAGGGATCGCTCCCTTCCGGCAGTGAATGCTGGCTTCCTGGATAAAGGAAATTTCCAAAGAAGAGACAGGAAACTCCTGTGATCTCACTCTGGATGTCCATAAAAAAATAAAAGTGGAAATATTGGTTAATTGGTTGAGTATTATGAGACCTGGAGCTGCACACACTTCTTGTGAGCTCAGGGTTTCAGTGCATGGAGAGAAAACTTGTGTACGTGCAAGAGGGGACAGCTCTGAGCAGGCAGGAGAGGCAGAGGTACCCTGGAGCTGGGTGGGGACAGGGACACACAGGGCACCCCATCCTGGGCTGCAGCTCTGAGCAGCAATGACGGAAGTGCCTGGAGAGGCAGAGCTCCCAAACTCCTGCTTTGGGCTTCTCCAGCAAGAGGAGCACTCACCCCAGCCCGAGGCCTGGCACGAGCCCAGCTTGGGCAGTGCAGGGCTTTCCTTGTTTTAGCCCAAAACGAGCTGGGAAATACACTAAGAATGGAGATGAAACAAAGGCTTGGATTTGTGGCCTCCCACCTTTGCCACCATCATGGTTTGGACTTAGAGGGGGATCCAAGATCCAGGATCAGCCAAAGGCTGGACTCAATGACCTCAGAGCTCTTGTCCAGCCTAGAGGATTCCATGAAATCTTCCTTTCATCCATCCCTTGGGTATGTGTGCAGCCTCAGGAGGCCACAGCAGGAAGGGAACAGGACCAATCCAGCTTGGAACTGCAGGAAACAAAGGTTAAGCTGAGACACAAAGTGCACCATGGAGAAATGGAATGGCAGAACAAGAAGAGCTGGGAATGCTCAGAGTGCCCGCCATGGACACCTAGATCCTGGGGGAGAGAGGAGGAGCAGCTGGGAATGGGAGCAGAGCACAGCAAGGCTGGGGTGGCCCTGGCTGACCCTTCAGAAGGCTGGGAGCAGTCACCTGAAGTGTCACCTGAAGTGTCCCTGGTGTCACCAGGGCTTGGTGGAGCGGCTCCGCGCGAGCGCTGACGGCGCTGCCCGTGGGAGTAGCTGTGGGCTGGCATGACGGGGGATTTTTAGCTCAATAAGGAAAAAAATAAACCCCAACCTAATTTTTTTTTGTTGTTGTTGTTTGCTTCAAGCCTCACTATGAGCTGCATATTGTGTGGACTTTTCACTGGAATGTTTTAGGAGTGGAATGCGTGCAAGGAAAGGAAAATCCGTGCACAAAATAATGATTTGTATTGAAAGCAGTGTAGTAATAAGCAAAAACTAAAATACAGTCCATTAGAAAATCCCCTGCTTAAGAGGTTTTAAAAGCTGTTTTTACCCTTATCTACTAATAATAAGTTACTCTTTTTTTTAATATCCTAAAGGTTTTACAGTGATGAGTGTTTTTGCTGGAAGCATTTGTTAGTCCAATGTATGAGAGCTTGAACAGATCCCACTCATGCTCTGGATAAACTGAGTCATTCCAGCTTTCTCATGCCAAGATCTGACCTTTGATAACTTTAATTTATGCTTTTTGGGTGCCTCTTTTGGGTGACTTTGGATGACAAGGTGTATTGTCATTTACAATATAACCACTGAGGCTTACAAGTGTGTTTAGGGCTGATCAGCCTGCTGGTCAGTGAGGGGTTAAGGACACCTGTAAAAGTTCAGACCATGATTTCCAGCTCAAAAACATCCTGAGGGAGGAGGGAAGTGGGAGGTGTCAACAGGACACAGAATGGGTTGGGGTGGGAGGGAAACCCATCCAGTGCCATCCAGGAACAATTTCCACTGTCCCAGGCTGCTCCAAGCCCCATCCAGCCTGGCCTTGGGCACTGCCAGGGATCCAGGGGCAGCCAGGCCCTCACTCCTCCCAGAAGGAAGAATTTTTTTTCTAATATCCCATCTAACCCTGCCCTCTGGAAGTTTGAAGCCATTCCCTCTTCTCCTGGCATTCCAGGCCCCTGCAGCCTCTCTCCATCTTCCCTGTGGGCTCCCCCAGGCACGGGAAGGCCACGATGGGATCTCTCCTCCAGCTTTTCCTTGCAGCATTGCTGCTCCATCCCTCTGAGCATCCTGGAATATCCCAGCCCTGGAATATCCCAGCCCTGGAATATCCCAGCCCTGGAATATCTCAGCCCTGGAATATCTCAGCCCTGGAATATCCCAGCCCTGGAATATCCCAGCCCTGGAATATCCCAGCCCTGGAATATCCCAGCCCTGCCTTGCTGCAGGGCCGTGGCAGTTCTTCTGGCAGGTGCTTTCCCAGCCTGTGTGAATTCCTCCCGTTCCATGCCCGCTCCAGGGATGGGAGCAGCAGCCAAGGGGAGCTCTCCCTGTTTTCCAGCTGTGTGGAGCAGAATGAAGCAGAGGTGTCACTGTGACAAGCCAGCAGCCCTGAAAAAGCACTCCCAGAGTCTCCAAGAGAATTTGGAGGAAGCCAGAACCGCGGGGCTGGAGTTAAACAAACAGGCAGACACACAGGGAATGACAATTTTGGGCTCCCCTGAGCTTTCCACAGCTCTCAGCAGATCCATCAGAGTGACACGAGGGGAGTCAGAGGGAAATGCTGAGCAACCAGTCTGGCATTTTATGGAGGAAACATCCTTTGTGGAGAAAATATTTATGGCAAAATGTTCTGTACAGAAAATTGATACCATGTGTTTATCCCATTAATATCTTATCTAAGGGGTCTGGGGGTCTCCTGCTGGTTCTGTGCTCAGGTAATCATCTCCCTCACTCAAAAAATGTCATTAATTGAGTCCATTGGGTGCAAAAAACCACCATTAATTTAATCCATTGGGTCAACTGAGTAAAAAAAATGCCATTAATTGATATTAAATGGGTTAATAGTTTTATTTCTAGCATTAATACAGATGAAATAATCTCTGAGTGAAAACATCTTTTACCTGGAGTGCTAAAGAACCAATATTAATAGCTAGGTGCAACATAAAATACTTTATAATTGTCTTATTAAAATGCATTAAGCAATGAGGACTTTGTCATAACGGAAGAAATATGTTACTTCTGTTGCTGCCAGCTTAATGATTGTGCTTAATCACCCATTGTTTGGTGATTGAAAATTTGGAAAGGTGTTTTAATTTAAATTTTGAAGCAATCCCAGAGTTCATGTGCTTCTGAAAGGCATTTTTGAAGGCAGTTGTGGCACTCACAAAGGCACAAGCTCGCAGTAAATCCAAGCTGCTGCTCTCCCAGCCACATGCTGCCTCAAGCCCTCGCTGCTGAGCTCAGGGACAATTTTAGATATCATTTAACAAGGCTGACTTCTTTTTTTGAGTTAATTTGATCTTCAACCCTTGATCATCTGCCTCTGTTTATGTGCAGTTATCCATCCTTGAAGATTTTCAAAGTAATATTTCGCTGTGAATATTGGAAGTATTTTAATTCTGACTATCTCTTTCAATGGTTCCTGTAATTACAAGGTACGTCATTCATTTGAGATTTAAATCTGCTTCCTTCCCACACAAACCCAGCATTATTTCTTTTTTCCTCGAGATTACTGTTAGCAGATTTTAAAAGTGAAGCTTATTAATTTTTTTTTGTATTAAAAAAGCAGATCATCCTCTTTTGAAGAGTCCTGCCCTGGTGCTTTTTGCTGGCCTTCCAGGGGTGGTACCAACTGTGCTTGTTGCAGGAAGAAAAGTCAAAGGGTGCTCCTCCTCCTTTTACGAGGTAAATATTGATGCTCAGAATTACATTATTTGAATTTTCTTCAAAACACACAAAGTGGTGAAACATAGTTGGGCTGGAGCTGAGGTTTTGTAGCTTCATCAGGGAGGCTGAGGTGCCCCACCAGAATTGTCCTTGCTGTTTGCAGGTGATTTCTGCTCACTCTGTGCCTCTGCTGCTGGGCTGTGGGTAAGAGCCATTCTTTACAAGTCTGACCTCATCCTGTGAGATGTTTCCTCCTGAGTGCTCCTGCTTCTCACTGAAGCCAATTCACAACATCTCCTAAAAACCCTCCCATTAAGGGCAGGAGGATCTGCCTCTCCCATGGCGTGGACTGGATTTTTTCCTCATCACTGGAACTCTGCTTGTCTCTCAGTTTTTACCCCTTTTAGCTGTTCTGCCACTGTTCCATCAATGCCTGTGACAGCTCCTCAGTGACAGGAGAAGCAACTCTTTCAGTGTCAAACTCAGCTTGTTGAAGACTCCTCATAACTGCTTGTCCCTGTAGATTTACAGCAAAGGAGGAAATATGACAAAGAGGTGGCAGGGGTGGTGAGCCCTGTCCCTCCTCGCTCAGCACTCGCTGCCCCGTGGCTGCTGTTGGTTATTAAGAACAAGGTAATGACCTGCAAAGTGTTTTGTGGCATCTCCCTGTAGGAAAGACACTGATTAAAGATCCATTGCCTGGAAACTGCTGCTTCAGATTTGTCCTGGATGTGACTGGGACAGTGTTGACACTGCTGGCAGTGTTCTGCTATTGGATAGTGTTGGAGGATGGGCAGTGAGCTCCTGCAGGGCAGCACAGGATCCCAAAATCCCTGAGGCTGGGGAAGACCTCTGGGATCATGGAATCCAGCCTGGGACCAACCCCACCTTGTCACCTTGAGCATTGAGTGCCACCTCCAGGCATTCCTTGGACACCTCCAGGGATGGGGACTCCAAACCTCCCTGGGCAGCTCCTGCCAAGGCCTGAGCACCCTTTCCATGGAGAAATTCCTGCTGTTCTCCAACCTGACCCTTCCTTGACACAGCCTGAGTCCATTCCCTCTCCTCCCCTGGCTGTCCCCTCCTGTCAGGAGCTGTGCAGAGCCACAAGGTCCCCCCTGAGCCTCCTTTTCTGCAGACTTATACCATTCACGGCTCCATAAGCCGCGGCTGGAGCTCCAGCTCCTTCTCCAGCTCTGTTCCCTTCCCTGGACATGCTCCAGCCCCTCAGTGTCTTTCTGGCAGTGAAATCAGGAGCAGGCTGGAGTTCTGGCACGTTGACATTCTGTATTTAACACACCTGGAAAGCCCAGCTGGGGGAAACACGAGTTAGAGGCAACTTGCATCGTTCCTGAGTCTTTTCAACAACCCCATTGTGGCTCGAGAGGCTTCTCAGCCTAGTAAAGAGTTTCAAGTTAGTTCTAGTCACTTACCTGCTCATCTACATATAATACTGTTATTTGTCTAATTGTTTCTATTCTGGTGTGTTTGCTATGTAAAAATGCAGTAAAGCCATTATGCAGGAAAGGAAAAGTGGTTGAGATGATTATTCTGTTATCAGTCATGACTAAGATGAAGAGAGATATACTAGCAAGACATTGTTCCTAAAATAGATATCTTGCAAACAAGAAATGTCAGTCAAATGAGGTTTAAATTAAATTCCTGATAGCAATTACTTACAGAATTATCATGCTCCCATTGAAATTATTATGAATATTGTCACCAGAGTTAATGGGAAAAGAAGTTGGGCTTAAGAGACTGATTCTGAAACACATTCCAGAATGTGCTCAGCTCATGTCCTGCTGAACCCAAAGTCACAGGACTGCAAAGAGCATCCCTGGCTGAAGAGTGGCTCCAGACTCAGGGCAGTGGGAAGAGGTGAAACTGAGAGCTGGGCACTTGCAGGAAGTATTGAATGGCCACAAACGAGTGACCTCACTGGGAGCAGAACTGATGAAGTGCAGAAATGTGATGTGTGTTCCAAATAAAGAACTGATGAGTCAAGTTGTGCCCCAATTGGAGCAGGAGCAAAGTCAAGACGGCTGGAAAATAACCTTGATTGTGGTGGAGGAGAAAGAGCAGTGGAGCTGTGGGGACCCCCAGGGCAGCAGGGGCTGGCAGGCTGTGGGGCTCTGCCCCTCCAGCACTGGGGACCCTTTCAGCACTCACTGCTGCTGCAGCAATTATCTGAAGAGCCAAACTGATACCCCTCAAGTGGCATCCACGACCTCCTCCCTGCTCCAGCAGTGCAGCTATTACTCATCCAGTCAAGTCCTTTTGTTACACAATAAGGAGAAAACAACTTCTAAATATATAATTTTAAATCAGTATCTTTATACTGCAAGACACAAACAGCTACTGCTGAATTATTTCTGACAGATACTAAGTTCCTATTTCATCTTTCAGGTTGAGGCATTTTTCTAAGCATGGCTCAGTAGGAAGTTAATTATAATCTTCCAAAACGGGAAGAATTTTCACCTGGGATGATTAGGATACTGGTTTGAGGCATGGTATGTGGGCTCCTAGCTAAAGTTAGGCACTGGCAACATCTTTGGCTCTCTCTCACTGCAGAAGTAACACCTTCTGCTGTCACAAGAACTACCCTGAAGATGGAGATCACGACGATTTTGGATGCAATCAATCCCTTAAGTATTCCTCATTGTTGATACATTTGCATCTTGGAACGTCATGGTGGTTTATTCTGCGCTCTGAGGCGATATTCGCTCTGAATTCCAGTTGGATTTTTCAAGTTTGGTTTCAGCTCCAAGGATAAATCAGGTTTGAAGAACTACAATGAAGCAAGTTCTGGAAAAAGGACAAAAGTATGTGAGATTCAGGTTTTTTTTAAAAAAGGATCAATTGCTTGTGGTAGATTTGCCATCTGTTGGTGTGTGCACACTGCTGCAGTGACTTATTTCAGTATTTAATTACGTTTTCTGACTGCACTTGGCTCAGCTAACCTTGGGAGTTTCTATCAGAAATACACTTGGTCATGTTTTCGTCAGTGGCTTTTGGAAAGAGATGAATTACCAAAGAAATTCTTGTTGATGAGTCCTTAGGAGGAGCTTGGACAAAGCTGGGCCTTGGGGTTCTCACTGAGTCATTACGTGGAGGCTGCAGGATTCCTGTGGTCTCTGCTGGGCTTTCCTAAGCTCAGACTCCAAAAGTGCCCACAAAGCCTGAGGTCCATCCCTGGAGGTGGGATGTGCTCCTGTGTGAAATCCCAAATGTGCACAGGGGATTAATGCCTCTCCCTTGCAATAGAAAGCCAGGGAACAGCAGATCCAACCAAGCAGCAGGCTCAGAGTGAGGGACTTTGGTGATAAAGGTGGAATTTGTGAGGTGTTACAATCACTTAATTGTAGATATTCCAGAAAATTTTGGCAAGAGGATGGAAGAAATATCCCACAAGATTGTTCTGTGCAGGATCTCACCCTTGGTTTATGAAACCCGAATTGCTTGAGCCTGAACACAAATCTGGAGCTGTATTTTTAGCTATTGCTTACCCTGTTTGTAGGTTCTGTCTGGCATCTACTTTCCTAGCCAATGTGGAGACAGGATACTGCATCTTTAATTTCTATTTTTCTTTGAGGATAGAGAAGAACTGAGATGTGTCAGTTGGCTGGTTTATAGCATTCACTCAGTTTTGGGGTTAAAATACAAACTACAGTATATTTGATTTCAAAATGCATTTCAAAATGAAGGAAAACGAAAAGGTTTTAAATGAAACAAATATATATAAGCATAAATAAGTCAAGTAGGATCTTCATTCACCATGCCTATGTGCAGTTTCCATCTCCTACTGCCAAAGCACTGTGATCAGCAGAGATAAATTCATTGTATTTTCCATATGGCTGGGATATTTCTTGAGCTCATTTTGGACAAATGTGGCAAAATTTGCTGCTAAGTCTGTCCTGTGGTTCCAAAATATCCCCCAAAATATGTTTGCTTTGACGGTGAGAATGAAATAGTAGATCTTTCTTAAGGTGTTGATCTGGGAGCATCATCTCCCAATTGGCTTCCTTTTTTTATCCCTAAGTGAGCATTTAAAACCTCGCTACAGAAGCACAAAGATGGGATGGGGAAATATAATGAAGCTGAGGCAGGGACTCACCACGGGCCTCTTCCCTCGCACTTTTACTCTGACATAACCACAACAGAGAGGTTCTGGCTGCTCCCTCGTGTGAGTGCCTCCTCAAGCACACAATAAACTGTTTAACAAGTCACACTGTTTGTGTCTGATACCACATCTCTGTGAATACACATAAACCAGCTTGGCTTAGGTGCATATTTTAAATATCCAGAATATACAGGGTGGGATATGGACTCTCACATTTCTGTTTCATAGTCACACTAACATAGCATTGACTGAAGATTTTGTCGTGATGCTGTTCCATGACTTAATAATAGAATCTTAATCAGATGTTTGGTATTGGGATATCAGTGTCTAAAATGGTGAAAATGTTGTTGTATTTACCTCCTTAGACCTGAACAATTTCCTCTGTGTGTAGAGGATTTCCACATTTTAGAGGCCCCAGCTGTCCCACGGAGCTCCCCAGGCCCTGTGTGAAGCAGTCCCCCCTCTGGAGCAGTCCTGGCAGGGACCCAAGGCCACAAGGACACGTTTTGGTTGCATCAGGACAGTTGTTTTTCCTGCTGGTGGGAGAGCACGGACAGGACGTGCTTTGTGCCCAGGAGCATTCATCCCCACAACAGGGAAGGGCTGTGCTGCCCTGGCTCTGCAAATGTGCTGAGCTCGTGTTGTACAACAGATTAAAGGTGAAAGGATGATGAACTGGAATAAACTCGCCCTGAGGAATTAACTGTATCCCCCCCCAGCCAGCCTCACAATCAATCCTGGAGTTCAGCTTGCCTTGAGCTGAACCCCCAAAGCCAAATTTGTACCTTCTCCCTTCCAGGGGCATCACCAGAGCTGTAAAAGCAGAATGGAACAAGCAAGGGCAGCTCCTCAAACTTTGCTTTTTGCAGTTTCCTTCCTGAGCTCTTCCAGGGGAAAGCTCTGCTGTCCTTGCTGTGGTTTGGCTTCAGTGTCACTCAGCTGGGAAAGGAGGGGAACAAAAGGCACTGGCCTGATGAAAATATTTTTATTTTTCCTTTCCTGGAAAACTTGCTGGGTGAATGAGCACAAAATTTACAGGATTCTTCTGAAATAATCCTGTTTAGGGTAGCTACAGATTGCCAGAAAACTGGAGAGGGAGCACCAGTCTGTCATTGGCCTTTCTCAGAAGTGTCCTGCTGGGAATGACATGCAGGAAATGTGCAGGGATTTAAAGTTCGTAAATAAGCTGTTGTTCATATGTTCAAGTGTGAATGATGACTTTCAGGGAAATTGAGTAAGTAAAGTAAGTATGGATGCTGTCAGGGCTGCAGGTGCATAAAAGGGACAGCTGAGTGCTTGGATTTCATGTTGCTCATACTGAACAAGCTGAATTTTGGCTGCAGATTCCATTTACTACTATATTATTATTATTACTTTTATTTTTATTCCTTTCCTATTAGGCTCAGTAAAATGCCACTGTCAGCAACTTTACCATGCTGTTGAATTAATTTTGAAGCAAATCTATATTAAGACAGTAATTATTTTGAACCCTTCATCTAATGAAAGTCCCTCAGAGGTTCTCATGCTGCTCCTACAAGGACCTGCTGAGGGATGGAATGGGCAGAACCTGCTGAAGAGATGAAGTTGCTGAAATGTCAGAAATATTCAGCTGCAAATTGCACAGCAGGGATGTGATACCCCCAGCTGAAACCTGGGCACCAAATGAGAGCTGATATCCCTACAGGCAGATTAGATGCTCAAGAAATATATCCAGGTATATAATATCCAGATATATAATATCAAAATATTCATTTGAAACCCAAGATATGGGGCCCTGGTCCTCCTAAAACAGTGACTTGCTAATGTATTTTTGATGGCTTATTTCTCTGTAAAAGAGCATTTGAGGGGGATCTTGCTAATTTTTACATTTTAGTGACATACTGTTGCCTTTTTATTGAATGCCTGTTGCTTGTTTGGTTGTGAGACCTAAAATAACAGAAATTCTGAATTTCCTTTTTCTTATATCTACATACATAATAATTTCTCTTTTCTAGCCTTTGACACAAATAACAATCCTAGCTCCTTTAATTATTGCTTTGCTCTGAACTTCTCAAATCCCTGGGGATGCAGAACACTTGTTTGCAGCCTGTTATTATTTGGAGCAATGGGAGAAGTCAGATGCAGGAAACAGCATCTGCCACAGGAGTTTTAGACACAAGTTCTTGTTGAGCACTCCAAGAACTTTCAGAACTCACGTCTCACTTGCTTTCCTTTGTATTTAAATTAAGTGCCTGATGGCACTGATGAGGTATGTACAGATGTAATGTCACAGAAGATTTGGTGACACTGGTGTGGCACTGGGATATGGCTGTGTGCACCAACAGCCTGCAAATCGTTCCTACCACAACAAAAATAAAGTGACTCAGCCTGAACCATTCTATATTTAAAGTATAAATTATTGGTTGGCATAAACTACCTGTGACTTTGCTCCTCCATTTTCCCACCTGATTTTTATTTCCTGAAGGACAAGCATTCCTGGTACACACTCCAAAACATTTGTCTTCCATGGTTGAGTTCCAGACCCTTAAAAACAGGCTGAGGTGGCAGCTGGCTGCTGCTGCAGTGACACACTGACAGCAGGCAGCTCTTCAGCCACAGGGAAGGGCAATGGGCAGCTCCGGGGTCTGGGAACCAGCTTTAATCAGGGGCTGGAGCAGCACAGCTCGTCTGTGCACTGGCTGACTTCTGAGCCAAAAAAATCAGCATGGAAAGTGTTTGAGCTATGGGGTGCACCAGCTTGTTCCCTTGTTTGTGCTCATTTCATAGAAATTATTTGGCAATTAAGAACGGGTTGAGTCTTTGCTTTATCTAGCGGGCAAGGCTTATCAATAAGTCATGCAGCATGTCCAAATACAATCTGTCATTGAAGCAGCTTTCTATCCTTTAGAAACATACTGTTGACAGCATCACCTAGTGCCATCCAGCTCCTGAAATCGAGCGAAGTGGGAATATTATTTTTCCCCTTCCCCTGGCCCCGTGGGGCAGCGCTGCCGCGTTTCTCCCCGCACACCCGCCCGCGGGCAGAGGCGCGGGGCCGACTCGCTGTGAGGGCGGCGGGGCCGGCTCGCTGCGAGGGGCGGCGGGGCCGGCTCGCTGTGAGGGCGGTGAGGCGGTTCCGCTGCTTGCCGCAGCCCACGGCCCCGGGGGAGCGGGCTCTGCCACCCTGCCGCCCGCGCTTCCTGTCCCCACGCCTCGCACATTCGGAAAATAACAAAACCGAACGAAACTTTTCGTGGGTTTTTTTTTGTTTTTTTTGGTTTTTTTTTTTTTTTTTTTTTCCCCCCCCCCCTGTCCCCTCTGGGGGGAACAGCCTCGCCGTGCGCGGCCCGCAGCCGGTGCCCCTCAGCGCCGAGCCCTGACAGTCCCCTCAACACCTTATTCCTCATCCCCAACCCTTTTATCCCCAATCCCTGGGTCCCCGTCCCCTCAGCCGTGATCCCCCTCAGACCTGTCCCCGCAGCCTCGTCTCACCTGCAATTCGCTCACCCCCGTCCCTCACCCCCAATGCCCCTCATCCTGTGTCACTCACCCCTAATCCATCCACCCCACACCCCCTCAGACCTGTCCCTCACCCCCAACCCCTCCATCCCAAATCCCCTCGTTCCCAATCCCCTCATCCTCAATCTCCTCATCCCCATCCCTCCATCTCCAATCCCCTCATCCCCAACCCCTCCATCTCAATCCCCTCATCCCTCATCCTCCATTCCCAACCCAATCCCCTCATCCCAATCCCCTCATTCCCAATCCCCTCATCCCAAACCCCTCCGTTCCCCATCCCCTCATTCCCAATTCCCTCATCCCAATCCCTCCATCCCCAACCCCTCCATTCCCAACCCCTCCATTCCCCATCCCCTCATCCCAAACCCCTCCGTTCCCCATCCCCTCATTCCCAATCCCTCCATCTCCAACCCCTCCATTCCCAATCCCCTCATCCCAAACCCCTCCATCCCCAATCCCCTCATTCCCAATTCCTCCATCCCCAACCCCTCCATTCCCAATCCCCTCATCCCAAACCCCTCCATTCCAAATCCCCTCATCCCAATCCCCTCATCCCAAACCCCTCCATCCCAATCCCCTCATCCCAATTCCTCCATTCCCAATCCCTCCATCCCCAATCCCCCTCAGCGCGGCGGCGGCGCCGCCCGCCCGCAGCCCCGGTGACGTCACCACGCGTCATTCCCCCCCCCTCTCCCCATGCAGGGGATTCTGCCCCCGGCGCGGGCCGTGACACGTGTGGAGGTAGCGGCACCGGCACCCCGGGGAGGCCGGGGCTTTGTGTCGCCTCCCGGCCGCTTCGTGTCACAGGTGTCCCTCCGCACGTAGCCTCCGAGGCGTTGTAAACTCACTTTTATGGCCGTAGCTGCTGTGAAAAGTTACTTTGAGTTCTGCAGGAAATTTGCTGGCGTTAATGTGGCTGCGCATCCAGGTAGGTTGTCACTACGGAGGTGCCTTTGCCTTCTCCTGGAATAATTATACATTAATTACCATACGCGCAACGAGCAGAGGAGAACCAGGAGCGCCTGGTGAGGTTTGGATGCTTAAACGTTGAATAACTAACTCTGCGTTGGTTATCATAAACACAACGGGCAGAGAGAAGCAGGGGCGCCTGGCTGAGGTTTGGATGCTTAAACGTGTTAAAGAACGAGGAGCAACTTCGAGGTATTGTTTAGGTGCTTCATCAGCAAGGAGCAAATGCAATTTAAAAGAAAATAAAAGGTGAAACTGGTTCTGTTGCAATGATTCCTGTGCCTCAGCAGAACGTGGTGCTCGAGTATTAAAACTCTGGCACTTTGAAATCAGCAGTGAAGGGTTGCGTATCAGGTATCGTCAGCTATGACAAATAAAAGATTACACCTAGGTCTGTTAGACACACAAAAGATGTTATCTAAACAAAGTTGCTTAAAACTGGTCAGACTTGCTCTCTGTAGTGCACCAGACTCTGCTTATTGCAAGTGAAAAGGGTCTGTAGCAAAACCATCTCAAAGTACAAAATGTGCAAGAGTGAAAGGATGTCCTTGTCTTGTTGAATTTTTTTTTTCCCTGATAAAAATTGAAAGGGAAAAAAATCCCAAGATTTCTTAGTGCTTTTAATATTTGGGGATTTTAGTACCACTGCCAAGTACTATAATTACTGGATATGCATCGTATACCAGAAAGTCAGCAGAACTATTAAGGTTTATTTGTTCATATTGTTTGTAAAAGCAGTTTATTGTAATTGAGGTACGAAACTTAGCGAAGGTCTGAGAACTTTCTTGGTCCTGTTGATCAGTTCTTCAGGAAATATTAGGAAATTACGATGTATCAGTGGTGAAATAATCAAGTGTAGAGCTGAAGTGGGATGTGCATCCCTGGGTGTTTTTTGGCTGGACAAGCCCCCCCACCAAGGGGAGCCAGCAGAGCACGGGCAGGGGTGTCCAGCTGAAAGGGCTCTGTGTGTGTGACACTCAAGGCGACTGTTTGCAGCAGTCACTCGTTAAATTGCATTTTCCAAGGTCTGTGTGAAGCTCCTGCAGTTGTGCTCCGATTAAAAGGAGATTAAAAGGTGTTTGTTGTGTCCCTGTTAGGTTTGGCCAGCAGCACTTAGAGCCCATTTGTGCCAAACCAGTTTCTTCAAGTTGAGTGTGAAGTTCCCAAATGACAGGAACAAATACCTGTGTTGTCATAACCCTTTCTGTAAGTGATCTCAGGGGTGTGCTGCACTTCTCACTTGGATTTCTACATCCACGCAGCTTGGGGATTCAACAAAGGTGCATTTTATGTCAAAATGAATTTTAGTTTTGACTTTCAGTTCGATTTTACAGAATTAAGTATAGCTCACAGTATTCCTTACAGCCTTGTACTGGCAGTCTGAGAGATCTCTGACCTTGGCCTTGCTGGAACTACAGTCAACAGAGCTACTGTGAAATAGGTTTTTATTTTGAAGATTAACTTGTGCCTTCTGGTGCTCTTGTCCATCAGCTGTGGCACAGGAGGAGAAATCCGAGGAATGGTTTTCTCTGAGACTCTGCTTGTTGACTAAATTTAGGATTATGTTATTAGCAGTAAGTGCATTTCCAGTAGCACTTGTGTTGACTTGGAGTAAAAACACCTGGCAAGGAAAGGAGGTGATCTTGAAAGTAGGAAACAAATTTTCATGCTTCGAGTGACAAGAACAGCATGAACTTTTGGAAGAAATTATTGAAGGTCAGGATTTAATTATTTTGCCCTTTTTGTGAGGGGGTCTTTGAAGTGCTGAGGATTTGGGGCTGTGCACTGTGTTTATATTCCTGTGACACTGTCACTTTTGAAGCTGTTTTGTGACTCTGGGAATTCCTTAAGCCTAGGTAGGAAGGATTAACGTTGTGCAGTTAAAGCTTCAAATATTCAGTGAACTTCTTCCCCCCTGGATATTGGATTAATAAGTATTTCCATGGTGATAAAAATAGGTATGAGGGTGTTGATCATAATCAACTGTTGTAGATTATGAAAATGTAATTACAGTCTACAAAGAAACGGGAAAGTAAACATTAGCATTTTAGTGACCAAGCTGAATGAAGTACAGAAATAGTTGGAATTGGGCAGAATACAGGAATTTGGGCACTTTCTGCCCCTTGAACTGGGAGGATTGCATTTACAGCGAGCTCTGTAATTGCTGTAAGCACATGCTGTTTGCAAGACATGAATATTGTGAGTTGCATAAATGCAACCTCTTCTCAAATACTTATTTTTGCAATAAATACTTCAAGAACCAGTTGCTTAATTGCCTGATTGTGACAAGCAAGACAAGGCTGAAACAAAAAAGTGACTGAAAACTAAAGTATTCTGCTGGAAAACGGGGCTGCATTGAAAGTTGCTGCCCTCCGAAAGGATTTTTCGCGAGCTGAGCTCTGCTGCTCCCTTTGCCAGTTGAGATAAATACATCTTTGATTTTGGCCAGTGTTTTCAGCCCATCTCTGGAGCACGTTCTGAGCCCGGTCTGTCAAAGGCCACTGAATTTTGTCAGTGTTAGGAGTTGCATAACTCCTTTGTGAGTAATTACTGGCAGTGACGTGGATGACTCAGCTCTACCTAGTTCAGTGCATCTCTCAGAATCTCCACAATCGCCTGGTGTTCTGCTGAGGGGACAAAGTAAAACATTGCCCCCTAATTTGAGTGCCCTCAGCCACTGCAGCAATGCACGGATTTTGTAAAGGTCTTGGAGAACAAGTTGCCTTTAAAAAAAAAAGTTTGCACGTTAATGCTCTTAAAGAGAAAACAATGAGTGTCTTTATGCACTGAAGTGCTGCAATGCAATAATAATGATGGTGGGTTTGTATACCACTTCTGAAATTAATTTTGGAAATCTGCTGTAGTGTTCTGAGTCTGACAGGAGCCAGGAGTCTGTTGCAGGTAGCTCAGCTTGCTTCCTGCAGGATACCTTTGGAGGCACTTCACAGTAACCCTAAAGAATGGCATGATTTGTTTACTCATTATAGGTAGAATTCTGCTATTTATGTAGTACTTCACTACATTAAGAATAAAATTTGAAATAGTTGCTTTCCTCAAGTTTAAATCTAATCCTTTTGTAGAATTACCTGCCATTAAATATAATTTGCAGGCTGGCTGCTTTGTGCCCTTTGATTCTGGAGTTAAGGTTATGTACACAGGCAGGAATGAAAAGATCTCAAGTCCTTTGCTAATTCAGTGATCCCTGTGCTTGGGGTCAGCTTTGTGTCTTGTCAGAGCTGTGACTTCTTGGAGGCACACGTAATTCTCCCTTGATCTGATAATGGGAAGGATCAAAACGTTCTTTTAAAATCACTAATTATATGTTGCTGAAGGTTTGGTGTCCTGTCTGAATGTATGATTTATTTGCCACAGGAAAAGAACTTTGTAGCTCTCCCTAGTAACTGATTATGGGTTTCAGGTGCTTTAGATTGCTTTATCCCCTTTTTCACTTGGTGTGTTAAAGAGTGTGAGGGAGTTTAGAGGCCTCTTCCCTTTGTGGGGGGGATTGAGAGAGTGGGGCTGGCCCAGAGTTTGTGTAGGTGGGGGGTGCATGTGCCCAGAACCCTCAAACTCCTCAGACCTATCTCAGGAAATCCTCAGTAGGCCAGTGTGTTGCTAATTAAATTAATGGTGCAAACTCTATATAGATGTAATTAAGAATAAATGAGGAACAAATGTGATCGTCCTGTCAGGGTATTTTTTTTCAAAGTCTTTTTGACATAATTGGGATTTCTGATGTAAGCTTCCACTCAGATATTTTGAAATAACTACTTGAAGGATTCCTTCTGTTTGTGGGGAGGGAAACTGCTCATTCCTGTGTTCATGTGGGAGACCTGAGGTGCAGCTCTGGGAACACCCCAGGAACTTCCCAAATGGAGCCCAGGGAAGGAGGAGCTGGGGAGGACACAGGAGCTTTTGGTGACCCTTGGGTAGAATTTACCTGTTTGAAGCCAGACAAGATTTTAGGTGACTAGTGCTGAATACTGCTTTTTACTTCTAATTATAGTATGATGATAAAATTCCCAGTTCTGCTTTTTCTAGAATTTTTAAAATTCTGTTTGAATCCCTCAGCGAAGACATAAAAAACCAGGGCAGGATGCTCCTGCTTTGTATCTTCCACTGCATTTCCTGGGATTAGGCTGTTTTGCCGACCTTTTGCTTGGCTTCTTTCAACCCAAACCTGTAGACCCACCAAGTCCCAAGGAATTTACCGTGTAAACAGTGAAAACATCCTTAATATGGGGGGGCAGATGGTTCCAATCTTTGGTGATACTGGGAATAGTTCTGCTGTACTAATCAGAGGAGGAACATGTGCAATTGTCATTAAGCCTTTTCCCAGCCCTTTGGATATTCTCCCAAGGAAACAGGGATGGTCCCAGCCATGGGATCCATTTAATCCAGAGGCATTTTTCTCCCTGCCAGGCTGTTGGGACCCTCATCCTGCACCTCTGCAGAAGTGTCCAACCTGCCAGGTGCTCTGACCTAAACTTTGAGCTCATCTATTTACATAGTTCCTTTTGTTATTTTTTACTAATCAACAATGTGGGGTACTTTGTGTCATTTCCAGATTGTATGTTTGGAAAGTGTCGTCAGTGTTTGCCTAAAAGTCTGAGTTCAGTTTGTCTTTTCAGAGAGTTAATGTTTAAAATGTTCAGTTGTAGGACTTGAGCAGCACCGAACAGCAAAATGACTGAAAGATGAAGGAATCTCCTTCACAATCATAGTATTGGCTTCTTTCACCTGCTCTTTTTATGGAGAGCTTTGCTTTTTAATTCACAATAATAAATTAAATTTGTGCATTGGTAGATATGTAGTAACTATTGACTTAGAGGTTAAAATTGATCTGTTCTGTATGTTTGTGCATGAATATTCATGAATAAATCACTAAAAGGAACCTCACTTGGCTGTGGAAGCTGCATTTTGTATCTGGTTTCCACAGAGGTGGGAAATAAGTATTAACTGTCACTTTTCTTTTTTGCCAGCTTCTGGTTATTGAAACTCAGCCAATTAAGTGACTGTACAAGACAGTAATGATTTGATTTTTGTCATTGACTTTTTTTAGCTGAATTACTTAACAAGCTACCAGACTTTGGGTTCTATTCCAACAAGTTTGCAGATTTTTGTTCCTTGTGGTTTTTTTTTTTAATGGACAGTGACCAGGATTCATAAACAAATATGGCAAAAGTGTAGTTGTGTGTATCAAGAAATAAAAGCAGATTCATGCTCTTGAACATCAAATTCTTTGGACTAGAAATTGGCAGGTGTCCCAGTCTGTATCAGCACAGAGAGACTGGACAGGAAAAAACAAACACAAACCAAGGAGCACCAGTGAAGGGGAAAAGTGTACGATAGGAAATTGTTAATTAGGATGATTACCTGCCATAAAAATCCCATAGCTTAGTGCACTTGATTTGCCAGCAAGTTGAAAGTACATTAAATGGTGTTCTCAGGAACAACCTAGATGAAGTGACACGCTGATTTTGGGTTCAAAACCCCCTTTCAGCCCCATTTTTTGTATCTGTATTGTTTTCAGTGTATCTGCAGTTCTTCTGGTTGGTAGTGTTGGTTCCAGAGCTTAAATTTAAGTAACAAAACTGGAAATTGTTGCCCATCTTTATAGAAGGAAAAGGTGAAGTGCACAATAAAATCACTTTGTTCCTTCATGGACTTTAACTCAATGTTATTACATTTCTGGAGTAGAAACCCAGTTTATTTCTAGTTCCAAATAAGTTTTTTGGACAATTTTTGTGGGCTTCACGTTGATTCACACTTGAATGTAATTTATGGTGTTATGAAAAGAAATTGCATGGAAATGAGGTTGGAGGTCAGGCTGAACTTTGGTGTCACTTCTGGATTTATTCACTTAATTTGTACAATAACAACCACAGTGAGTGTCTTGTCCCTCCTACTGTCTAATTTGTGAAAAAATATGCAAAAAAAGAAATAAGTTATGTAGCAAATGAGTAGCTTTGGTTTCTGGATCCAGAGTAATGCAGGAGTGATTTTTGCCTGGTGGAGTTGGGGTGGCAGCACATGAGAGATGAATGATGGGCATGGGTTGGAGGTACCATTGGTTAAACTGAGTTATCATAAATAGAAATTGGGGAGTGAAAATAAATGCAGCTTTCTGCTATTTCCTTGATCTGTTTTGCTTTTTTTTTTCCTTCAGTGAGGATATAGTCCAAATATAAGTGCCAGTATCTTGCTACAAAAACTGGAGATTTAATTTTATCAAAAGCATTAATTAGTGAATTAACTCTTAAAAGCTCTGCTGGGTACAGAGCTGTGGTACAAACCTGTCCCTGCAGCCCCCCCTGTTCCTGCAGGTTCTGGGTTTGGCTCTGAGCAGAGGAATCTGGGGGCATTTCTCTGTAGTGCTGTGTTTTACCAACTCCCATGCTGACAGCAACTCCATCTTCCACTATCTTAGGGATTTTAGAAAAATTCAGAAGTACAGGGAAAAAAGTCATTACCTACCCTAAGAGTTGAATTGGTCGATTTTCAGAAAGAAAAGTTTGAGTTTTCTTATGTCATTTCTAGTTAGTATTTTAGTGTGAGACCTGTGCCATATAAAGGTAGAGATGCTGAGCAATTAATATATAAATAAATTAGCAATTAGTAGCAAAATCCATAATGGCATTCACCCGTTTTTGTCAGGTATTTCCAGTTTTTAATGATTGCTTTGCATGTCTGAACAGAGCATGTCCTTCATATTTCTGGGGTTTGGTTGGGGTTTTTTTGTTGTTTTTTTAGTTTCAGCACTGAATTATTTGTGACTTAGAGAGTGCTTAAACTGAGTTTAATTTTTTTTTTTGTACTGCAGCTGTGGGCTTGGTATTTTCCAAAAGGCTTGGAATCACTTTTGCATCTTTTCCCTTTAAACTGCAAATTAATTTTCCTTAGAAGACTCTAGGTTTCTGAAAAGCATCTGCAGCATAAGTTTCATGCATAACTGAGGAATTCTGCATTAGTGTCATCTTGTAGGAGTGGTATCTGTAGCTTTTAAAGGAGTTTAAATTAATCCCAATTAAATAACACTGGCATAATAATAATAATGATGGCATTTACAAAGGGAGATGCTAAATGATACATAAGGGAGATGCTAAATATAACTACTGAGTAGTAGTGTTTGTTTGAAACTACAGCTTTAAATTAGAGCAACCCCACCACCAGTTCTCACTTGTGTGCTCTGAAATGTAAATTGGTCGAATTTTGAGCTCTTATTAATTTGAAATTGCTGGGTCTTAATGATGTTTTTCTTTTTTCTTTTCTTTTTTTCTTTTTTTTTTTTTTCCTGCAGCTAAATGGCCGGAAAATGGCAGATGAGCCTATGGAAGAAGGTGAACCATATTCCTACCATGTAAGTGTTTGATTCCTGCTCTCTTCAGCCACTCATTAGCATGACCTCCTGTTGCAGCAAAATTGATGCATTCCCTGCTCTTTAATAACTTCTGAAGCCATCATTTTATTATTGACAATATCTGAGGAGACTCTGAGTCTCAAAGATGGCTTTGGAAATCAGTACCTGGGTAGGGACTGTTGTAAATGCCTTGTTTGGGAAACTCTGCTGCATGAGGCAGAGCTTTGTGGAAAGACTCCCTGTGCTGGAGGGAGCATTTGTTCATCCCTCAACCTCTGAAATGCTCAGGCCAACCTGGGACCTTTCATACAGAGTGCTGAATGCTGCTCTTGCTGCAAGAATTTGTTCTGCTTTTGTAGTTTTTTTGTGTAGCTGCTGTACTTTCAGCTCAAAGGTACTGAATTCTGCTTTTTTAGAGCAGAATTAACGTGTACACCAGTATGTTAATTTTGCTTTTATGTAGAAATATCCCAGGTAAGCCCCTCTTGTGCAGGTTTTTGCCCAGTGCCCCTTCAGGAGATGCTGAAGATGAGTGTTCTGTGTGCTGGCTAAACCTTGGACTAAACTTAGGCTCCTCCTGTGTGTGGTGAAGTGGCTGCCTGCCCATGGAAACACTGGCCAGCATTTCCCAGCACACTCCTTGTGTTTCTGAGCTGGGTCACAAAGGCATCTGCTGCCCAGAGTCCCTGGCAGTGCCCAAGGCCAGGCTGGGCAGGGCTTGGAGCAGCCTGGAACAGTGCAAGGTGTCCCTGCCATGGCAGGGCTGGCACTGGATGGGCTTTAGGGTCCCTCCAACCCAAACCACTCTGGGATTGTGGGATAAATCGATTTTGTCAAAGCTGTAACCACTGCTTTGTGTTACAATAACATTTATAAGGAGGGGTTTTGGAGAATGAAGTCTTGGGCACAAGCCCCGGTGGTGCCTGGGCATTTCCTGGTGTGGAGTAGGTAAATAAAGTGTCAGAGTGGTCTCACATGTAGCAAGGAAAGGAGCAGTGCATTGTCTGAGTTTTCTACTGCTCTAGAACAAGGATGAGGAGGTGGTTTGAGCTCTGGGGTGCCTGGAGCCACATTCCAGGGAGCTGTGACAAAGCCAGGACTGATCCCGCTGTTTCCTTGGGCTCCCTGGCTCCTGGTGAACCTGCTGGGAGCAGGGAAGGGTTGAGTTCCCTCTTGTGCAAGGCTCTGGGTGGGAGCTGCTGCCTCAGCTTGCAAAGAA
This sequence comes from Passer montanus, assembly GCF_014805655.1. NCBI lineage: Eukaryota > Metazoa > Chordata > Aves > Passeriformes > Passeridae > Passer > Passer montanus. The sequence continues at coordinate 4,416,508 of NW_024369818.1, forward strand.
ATTTGCTGCTTAAGCAGCACAACACAAAGTGAGATAACCAAATTTGTAGTTCGTGGAGGCCAAAGTAGAAATGAAAATGAAAGTGGCTCGGAGCTGCTCAGCTCTGTGTGCTCTCTCCTTGGCAGTGATGAAGAGGTCTCTTACACCTCAGTCATGCCAATTTTTAGTACCTTAATGGTAGTTAAGTAAGTGAAATTATATAGACATCTTTTGTGGAGATAAAGCACTTTATTAAAAAAAAATACAACTCATTTAATCCATCTCAAGTTAGTCTTTATTTGCATGGAAAACATTTCTCTCCTGAGTTCACATTTAGAAATCCTCTCAGTCTCCTCAGCAACCACGTGTGATGTCACAGGCTAATGGCTCGAGGTGGGTGATAAACACAGGAGAGGCTGAACTCTTAAAGAGCTTTTCTCATGCAAAGTTTCACGGTGTTAAGGAATACAAATTAGGATGGTGAAGAAAAAAGGCTTCTAAATAGAATATTTACATATTTCATAGGAAGAAGCAGCCATTAAGTCTGTTGTACAACTTGGTGTGTAATTAGACAACTTGCTGCTTTCATCTGTCATCAGATGACTTCGAAATGCTGCTGTTCTTACCTGCCTTAAATTAGGCATGTGTTTAAAAAGTAAAGGAAAATGAAAAGATAGGTGTATGTGCCCTCTGAGTGCATGAATGCACAGTCACCAAGGGGATGGATGAGGGGAAGGTGGGATTTTACAGTGTGTCATCAGTGTGTGATGGGGGTTTGTGACCAAAGAGGGAAATAAAGTGGCTTGGTTGTGAATTATAGAGTTAACTTTGTTTTCCAGCAGTGTCTGGTGTTAATACCCACCTTTGTGTGGGAAGCAGGCAGAACAAACAGGCCTTTCCCAGAAGGAGGATGAAATAAGGGAGGGGAGGGGAAAGGACTCCTGTGCACTAACAGCTGGACTGCAGTTTGGGAATATACCAAGATGTTTGTTTGAACTCTCATTCCCCTCTGGACAAGCAAAGCAATTAAGGCAGAAGCAATTAATGCATTGTGATGATGGCTTCTTTTTTTTTTTCTTTAATTACTGCAGCATGTACAAATTCAGATGAGCAGATTTCTGCTCTGAATTTCTCTGTAAAACCAGAATTTCTTCCAGGTGCTTCTGTAGGAACTGTGATAAAGCTGATTGAGTAGAAGTTTCAATGCACAGTTTTGGGCAGTAAGTTCACCTGACTACAGAATGATGTTATTTCCAAAACCCAGCTGTGTCATCCAGTGCTCAGGTCCTTTCCTGGTGCTGTTTGCCCTTCTCATCGAGGGCTGTAACTCACAGGAGGTTGGTGGGGTGGTTTCTGGTCTCTGCTAAGAGAAGCTTTCAAAATAAAGACCTGAAGAGAGGCTAGGAGACAGCTGATAATCATTTGATGCCCCAAAAGTGAAGTCATGCAAATCAGATGGGATTTTCACTCGTGATTTTGTTGTGTACAAGAACTTGATTGATCTTCCTGCTAGGGCTGAGGGTGCTGCTCCTTTTCCACCTGCAAGCTGAGGTTGCTGTTCTGGGCCTCAGTTTTTAATTCAGGGGTGCTTATTTTGACACCTTGCTTGTTTTGGCTCTCAGAAACTTCTCTTACACCATAAAAGCTGCAATCCATCATGGGATTTGTGTCATCAGGAACGTTTGTCTTTCCACAACTGGAGCTGCTGTGCCCCGCTTTGCTAAAGATGAGAGGGACATGAGACAGTCAAGAGAACATTAAATCACTCAGCCAGCTCAGCATTACCCTCAGCTGTCTGAAGGAGGTCCCCACACTGGATAATCTTCCCAGGAGCTCTGCACCCCAGAGCTGTTTCTTCTCTTGGATGCAAGAATTCTCAGAGTCCTTAAGATGACTCATCTCTTATTTATGGTCTTCAAATGCTGCCTGTTCCTCCAGCTACAAATGGATGACCAGAGTTATTATTTGCTGCTGTGAAAAGCAATAATTACCCCAAATGATGAAATTCAATTTGGCTTTCATTAAGACTTATTTCAGGAAGGGGGAAAGATGAGAAGAGTAATCACTGGGAAAACTAAAACTGCTAAGCAGAGGTGAAGCACAGAAGTCTTGGTTTAAAAATCTGTGCATATATTCATTTCATGTAAAATAATCCAGCTTTTCTGTAGTTGAAATATTTGTGGAAAAAGGAAATGAGCATTCTTTGAGAATTTCCCTTCAGTTTATAAATTTTAGATGCATCTATTTAAGAAAAGATAGATGGGAAAATTCTTCATTTGAACATTTTTTCTTTAAGCCTTATTAGAATTTAAAATATTTTACTAAAATAAAACTAAACAAAGAAAAATCCAGGTATTTACATGCACTTTTAGCAGACTTAGTTACTGCAGACCTGCTCACTGTTGTGTTTTGTTTGCTTTGAAATTACAGGATGAAGGAAGTGTGAAAGAAATTCCTATTACACATCATGTGAAAGAAGGATGTGAGAAAGCAGACCCAGCACAGTTTGAACTACTTAAGGTTCTTGGACAGGGATCATTTGGAAAGGTAAGATGATAAACTTGTTCCATAGACCTGTCCAGACATTCCAGGGAAATAATGGCCAGCAGAGTTGCTGGGAAGGTTTGAAAATGTATTGAGTAATGGAATCCTTTGCCAGCCTTGCTCCAGAGCCATGGACAGAACCTTCTGAAGGAAATGCTGGTTTGTCTTTTGGTGATGGGACTTGACATGCTGGGAAAGTTCTTCTCAAGACACAAAATCTGTATTTGTGTAACTGCAGAAGAGTTGATTGTGGCAGTTGGGAACTTAACCTGAAATACATTTCCCAGCTTATTTACTTTTTCTAGTTTGCTGTGTTTTTCAAGTGATCTCCAGCTAAAAGACAATAATTATTCAAATGGCACAGAGGAGAAATATGGAAGGGTTTTTGTTGCAATATTTCCCTTTTGTAATGTGCCACTGGGTGTCACTTTGCAGAAATGAAGTTGAAAATCTGATCTCTGTCACTGTGTTGAAACACAGTAGTTGAAATATTAATCCTAGTGTATAGGAAGGTAATTAATTCTTTAAAACCAGACTCAAACTACATGTTTTGCAACATCTAAAGTAGTCAATCAGCTTTACATTTGTTCCCATTTTCCTGTTCTTCTGCTGGCTCTGTGTGTGTCTCTAGGCAGGAACAAACCTCTGCATAGAGTACAGTGAGAGAGGAAGACATTGACATTAGGGAGGCATTCTGTGTGTAACAGATTGTGTAGAGAATAGATTTTAAACATTTCTTAGTATTTTGAGGTTTCAGAAACATTTCTTTACCTGATAATGTTGCCAATTCCCTCACACACTTCTCAGCAGGAGCCTGAAAAGGCTCCATGTATTTATTCCTCCTGATTTGAGATGTCTGAAGCCACCTGAGGGTTCAGCACAGCTGGCACAGCCAGCCCTGCCTCAGATTTGGCTTCCCAGAGCTCAGGGTTGTGCCAGCCTCAGGAGTGCTCCTGCTTGGGATCCAGCAGCTGGGCCAGATGTGCTCTGAGCTTTGGAATGCTGGCAGTGCCTCTTCAGGTGCTGCACACCTGAGCTCAGAGCTCTTTTTCTCTGTTCTTTCCTGTGAAAAGAGAAAACAAACCAGGAGGATGAGTGGCTGTTTCCTCGTGGTGTTTTCTCTTCCCAGCTTCCACTCCCAGGGCCCTTCCTTCAGGCTTGGCAAACACCAGAGGGGTTTCCTGGAGCCTGCTTTTGACTTCAGTGCAGGATTTAATAATTCCACAGAAATAAAGGGTTAAACCTCCTGAACTACTGAATTCTCTCTTCATTCTCTCAGTAATGATGTGCCTTCTGAAGCAGATGTGGAGTTCTGGAGGATTTGTCTGCAAATTAAACAAATAGGTGGTGCTTCAGTAGTTTGCAGCTATTTTGGGTCTTATTAGCTAAATTTTTTAACTTGTACAATAATTCTGATGTCCTCACGGGTTGTTGGTTGTTAAGATTAAAATATTCCTATGTGCTTATTATTAATATTTTATAATTGTGACTGTGTTCATCTACAGCTGTTTCCTTAGTTGCTGGTGTTCAAATTACTCCCTTTACTATTTTCTATCACCTTGGCCTATAGGAGAGCACTGTTGTGGGTCAGTTATTGGGCAAAACTTATTAAAACAAAAAGCCAGACAACCTTGAAACATGATATTTTTCTTCTAACCAGAGCTTAAAATAAAAACATCCCCTTTCCCAACCTTGTACAACTTAGTCATAACAGTGCTTGCATTTCAGATTCTAGAATGGAAAATCTGACAAGATCATTGAAAAAATAGCTATAATTTCTATATATAAATAAATTAATTGTAAATGGAGGTCTGGATAAGGTGAGATCAGAGAGGTAATTGTAAGGAGCTCTTTCTCTTGTGATTTATATGTTGTGTTTTTTGGTTTTGTAAGCAAAACTTATTCATTCATAACTAATAATTGCTATTACAAGAACAGCAATTTAGAAGTAAGAGCACATATCAAACCATTTTGTAAATTGGAAGATCTGGTGGTTAAAAATTAGTGTAGCTCCATGTTTTTGTAGTGAAATACTTTATCTAATATGCTTTTCTCTGTGTCAAGTTGTATCCCATCTATCTTTAAAACTCTTCTGGAGAGAGAAAGTAGAAAAACCTGTTGGAGTTGCTATTCCAGAGGGAAAGGGTGCTTTGATCTTAAATGGTGAGGTTTCCTCGCTTTCATCTCACCACTTGTACAGAATTCATTAATAAAAATGAATGTTTCATATTTGAGACTTGGGTCTTAAACCTCAAAAACCTCTTGGGAGGTGGCAGACCAGGCAGAATTGTCATTCTCCAAGAAAGTGATAGAAAGAAAAACTTTCTGTAACAACTTCTTTGATAAATCAGGAAAGAATCCAAAGTTTGTGGCCAGTGCCATGCTTCAGAGAGCTTGGTGCTTTGCAGCTCTGATCTGATCAGGGAATGCATTTTTGCTCTGCCTTTAGAGGTGTGTGCTTGGTCCAGAGCACTGGAAGCTGCCTGGCATTAATGGGAGGTTTGCAAAGGCTTTGTGAGAGTTTGGGTTTGATTACCTTTGATTACCAAGCTTGCAGTGATTTAAAAATGGGCTTTGTATTGCCAGGTCTTCCTTGTGAGGAAGATAATTGGGCCTGATGCTGGGCAGCTTTATGCAATGAAAGTGCTGAAAAAAGCTTCTTTAAAAGGTAGGTTTGTCTTTCAGCTGAGACTTTGGACTATGGGGTTTAGTGCACCTGTATTTAAAAGCTTTTTTAAAATCTTAAATTTTTGTCAGTGAGTTCATAACTCTTCTTTGATAGGAGTTTTTTTTTAGAGTAACTTGTGAGCTCATGTTGAAACATTAATGGGAGGTTTGCAAATGCTTTGTGAGAGTTTGGGTTTGATTACCAAGCTTGCAGTGATTTAAGAATGGGCTTTGTATTGCCAGGTCTTCCTCGTGAGGAAGATAATTGGGCCTGATGCTGGGCAGCTTTATGCAATGAAAGTGCTGAAAAAAGCTTCTTTAAAAGGTAGGTTTGTCTTTCAGCTGAGACTTTGGACTAGGGGGTTTAGTGCACCTGTATTTAAAAGCTTTTTTAAAATCTTAAATTTTTGTCAGTGAGTTCATAACTCTTCTTTGATAGGAGTTTTTTTTTAGAGTAACTTGTGAGCTCATGTTTAAAGACTATTTTAAATCTGGCCAGGTAGCTTTAATTATGTGGTCAGAAATGTTCTTTCAAAGTTGAAAATTGGATTATTTAATTCTGTTTAGACTTTTCATTATATGAAAACAAGTTAATTTCATAAACAGTTTTCCTTTTGTCTTTTGTTAAGTCAGAACTCTGCTGTGGTTAAAATTAAGTCATTCCCTTGTTCCAGGAGCCAGAACAATTGAATTCAGGGGTTTGGCTTTCAGGAGACACTTGAATGGGTGCGAGTCCACTGTGTGTAAATAGAGCTGTTACTGTTAATGGGGGAAAAAGTAATCTTTAAAATATTTTATATTCAGGACAGAGAGTTAATTCAAAAATTGAAGTTGGGAACATAGGAGCTTTTTTTGTGAAATCAATATGAATTATCACAAAATATGGGCATGTGCTGGAAATACAATGAAGCAAAGAAGAAAGTTGGGGCGGGCAGGAAACAAACCAGAGTTCTGCTGTCTGAGTTTTATGGGAGACTCAAACATTAAAAACAAATCAGGTGATGAGGCAAGAGATTCCTTCAGCCAGCAAAGCCTTTCTGTGTTGCACTAAATCCATCTGTGTATTTTTTTGTTTCCCGTCTCCCTCAGTCCGGGACAGGGTCCGCACCAAGATGGAGCGCGACATCCTGGTGGAGGTGAACCACCCGTTCATCGTCAAGCTGCACTATGGTTGGTACAGATCCCTCTGCTCTGCTCCTTCCCTGCTTCAGGCACAGCTCTCTCACTTTGGAGGGCTCACATTGGGTTCTAGCAACTTGGGAAAATAGAAAAAGGAGTGTAAATACACAGCTGTGTAGAAAAGTTTTAGGTTGAGCCCTCTTGTAAGAACTTTGCGAATCTTTACGTTCAAGTTCTTTGTACTTTTCTTGTACTTTTCATTGATTTAAACCAAACCACAGTAATTGATGTCCTTGCTGCTTCCCTGTTTGACAAAGGAGAAATAAAGGAACATTATTTTAATCATCTCTCATGACTAAGATTTTCTTCTGTGAAGGAGCAAGGAATCATTCAATAAATTGCTTTGTGTGCTACTGAATTATTTCACTTACACAACAGAAGTATTGCCTGTGACTGAAATTTCCTAGTTGTAAAAGCATTCAGATTTGTTTTGTAGTTTTGTCATACAACTATTGATTTTTATTTACTTTTTTAAAATTTTTTTAAGCCTTTCAGACTGAAGGGAAGCTCTATTTAATATTGGATTTTCTCAGGGGAGGAGATGTATTCACACGATTATCCAAAGAGGTAAGTACCTAAAATTTTATCTCCACTCACTCTTAGACAGGGGTTGGGATTTGTTGGTACAGGATTGGCTTCTAAACCTGTTTTCCCCATATTTCTTGGCATAGTTAAATTTTTAATAACTTTTGGGCTTTCCTTACATATTCTAGATTCTGTTTTATCCTTAAAAAACCCGAGTGTGTATTGATGAGTAGCCCAAGTTTTAATTTGGCATCTGCAAAGTACAGTTCTTTTGTCTAAAAATGTTTTGTTGCTTGGAAACACAACTGAAGTAAATGAATATTTAGCACTGAAGGAAGGGGATGTGTAGTTCTCATGCTCTTAGTCAGCCTAGGTGCTCCTGGAATCCTGCAGCCCTGAGAGCTTTCTGCTGCACTGTAAAATTGCCTGGTGCTGCAATCCAGATGCTCCTCCTGAATCCCACAGAGTGGGAGCACAGAGTGCCTTTGAGCCCACTCCCCTCCACCCAGCCCTGGCACACAACTGGACCTTGAATTTTCATTTCTATTTTTGTTTCCTGGAGGGAGAGCTCCAGAGGAGGGAATGGGATACAGCTACAGGCTGTTATTTTTTTAAAACCTTTGCCATCAAATATTTATTACATGTTACCTTAAGTGTTATGAACATGTTTAGAAGACTGTTATTTTCTTTTGGCAAACCTTTTATAAAGATCTAAATTTTTAATGGCAGTTTCTCAACAGCTTCACAGCAAGTGAGGTTTTCAGTGTTTTCACCACTGTAAATCCATTTATATTGCCAAAGCACAGGAAAAGCCACTTTCTTAAATGAGCAAACTGTGTTATCTGATTTTTTTCATGGCATGGAGGAGGTTGTTTATTCCCAGTATGTAATGCCAGGAGAGTTTTTTCCCCTTATACTTCTCATGAAAATAAAGATTTTACTTTAGGAACAGGCAAAAGAGAATTTAAAGGCATTTTTGTTAAAAGCTGAGCTTGGTAACACAGTGATTATGTCTAAGAATTGAGGTCAAAATTAATTAATGTGGAAGCTAAAATGGCTGTTAAAAACTTCAAGTGACTGACTTGTCCTGGGTTATTGGAGCAGGAGGTAGGCAAGAGGTCAGGCTTTGATATGGAATGTCTAATTGCAGAGGGAATTCTGGAAGAGCAGGAAGAGCTGTTCCCTTGCACTATCCCAGCTGGGGTTACCCCCTCTGGAACATCTTAAATAAGGGATGCCAGGCTGTCCATAAGGACTCTTGCTACTGGCTTTTATGTATGTAGATAGGAAAAAAATCAGGTTTTTATTTTCTGGTAGGAGTAGGAGGTAGTTTCAAAAGTCCCTGGTAAAACACAGCCTGTGGACAATGCACATGAGGATAAATTCCCTGTGGCATTCCATACTTTGCACACAGGATTATTTTAAATTAATGTGGTTTAGTATGAAGTTATTAAAGTTATTGACGTTATTTTGTTGGTCTTTAAATTCTAAAGTGGGTATGAGAGTTTCAGCTGTGTCAATGAGATGAGTGTGTAATGAAGTTCTTATTGGTAATATTTAATGGAGCTGACTTGCATCATGTTTGACTTGACCCAGAGAACAGCTTTACATGTCATTGTGGGGAGATGGCAGATTAACATTAGCATCATTATATTGTGAGATTTGCATTTTGGCTGCTCCAAGGAGTAATGAAATCCAAGGAGTAATGAAATCCAAGGAGTAATGAAATCCAAGGAGTAATGAAGTCCAAGGTTTCCCTTTGCTCTTTTGAAAGAGGTGAAAGCCAGCGTGAGCACTGATCTTTGGAGGTGTGAAGGTGACACTTGTGGGGTGTCACAGCTTCATTGTCACCGAGGTCAGCACCTGTCATTGTGGAAATCAGAAATATTCTGATCATACCTGAGCCCTGCAGAGCAGGAGCAGAGCCAGGGAGCCCAGGGACTTCCATTGCAGCTGAGTGGCTGCCCTGCACTTCTGTCCTGAGCACTCCACAGGTTGCTTTAATTTCATATACAAAAACTGAGCCTGCTTTGGCTACTGTCATGTTCCACAAATGACTGGAAGAGCTTGGGATCCTGCTGGATTCAGCAAATAAGGGAATAGTTCCCTTAAAGCCCAAATGCAGTCCAGCCATTTAAAGATTCCAAGCTCCTCCAGTAATCTATAGAACATGACAAGAGCCAAAGCAGGCTCAGTTTTTATATATGAAATTAAAGCAACCTGTGGAGTGTTCAGGACATCTCTGCTCTAGAAGTAACATCAATATTTCAGTGTCTCGCCAGGGTTCTTTAGTAGTTTTTTTTTCCTAAGAGCAGAGCAGGTTCTTCAACTCCCAGGCTGTCGTGGTTATTGCCACCAGTGATTTATTCTCCATGTTTTTTTCCTAAATTATTTTTGCCTTTTTTTTTTTTCCCTAAATCTTGTTAATGTGAATTCACACTCACCCAATACAGCAGCCATATATTAAATTTTATGATGCAGTGGAAAACTGTCTGGGTTTGTGGCAGGAGGAGTGCTGAGTGTCAATTACAGTAAATATAACAATTAATTTATTATCTAAAAGTTAATTAATGCTCTGCAGTAATGCTGATGGTTTTATTTAAGTATTGCAGGTAGTTCTTTGTGTACTTTATAATTAACAGATACTAATAAAGCATTTCTCTTGGCTGAACTCATGAATTATGAGTTCACAAGGGACTTTCAAAACTAAGAAATCTAGGCAGACAGGAGTATATATATTTTTTAGATTGCAGTTTTAAAAACTGAAGACAAGATCAGAAGGTAAATCTATACAGTTCTTATTAGGTTATGTTTACAGAGGAAGATGTGAAATTCTACCTCGCAGAACTGGCCCTTGCTTTGGATCACCTTCACAGCTTGGGAATTGTGTACAGGGACCTGAAGCCAGAAAAGTAAAGTAAAATGTATTTTACCACTATTATGTGTATTTTGCTTGTTGCTTTGCCTTTTCCACTGTAAAAAATTAAAACTATTTTTGTTAGAGATTTTGTAAACAAATACAAAATGTAAAACACATATCTGTGGTTCGAGTTAAATAATACTAGCTCGTTAAAAAAATAACAGAATTTGATGTCATAATTTTTAACTTACATTTTAAATGTTTTATGTAAGCATTGATCTTTGTTTTGGTGAATGTGAATTTTAATTTTCAGCATTTTGCTTGATGAAGCAGGACATATCAAGTTAACAGGTAGGCACCATTCATTCATACAACTCTTTGTAAATAAGTTTTTCTGAGTTTCTGTATTATCAATTTTAAGTGCATGTAAAATTGCAGAAAGTAGTTCTGTGAGGAGCAATCCAAATACATATATTCTCAAAAATGATGTATATAAAAGACTGTTTAGAAAACAAATCACTATAAATTTCTGAAAGCTTTAAATTAGATTGAAGGTGATGATTTTGTACTAGAGATTTCATCATATATTTTAATCTAAGATACTGCTCTTAGATTCTAAGAGAAAATGTTTTTCAAACCCTCAAAGACTTGATAGAATAATGGTGATGGAAATCAGATTTATGAAATGCATACCTTTTAAAATTCTGCTATATTTAAACACAATTCAATCCTGAATTTGTCACTTCCTTCTGAAAGTGGAAATAATGGATGGGATCATTGATTAGCAATCATTTTCTCCTGTGAAAAAAAGGGTGTTTGAGAGCTGAGCCAGTGTCAAGGGCTTGTGTATTCACAATAGGGAAAAAAGTGTTCTGGGAATGAAATATTCTGGGAATGCAGGGCTGTTCTGTGCTGAAGTTGAGGCAGGTTACAGAACCATGTTGTCTTATGTAACACCAATATTTTTAGTGTGATTTTATTTATTCATCATTCAGTAAGACCAAACCATGCAGACTGCATTCCCTTTGAAACTGATTTTTACTTTTATCCAATTTCTTGTGTGAATAAAGCAGGCAGTAAACAGAGAAAATGAGAACTTCTGAGTATTTTAGAGCTCTAAAGGTGTAGGATTTCAAATGTCAAGCTAATTCAGTAATAACTTTGATGGCTAATCATGATTTTAATGACTTTTAGAATGGTTTTGGAGGTGTGTAGTAGACGAAATGTGCTCTCTCCAGATACCTGCAGTCTCTTGTTTCATGGAGAGCTGTGCTAATCCCATTTCTGAAAATAACCAACCCAAACCTCTCGACACTTGCATTTTGAATCACCACCTATTGATTTATTTGTGTTCCCTGGCATTGTTCACTGGCTGTGTTCTTGTGGTGCTGTGTTGTAGACTTTGGACTCAGCAAGGAATCAGTAGACCAAGAGAAGAAGGCCTATTCTTTCTGTGGTACTGTAGAGTACATGGCTCCTGAAGTGGTAAACAGGCGAGGGCACAACCAGAGTGCTGACTGGTGGTCCTTTGGGGTCCTCATGGTACTGTATTTGCCTCTTGCTTCCCTTGCTAAGCTCACACAAATGCACTTAGAATAAGCTTGTCCAGTTCTGGTTAGGGATGCTTGGGTGAGGGGGACAGTTCAATGACTGAATTGCTGCTGGGTGGAATAAAACAGATTTTTCACTCTAAGGAGTGTTTATCAGGCACCTGAAAAATCCTGGGTTGTCCATTAGTAGTTAAAGCCAGTTGTAGTCAGTGAGAGACTTCACTTTGTATATTTATTTTGCATGTTACTTGATAGTTAAATTTAAATACAGACTTGAAGGCTTGGTTTGAAGGAATATAAATGGCATTTCTGTGAGAGTGAGCCTGTGGAAGGAATGCTGGAGTGGAGTAGTGAGATAAGCCAGTAACTGCTGCCACCTCTGCCCTTCCTGGGGTGTGTTAGAGCATCAGCCTGACATGGAGATGGACCTGAAAAGTAAACTACTGTTCTAGAATTTACCTTTCTTGCAGTTTTTGGACTATGGCAACATCTAGAACTGATTGTGGAGGAGATTTTATTACTTTCAAGTAGCTTGATGCATAATATTCCTCCATCATCATGCTACACTGTTGTCATCATGTAAACTGCAAGTGAGAGCAGAATTTTAGATTTGGGAACACTTCCATAATCTTTTCAAAGTTCAACCAGTGTGGTGTAGAGGTAGGAAAGAGTGCAGTGTTTAACACTTTGTTTCAGCAGTTGGGGGAAGAAGTGTTGATTTAGATTAACATTTGTTCTTTCCAGTTTGAAATGCTTACTGGTACCCTGCCATTTCAAGGTAAAGATCGAAATGAGACTATGAATATGATACTGAAGTAAGTACATCTCCTTCCTTTTTCAGAAGTTCAAAAATGTCATTTTAAACATGTTTTAACAGCTTGTTATAACTCCTGGTCTTGTGGAAGTTGTCCCCATGGCAGGGAGTGGAACAAGATGAGCTTTAAGGTCCCTTCCAGCTCAAACCATTTTGTGGTTTTAAGAGCACTGAGCTGCAACAGGAGCAAAAAGCAAAGCCCCTTGATAAGCTTTAGATCCCAGACTGTGAAGTACCATTAAGTATCGCCAGCAATTAAAATCTCAGGGATGAATCTGTGCTTTGATTGTAGGCGTATAATAAAGATAAGAGCAGTGCAGTGACTGAGAGCAGCTTGATTTCCACTCCTGTTGTCGTTACACTCCCTTGCTACTGTTACAGCACACCTTGTTTTGTAAGCAGCAGGTGATCAGGTGTTGCTTTGTGTACAGATGTGTGGGGAGCCCTTACGTGCTCAAATTCTCATCTTAAATTGCCCCAGTTACAACAGAAGCTGCTGGACTGGACAAACTGGGTGAGCTGGTGCTCACGCAGTGGAGCTGTTGGGCAAATATGTTCTCATCTGTCTGTGCTCAGCTAGCAGAGTTTCCTCCTGGCACAGGCAGAGCCTTGGCCCTCGGAGGGGTGATGGGGAGGGGAGGAGGGAGAAGCTCTGCTCTTCCCAGCACAGGGCACTTGGAGCTTGCCCTGAGTGGGAGTTCTGGTGGTGCTGCCTGTGAAAGGATGGCCTAGACCACGAGCTGCCTCCCTTGCAGCTCCCAGATGCTGCAGTTCTGCACAAGAATTTACTGCCTTGGCAGGAATGGAAATAAAGTTTTCATTAAATACAATAAATGCTAAAGTCAGTGAGATTTTATATGACGGCTCAATGAGCCCTGGAGGAATAGTAGCAATCACTTCAAGGGCAGGTAATTGGGGATTTGGTGAGTCTGTTCTGTTACTGGTATTTATTTTTGTAAAAACCTCCTGGTGACATGAAGATACCTTTTAAATTAAATACTTATATATTCCTGAGATAATTATTTTACTCTGTTTCAGCAAAAAGCTTGCTTGGGTGGGGTTTGGTGGTTTTGGTCTGATGTGTTTGTTCATTGTGGGGTTTTATTTTAAACCAGTCCTATAACAGGAAACTTAAAAAGTTGATGAGTTAAGTATGTGCTCTCTACAAGGCTTTGGAATAGATCCTTGATACATCAAACTGTGCAGTGAAATCTATGTAGACAGTAAAAACTGTCTTAGTAAAAACTAAGATAAGTTTCTTCCTCTGACTTGTTCTCTGTTTTCCTTTAGAGCAAAGCTGGGAATGCCTCAGTTCCTCAGCCCTGAAGCACAAAGTCTCCTGAGGATGTTGTTTAAAAGGAACCCATCAAATAGATTGGGTTGGTTCATTTATTTGGATCTTTAAATAGTCAACTCAGCCTAGCTTGTTATTTCAAAGAAAAGCAGTTGCTTGAGGCTCTCAAGCTCTGGGTGATCAGAAGCATTTGGGCACCATTTCCTGTTAGTTTGGATCATGGCTTCCAGGGTTTGGCCAGGGAATGGTCAAAATGTGGGATCAGTGACTCAGGAGTGAGCCAAAGCTCTGACAGTGTCCCAGCAAAGAATATTGACACTGTATTTATGAGTTTCTTGTGTTTTCTTTGCCTCCCTGAGTATTTTACATCCTTGGAATATTTCTGTATTCACAGTTCACTGAAATAACCATGTCTGTGCAAACTTTTTAGAAGTGAACTAATTTTTAGTGCAATCTCAAAGACTTTGCCCACAAGTGTGTTAAACACAGTCTTCCTTTTGTTCAGGAGCTGGTTCAGATGGAGTTGAAGAAATCAAGAGACATCCTTTTTTTTCTACTGTTGACTGGAATGTGAGTACAAAAGGATCTGAATGATAAAGCTGTTGCTAATTTTTCTGTGTGTTGTGGCATTTGTAGAAGTATTCACATCTGAATAGGGCACAGCAAACACTGCATTACTGCTGACTGGCACATCCTGGCTTCTCCTCGAATTCCTTGGCATCTGGAGCTGCAGTATTTACTGCAGATAGAGATTATTAATTACAAATCGTGCATTTACTTTTTAAATAATTAAGAGTTGCAGCATTCGCAAGCTGAAATGGTCCATTAGAGCATTTGTAGCTGGGAGAGGCTGCTGGTGCTCCCAGGAATCCTGCAGGAAGTGTGTCCAGAGCTCCCTGTGGCTGTGGCTGTCCTGGGCTTCTGCTGCATCACTCCTGTGCCAGTCACAGCTCAGCAATGAACTCAGGTGCTCCAAGATGATCCAAAATCCACAAGTTCACAACTCCTGCCTTCAGTTTCTCAGCAGCACCTTATGGTTCTGCTCTGTGGTTCACTCGTGCTCGGAGCTGTGTTTGCCAGAGGGGTTCTCAAGGCCAGGGTGCTGTGTGAAATAAATCCCCCTTGGCTGGGAGGCTGCTGTGAGTGCTGGATGGAACAAATCAGATGTGGCTGTGCTGACAGAGCTGCAGCCACACAGGGCAGTGCTGTGCTCCCCTGTTCAAAGCCCCTCATCATTATCCATCTATTTATCTCCTGTATTTATTTCTGAAAAGTGATTTTCTAGCTGTGTTCATGCAGCAGCTACCTCAGAGTCTGTTCAGCAACAAGTTTTTAACAACAGTAAAACTTCACTGCTTTATGTGAATGCACTTCAGCAGCTGTTGTCTTGTTTGGCTTGATTATTTACTTTTTTTCCTTTTGAAGGGACTGATGTTGAAATAAATACCAGCAGGGAAGTTTGAAAGCTCAGCAGTTCTAGCTCCATCTTTTTTCTTTCTTTTTTTTTCTTTCTTCAATTTGTCAATAATTTGTATTTATTTCACTCTGGTGGTGTTCATGACACATCTGTATTTTACTTCTTGAATTCTTTGGGATGAATTTAGGTCCTCTTTCCTTGGTTTTGATTGGTTAGTTGGCTTTTTTTTTAACTAAAATATACTGTATGCTTTTATGCAGGAAGGTCAGATTAAAAAAACTGCAAAAACTAGATCTGAAGGGAGGAGAGAAATGGCAAGGAAATGCTCTTAGAACTTCCTGAATTTTGCATGGGGGATTCACCATCTTTTGACATAAGGTTTTCTGTTCCTTAGCGACACTTCTATATTTTACCTCTTGAATTCTTTGGGATAAATTTAGGTCCCCTTTCCTTGGTTTTGATTGGTTAGTTGGTTTGGTTTTTTTAAACTAAAATATACTGTATGCTTTTGTGCAGGAAGGTCAAATTTAAAAAACTGCAAAAACTAGATCTGAAAGAAGGAGAGAAATGGCAAGGAAATGCTCTTAGAACTTCCTGAATTTTGCATGGGGGATCCAACATCTTTTGACGTGAGGTTTTCTGTTCCTTAGCTGCAAATGGGATTTATTGCAGATTTGAGGTCTTTCCCTGATTTACTTGGGTGGATTAGGAAACACCTGGAATAGAGCTTTGAGAATGGGCAGCTCCTTGCCAAGAGGGATGTGCCTGACATGGTTTGAGGTCTTTGTCCTTTCCCCTTTATCTTGGCAAAATAAAAGCACCCATGGAAGCTTCAGTGACCCTTAAATCTTTGTCCTTCTCTTTCAGAAACTGTTCAGAAGAGAAATTCAGCCTCCATTCAAACCTGCCTCTGGAAAGCCAGAAGATACTTTCTGTTTTGATCCAGAATTCACAGCAAAAACACCAAAAGGTAACTGTGCATGGCTCTACATTGGTGAGGTTTATAGGCAGGAGGGTCAAATTCATGCTAAAACAACAAACAGAAAAGCCAGGGACAAAGTTAAAAGGAAAGGATGCACCAGGGTTCCAGTGCTTTGAAGGAGGATGTTCCCCTCAGCAGGTTTCTGTTCTTTGAATATTTTGCTAATCTTGGACTCAGGAAGAAAAAAATAAATGGAATATTAAAAGCTGGACTGTGGTTTCTAGTTATAATTCAAGTCATGCATGCAGTGTTTGAGAGGAAGTATTGAATATTAAAGTAAACTCAATTTGATTGCAGCAGTGATTCTTTTTAGGGTCAGTATTGCATTGAGAATGCCTTGCTTTAAGAAACATTAACTATTGTCATTATTATTTCTTGGTCTGCTTTAAGTTTCACTGCAGGTTTTCTTTTGTGAGTTTTTTCTTTCCTGCTGCATCCAGCCTTTAAACCCTCTTCTCATGATTGTTTGGAGAAGGTCTGTGCTCTTAATTGGACAAAATTATTGAGCTCTGAGATTTCAGACAGTGAATTCAGAGGTGCACAGAATATAACCTGAGGAAAACTGAATTCTAATAATTCAGGGATATTTTTTCAGTGGAGATTCACTAATTGGATATTCTTGTGTTGCCTCACTTGTGCCTTGGCAGCAGCTCATTCACCACTGAAGCTGCACATTCTCTTGTTGTTCTTCTGTTATACAAAACTGTTGAGCACAAGACAATTATCTTTAGTTCTTTTCCATAAGTAGTTCTGTTTCAATAAACTTCTTCCTTTCTGTATGAGCTTGTGTTTGTACAGAAATTCCTGCAGTGCTTTTTAGTTTTAGATGAAAACCTGGAATACTTGTTTGTGTTATTGAAGTAAAAGAGCACAGATAAAAACCAGAAGTTTTATTTATTATTTAACATTGGTTTTCCTCTTGCTTGCTTCCCTTCCCTCAAGATGGTTTTTGTACCATACCTCTGAATGTTCTGCAGTGGCCCTGCTGTAGCCACACTAATCCTGTGTGTCTGTGTGCCCCAGATTCTCCAGGGGTCCCACCCAGTGCAAACGCCCACCAGCTCTTCAAGGGATTCAGTTTTGTTGCAACTACTACTGTAGAAGACCATAAAATATCACCCCTCACCAATATCCTGCCCATAGTCCAGGTAATGCTTTGCTTTTTGGGAAGCTTCCTTGGCATGCCAAAGACTGGCCAGTGTTCAGTATTTACTTTGTTCTTGCTTTGTTGAGGAGACCGTTATAAAATGGGTCTCATTAAATACTTCCATGGGATATTTTTTAATTTTAAAAAGTGAGTTGCTGTTTTTCTGGAAGAAGAATTTAAAAGAAAAATCATGAGCAAGCAGGAGAATCTTCTGCTGTTGGTACCAGTGTAATGGCAAAGAGAAATTTGTTGCTTTAGATAACCACTTTCTTGTGTTTTTTTTAAAGCAGCTTCATGGAAACAGTGCCCAGTTCACTGATGTCTATGACCTGAAGGAAGATATTGGTGTGGGCTCCTACTCTGTTTGCAAGAGATGTGTCCACATAGCTACAAACATGGAGTTTGCTGTGAAGGTACTGGCATCAGTTTCACTCTGAAAATATTGGCTCTAGTAGGTTTGAAAACTTAGATTTGTGAGTTTTCCAGTTGCTGTGTTTTTGTGAGTTTATAAGTTACAGTCTTGGTTGCTGAAAATACTGTACAGTGATGGGAACACCTGAAATAAAGTGAGATGCACAGGGGTGGAACTGGACTGCAGGGAATTAGTGATGCTTCAGACCAGAGCATTTCCTTGTTCAGTGGAGCAGGACAGGCTGCATTAATGACAGAATTTTAACAAGGATAGAGCAAGAAATGAATAAATGGGATGAGAAGCTGGAGGATGAATTACTAATGATTAGTAAGAAGTAATGAACTCTAGAATTTCTTATGCTGATATTGAAATGAGAATATAAATACAAAAAATGTCTTTATTTAATAGATTTTGTTTATGCAAGTTGTTTTTCCTGTTATATTTTGCAGATAATTGATAAAAGCAAAAGGGATCCCTCAGAAGAAATTGAGATTCTCATGCGCTATGGGCAACATCCAAATATTATTACTTTAAAGGATGTATGTACCTCCTTTTCTGCTGCCTCTTATTAGACAGTGCTGAAAAAATAAATGCAGATATAGGCAGTTTATTGGAATTCATTAAATTTCTTTTGCATAGAAAAATCTTCTGGGAGAGCAGTATGTAACAGTAGAGGAATTGTCTCAAAACACAACATTGTCCTGATATTCATTTTTCTAAAGGCTGTTTAACCAGCTTGAAGTGAGGAATGATGTAAAGGTTAGGAATGCCATATTTCTTCTTGTTTCAAAGGAGCAGCCAGTGTGTTGGTAACCTGAGAAAGCAGTGGCCTGCACGTTGTCCTGTCTGTGCCAGAATGGCCCTGGGAAGGAAAGAGCAGCCAGGAGTGTGAGGCTGCTCTCCTCTTCCAACAGCAGCTCTTACACTAAAAAATGTAACTCAGAGTGATGAATTAACAACTTGAATTGGGAGTGATGAATTAACAGCTTGAGTCATGAGCTCCCAGGATGACCCAGGAGCTGCCTTGCACTCCCTGCTCTGGCAGCCCCTGCTGTTTGTGCTGCCTCTGCTGTGGGAGGAGGGGATCCATGGGCATGTGTAACTACAGATGTTGCCTTGTCAGAATGCCCTGTGTGTGTTCTGGGTGAGTGCCCTGTTCAACCTCTCCCCAGGTGTATGATGATGGCAGATTCATCTACCTGGTGACGGAGCTGATGAAGGGGGGGGAGCTGCTGGACCGGATCCTGCGGCAGAAATTCTTCTCGGAGCGGGAGGCCAGTGCTGTGCTCTTCACCATCGCCAAGACCGTGGACTACCTGCACTGCCAGGGGGTGAGTGAGGAGTGAGGGAGCCCTCCCAGCCCTGGCACAGCTCTGGAGTTACCCTCCCTTGCCCTCCATGCTGTGCTTGGCTTGTTTTCATGCTAAGAGGTTTTCTATTTTATCACAAAGGTGAATAACAGAAACAACTCATCCTGTTATGCTGGCAAAGCCTTTGGACTCTGCATTTTATAAATCTGCAGATTTTTGTCCTGTTCTCCTTGTTGCCAAGTGGTGGTGTTGGTTCCAGTTGCATTATGAGCCAGGAGGTTTTTATTGCATTACTTGAACTAGAATTTTTGGGTAATTTAAAGTGATATATTGTTTAAAACTCTCATAAGTATATTCATCTAGAGAACAGCTTTTACAAATTGCAAATTACAACGAATGTACCTGCTCCTCCTAAGTGATGGCTTTTCAAATGTCTTTGCTTAAAGGTGGTGCACCGAGACCTTAAACCCAGTAATATTTTATACACTGATGATTCAAACAATGCTGATTCCATCAGGATTTGTGATTTTGGATTTGCAAAACAACTTCGAGGAGAAAATGGACTACTTCTGACTCCCTGCTACACTGCAAACTTTGTGGCACCAGAGGTATTTCAAGCTGCTCTGTGTTTTAATTGTGCTGGCTTTGGTGCATCAAATGCTAAAACTTTCCAGTAATGCTTGGAAAAAGACCTCAACAATTCTGCTACTTTTCTTTAAATATAATCACACATGCTTTTTAAACACTGATGCATGTGTTTATTATAAACCTGCTTTAAAAACAGCAGAGTCCACCCTCAAAAATAAGATGTGAGCCTGGTGAAAATCTTAAAAGATGATCTGGGAACAAGAAATGTTGATGTTTACTGCAACCTGTAGATTAGAAAATCAGTAATAAAATCTCTGACATGATCCAGTGATGGTCTTACCCTTTCTTAGTGTTGTTTTGGGGTGTTTTTTTAATGTATGACAAGTCTTTAACACTCTTTGTTTCATAGGTTCTCATGAGACAGGGATATGATGCTGCTTGTGACATATGGAGCTTGGGAGTTCTCCTTTACACAATGTTGGCAGGGTGAGAATATTTCTGAGCTGTTTTGTTTACCTTAAATCCCAGAATGTTGCCTGAATCCTTGCTTCCATAGAAATGGTGAGGCATTGCCTGGTGGAATGACACAGACACGCAGGTGGGACAGGCAGCTCTGAGTCAAAGCCAAATAAACCACATTTAGCTCCAAGCAGGATCAAGGTTTCTCTTCCCAGTGCAGGATTTGGGGGTGCCAGAGACTTCCCCCAGTTTTCAGGAGGGAATGGAGTCTGTGAAAATATGTGGTGGGTTTCTTTTTACCCTCCAGCCTCTTGTCCTCCCACCCCATCCCATTTACTGACCTCGTGTCTCCTGCCTGTCCTCCCACCCCATCCCCTTTACTCTGGGTTGTGATCTCTGGAGTTTCCTCAACATCCAAACCTGATGAAGCTCTAGGAAGCATCTAGTGGCCAGATGAGAGATGTTTGCTGAATTCTTCTCTAGCAGAAGAAGAGCAGGTTTTTAGTCTTATGGCTAAATCCTGTCTATTGGAAATTATTCTCTTGATAAATCTGCACTTCCCTTTTAATATTAGAAATATTAATATTTAATAGTATGTGTGTATATTCTGTGATATGTTTCTGTTTGCAGTAGGATATTGACTCTGATTCACAAGGTGTTACTAATTTCTTGCAGTTTTTATGTATAACAAGGTGGTTTTGTTGGTTTTTTTTCTCTCCCCAGCTATACTCCATTTGCCAATGGTCCCAATGATACTCCTGAGGAGATCCTAGTACGGATAGGCAGTGGAAAATTCTCTCTAAGTGGAGGCAACTGGGACACTGTTTCAGATGCAGCAAAGGTGTAAATGTGTTTTGGTTTTATGTTTTTGTAGAATTGCAATGAAATCTACTGAGCTTTATCAGCTAGACTGCTCTGTAAGTGTAGTTTGTTATTATTATCTGCAGACTTTATTGGAGGGAAGGATATCTGCTCCAACATTTTATTTAAAGACTCCATCTGTAATGAATATAGATTCCCTGGGATGGTGTTGACCCACTCTGTGGGTATCTTAATCACCAGTGCTACCTTTTAAAAAGATCAGCCTTAGTATTAAATATTAATGTTTAAATATTTTTTCCCAGTCCTTTGGAAGTGCACTATTGTTCATTTCAGTAGGAGTGATTCAGAATGCTTGTTGGCTCTTGCTGTTTTAGCATGAGAAATTCACTTCTGTGTATTTAAGAATGCTTCACATTTTGTACCTAAAACAAAGGGAACATTCTGTCAGCTTGCTCATATTTTGGTTTTATTTCAAACTGTTGCTGTCTCTGTTCTGTGCCCTTCCCACCCACCTCTCCTTTGGACCAACGTTGTAATTAATCAGTAGCTTGTTGCTAATGCTTCCAACAGGCAAAAACAAGTGTCCATTGCTGTTGGCTTTATGCTTTATGTGGCTTCTTGAAGGAAAAATTCCTTGCTGGTGTCTCACTGTCCCTGAATTCATTTGTAGTAAGGAGACAGCAGAGCCCAAAGTGCAGAATGAAAAAGGAGAGAGATTTGCAAATAATAGCTTTCCTCCATAAAATCTGCCTGCTACATTTGAATAGGCTTTCTAGTCTTTTAAAGATTATATTCATAATAAACATGAAAGGCACAACAGTGAGTTGCTTTGCAATCAAGGCTGGCTCTGTTGAGCTGCTCCAATAGTACCACACATTGTTCTCAGCCTTCTGCAGTGTCAGGGCACAGAATGATCCCGTTTGTCTGCTGATCTCTGTGCGTTGGCATTGTGCGAATCCCTCCACATGGGGTGCTTCTCTCATGGCTGCCATCCCTGAGGAGCTGTGGACTGAGCAATCTTTGTGTTTCCCTTGCCTGCAGGACTTGTTGTCTCACATGCTGCACGTGGATCCCCACCAGCGGTACACGGCCGAGCAGGTGCTGAAGCATTCCTGGATTGCCTGCAGGGACCAGCTGCCTCATTACCAGCTCAACAGGCAAGATGCCCCACATCTAGTAAAGGTAAAGCCACCTGGGATGCTGCTTCAGCAGGGGGCTGTGCAAGGACTTCAGTTGCCTTAGAGCTACAGGCAGAAATCTCATTTTTTCTATTTGTTTTCCATAGTACTCACACATTAAAGTTACATAGTGAGACAAATTCATGGGATGGTGGAATGGTTTGGGTTGGGGCAGGGACACTTTCCACTGTCCCAGGCTGCTCCAAGCCCTGTCCTGGGCACTCCCAGGGATCCAGGGGCAGCCACAGCTTCTCTGGGTACCTGTGCCAGGGCCTCCCCACTCTCACAGGGAACAATTCCTTGCCAGTGTCCCACCTAACCCTGCCTCTGGCAGTGGGGAGCCATTCCCCTTGTCCTGGCCCTACATGGCCTTGTATAAAGTCCCCTCTACAAATTAAATTAGTAAATAATTGTTTTTAATAATTAATCTCCTTCAGTGTAGGGGAAGAGATTTTTGTGTGTGTTTTGTGTAAGGTAGTTCTTGAGCTGTTTCTGAAGTCAGGAGCTCAGTGGCCACTGCAGTGGCTGTGTTTGAGAAATTGGTGCTAATCTGGCTTGAAAGATACAAATTCTGACCTACATTAGCAGGTGACCCCTACATCTAAGGGATACAAAAGAAAGGGAAAGAAGTGTTAGACACCCATGCTTAGACATTGGAAGGATGTAGCAACAGATTTTTTCCTCCTAACAAACTTCAGAGAATTCACATGACCTGGCATAAGTCTTGTTTTGTTTTAATGGAGTTTAGTTGAGTATTTAATGTTTAATTGCTTTATTTTCTGATTAAAACTTCTACATATATGAATTATTATTACATATTTCCTTTTCCCCTAGGGAGCCATGGCTGCTACATATTCTGCACTGAATCACAAGACATTTCAGCCAGTGCTGGAGCCTGTGGCAGCCTCCAGTTTAGCTCAGCGACGGAGCATGAAAAAGCTCACATCCACAGACTTATAGATCCACTGGGACACCTGAGCAGACACAAGCAAGGGGGAACCCAACAAGTGGCTCTATTTTGCCTGACCTGTGATCAAAAGGCATCTATGGTTTCCTGCTACACTACTTGAATTCTGTAAAAGTCCTTTTTTTAAAAAGAAAAAAAAAATCCACAGGTTCATACTGTGTTTGTTTTACAGGCCGTATCTGTTAAGTTAATTTAAACATCAGGTACACCATATTGAATTTCTCTACACTGTCCTTTGAGATCTGTTGCAAATATTCTTTCACATCCTGTATAGTTTTGCTGGGTTCAGTTAAAAAAAATGGTTTAGGGGACCGTTGCCAATGACCAAGTTGTACATAAAGTGTCAGTGTGAGTTTTCTTGCTTCACACCTTCAGACCCTGCTGTGAAGGGCAAATTCTTCATTTTGTGATTGGGCACTATTGATTCAACTCAATTCCTTTCCCTTGTCCATGACCATTATTGAGCAGTGTGATGTGCCAGAGTTCATTAATCACTGTTGATTTGGTAGCTCTGTGTTTGCATGGTGCCAGTAACTGAGGAGTTTCTGTGGAAATACAAACCAAAGGGATGTGCAAGATCCTGCACTTCAGTTTGATCTTTTATGACCCAAAAGAAATGCTGGTTATGGTCCCTAACAGGAAAATGAACATTTCTGGTTGTTACCACAAATTGTGTCCTGCACTGAGCTGGAGAAAGTCAATATGTGCATAAACTGTCACAATTCAGGCTCTCAGAAACATTGGTGCCACTTCAAAACAGCATCATGCAGCTCAATCCTTGGTTATTTACATTTCCCATCCATTAATACAACTACTGTGTTATTTTCCTCAGCAGTCTTTCCACTAAATACACCCAATATTAGGTTTGTTTGGCATATGAGACAAACTGACACTTTATTATAACCAACTTGGCACTTGGGGTTTATTTTTTATTTATTTGATTTTTTTAATAGAAGGTTGCTTCTCTCTGACTCTCTCGCCGCATGTACAAATATTACAGAACAGAAATGCAAAATTCTCTTTGCCTAACTGTAGGGGTAGCTTGGGAAAATAAATAAGCCTTGCTGTGTGCCCAGATAAGGGAATTCTGACCAAGGAATTTCACAGTTATGGACAAATTCCTTTCAGCATCCTGTGGCCAGCACTCACTCACCCTCTCTGTCTGGTTTTAGACTTCAGCTGTTCCCAAGTGCTGGGAAGGAGAGGAAATTCATTTCAGGGCCAGAATTACCTTGGGGTTTCCTGACTCCAAACCAATGCTAACTGCTGGTAGTTCATGCTGAGATACACTTAGAAGTGTTTTCAAAAGTTGTAGACACTGAGCAGTTGTAGTGACATAGCAGGATGATTATAAATATTAAATATATTAGTGACATTAGGCTGTGCAGTGACCAAAACTCAGACATAGTTCAGAATCATTTGTCATCATTGAATTTTCAAGTGCAAAATCCCAGGGCTGACAGAAATCAGTGTTTTGAGACAGCAAAAAAAAAACTTCCAGGAGAATTCTGGCCCAAGCACCAGGAGTGGTGGTGGTAACTCACATCTCACTAGAGGGGTTGGCTGGTTTTTGCTTATACCTGTGGAGGACTTGGTGGTGTTGGAAGTACTTTTAGATGAGCTGCTTTCTTCTGTTGTGGTGGGGGAAGATGGACATTATCTGGCCAAATAGTTAGGTATGAATATATGTAGATTTGAGACTTAATGATATAGCAAACATAGGTGTGCTCTTTTTGTCACGCAGAACATCCCCCAGATGGAATTTCTTGAGTGTTTGATAGATGTTGGAAGCTTTAGGGGCCATTTGTGCCTAGTTTTGAGGTGCCTGTTTGAAATGCTTGAAAACTTATCAAAGAACACAACTGCTTCCTGGAAAGCTCTTTGTTTAGTACAAAATCTGCCCCTTTTGCAGCTGCTGCATCCTCCTTTTCCTTAATGAAGACTTTTTCCAGCAAGAATGCCTGGAAACCTCTTGTCTAACGTTCTGTCAGGGTCATTTTAATGTAAATTTAAAGATGACTGCCAGAAGAATTTGAATTCACTCAAAAAAATGCAAAAGTGATGGACATTAAACCCCCTGAGCCCAGGTCAAGGTGTGCTGTGGGTTGAAATGTAGTCCTGAAAGCTGTGTTGGGGATAAGAGGTAATGCAAGGCCTGGCATACAGTGAGAATGTCAAACTTGAATTGTCTTCAGCTTTCCTGTGAGGCAGCAGCTGGTCTTTAATGGCTTTACCCATGAATCATTTACCAGTGTTTCTGTTGGTATTTTCTTTTAGCTTGCTTAGAAGCACCACAGAATAAGCACCTTAAAAGCATTTTGCACAAGAGCAGTTGGAAGCAGCCGAAGGGACTCAAGTTGTTCTTGATGTGCAGCACAAAGGTGGTGAGAGGAAAAGAACACAAACAAGATGGATGTTCTGATTCATTGCTGAGTATTTAAAACATTTCCTGGAAAGTTATCCCTGTTTTATGTCACTGCTGGCCTTTAGTGCAAGTGGCACTCCAGGGATAAAGCAACATTACAGAGTTGTCTTATTGTCTGAAAGCATATGGATGTGTTATATCTGACAGGCCAGTGTACCCTGGTATGCCAATTATAATCCTTATTTAGGGGGAAAACTTCCCTTGCTCTATTTCAGCATATCAGTCCTGGAAATATTTGGGATATGCAGGAACACAGAGTTCACTTGCAGTTTACTTTTATTGTATTTAAGGATCATCTTTGTGAGGCTCCTTTGGGAATTCCTTGTTTCTCATCCCTTTCTTTCCCAGCTTAGGTTTTGGTATCTAAAAGTAGCATGGTCTGCTCATGAGCTGTCAGTTAAAGGTTTGAGATGGAAGAGCAGGTAATGGGAAAATGCTCTGGCTGCAGTGAAAGGTTGGTGGAAATTCTTTCACATCATCTGGGCACAGTTCAAGTTTACAAACTGGTGATGTTCTTACTGCCTTACTGAGTTAGAAAAAAAAGTCAAATTTTCACAAATTTCATAATTACATAGAAGTAGGCATTCAGACTAAAGGAATTTCCAGAGAACTAAATCTTAAATTATAGAAGATTTTGGCCATGGCTTCCTGCCAAAAAAGCTCCTGCTCTGGTGTTTGGTGATGATCATTATCAGTAGTTCCAGCTCTGGTGCACAGAAAGCAGATTCCCACTGGAGCTGGAGTGGGCTCAGGACCTCTTTTGCTGTTCTTTCACCCCAGGATATCTCAGTTTGTACCTTCAGGTATCCCTTGGGTATAAAGTGAGGAGCTCTGTTGTATTCCTGTTCCATGTCCAGAAACTGCAGTGGCACCATGGCGGGGCCCCAGGGCCCTTCCTGAGAGCTGCCCTGCTTGGGTGCAGTCCAGCCCCTCATCTGTGGCTTGTGTGGTTTTCTTCTTTCTCCCATTTTGCTCAAAATCAGTGAATTCCCCTTGCCCATGCCAGGAGGTGCAGGGGGCTGAGCCTGCTCTTCCTTTGAGGCCTCTTGTTTGAATGTTCTTGCAGCCAGAGAAGGCATCCAAAACCTCACCCAGGTCAGTCATGTTGAGCTTGAATTCTGTCTTCCATGTTTTAATTCCTTTTCCAAAGCTGTTCTTCAGCTGTCCAGTAGTTAAAATAACCTCTAACAAACTTCAGCAGGTGGGAGTTCCTTGCAGTGTACTTAGAGACTGGTCTGTAGAGCTGTGTTAAATTAATTACACAAGCTTAAATAATTCTCCTGGTTTGTATCAGTGAAATTAGGCTAAAACATCAATGCAAACACAGGGTTTTATGTATTTCTGTAGCACTTAAGCTTTTCAGTCCTATTCAGAACTAAAAGTTTGCAAATATTTGTGGTAGGGGAGGGAGGAGCAGGTTTTCTTTCTCAAAGTTTCCAGAAAGCTTCTGAAGCTGTGATCATAATAGAGTCCTGTAATCCTGTAGGAGCTCCGTAGGGTTAAAAACACAAAATTCTCCTTAAGTTTGTTCCAAAGCTCTTTGAGGTGTGCACTGATAGCTGTTGGTAGCACCCCTGCACTTCATTCATGCCACACCAGCCTTCTGCATCAACATCTGTCCCTGCTCCAGTTATTTTTAAATATTTTCTTCTCCAAATCCTGCTGTTCCTTGGGAATAGAAGAATGGATTCAATTTTGAAAACCCTCACCCTTAATATATGTCTGAAGCTGATTGAATATTATAATAATTTGCATATTTAGAAAGTCTCCCACAAAATCATCAGCAGCTGGTTTTCTTGAGATTTTTCCTGTGTAATGAAAACAAACTTTCTCTGAAAGCTTTAAAAGATACTTAATTGATTATGTCTCTTAATTATTAATTTTTGGGCAATAGCTTATTACCAATAGTGAGTTTGAATAACCCTGAATTCTCTCGTGGGGTTTTTCTCTCGAGGATGCTGGAGGTGGATCTGCTTTGCAGGACCAAGTGTTCAGGTTTGGCTGTTTTTCATTAGGCTTTTGAGCAGTGTTTGCTAGTTAATTAATTAATTGCATTGTCTTAATGTCCCAAGCACTTTGGCATCTTGCACTGATGCTCTGGTTAGAGCTGAAACTCTCCTGGCACGTGGCTGAATCTCCATAAAGGGCATTAATTGAGACCAGTGTGCAATGAATTCCATGCTCTGAGGTACTTCAAAGATGAAACTCTACACAAGGTCCCCGTTATCAGATATTGTAACTGTCATTTCCTTCTCTTAAGCATATTGTGGATTTTGTATCATACTGTATTTATTTCATTTAATTTTAAAAGAAATGTTTTCTTTAAAGCTCTGTATATATTGACATTAAAGTTTGCATTGTACTACGTTCTCCTCTTCTTGCAAGGCTGGCTCTGGCAGTGCAGTGGTGTTTCTCTTGGCACTGCTGCCTTCAATTACAGCACACCAAAGGCAAACTCAAAATTGTATTTATTTTTGTCAAACTTCCTGAATAATCATAAAGGTACAGTTTTAATTAGCTGGCAGTTCCTTGAGTACTAGAATGAAAGGGTTGCAAATTCATAACATTTGGTAATTGACAGAAATCCATCACTTCTGCTTTGGAAGTTTGCTTCTGTTTTTCAAATGGATATAAAAAACAATGAGCAAACATTCCTAAATTAAATGTATATGAATTATTTCATAAACCTTGCCAAAAACCTCACATACATCAAGAGCTATTTATAAATTGATATTCAGTCAAGTGTTTCATGCCATACTTGCAGCAAAGCAGACATTCAGTGGTAGGATTGATGTGTTACCTCAGGGTGGGATCATCTACCTCTGTGCTTTTTAAATATAAACTCTATAACATTTGTCTAATAAAGTCTATTAAATTTGACTCCATATATTAAGAGGAGATAATTTTCCTGCAAAGATCTGATCCTTTGAAAATAGACACTTGCATTACAAGTGGCAGGAATGACATAAAAAAACTGGGTTTAAAATCCTCCTGAGGTATTTGATAAGTGCTGCTGCTGTTGGTAATCACAGTGGTTTATAGATACTTTATTTTTTTGAATGCACAGGAAGGTTTTCCCACCTTTACTCAGGTCCATCTCCCAGGTGCTGTTTGCTCACACAAGAGGCAGAAGAAGGGAGGGACTGGAGCCACAGGGGAGGCAGCAGGTACAAGTTTCCCACATTGTCATGATTTGATTTCATTCAAGTCAGGTAGAAAAACGAATCAAATTGGAAAAAACCATTAAAATAATTTTTAAAAGCCCTGAGTCTCAGGTATTGAGATCTGCAGGCTTGGTGAAGGTGTTGCTGGGTGGAAGGAGACGAGGCATGGATTAAAAACCCAACCTGACTGAATGTTTGGAGAAACCAAGGACAGGGATGAGCTAGGTGTTAAAAAAGAGACTCCAGAATGTGCCTCAATTGCATCCTGCTCTTTGTTTCCCTTCAAATTTTGGTTCTCAGGAGCTGTTTTCCCCATGATTCATCTCTGAATCTTTATGACTGTAAGAGGCACCTTCCCACATCTCTTTTGGGTTCTTATGGGATGCAAAATGTTTTAAGGTAAAGATGTTCCCACCTTTGCTTGCCCCACTGTAGCAGGAAGAGGGGGCAAGCAGTTTTGCCAAAATAACCGATTTAACTATTTATTTTGACTTTTGTTAACAATTTCCCCTCCAGAACCTCTGGGGAACTTCTCTCAGAGGTTGGGGCTTCTTGTGGGCCTCTTGAAAGCCACAGAAAGCTTTTGGCAGAGGTGAGGTCAGTTCTGCAGCCCTTAAGGCTCAGTTTGGGCAGGGGCTCCCTTGCAGCTCCCTCCCCTTGGGCTTGTTTGCATTTCCAGCCTCGGAGCAAACCTTGAGCTCTCCAGAGCTGGTTTGGGGCCTGCTCTTTGATTTTTGGCGTGCAGGAAATTCTACCCCAGAGCAACCCTGCACCAAGCTGGGTTTAAACAAGTGCAATGCCCTAATGCTGGCTGATGGTGCAAATTCCTTGTTCCTGGGCAGGTGCATTTTGGGCTCTTGTGGCCCTCAGCATCCAGGTTGGTGTCCTGGTCTCTTTAGGGATGGCTGGAATTACAGAGGGAGGGATAGCTCTTCGTTTAAGGGGGTTTATTGCTTCTTTAGGCTTTTGTGGGGAAATCAGAGTGTAATTCTGATGGGTTTGTGCCTGTCCTGTCCATGGCAGTGTCCAAGGGCTGAGGAGCAGCGTGGGGAAGGGGTGCAGTTCTTTATGATCACCTTCCCCAGGGGAACGGGCACCGGGAGCTCGCAGAGACCCCGAACCCGCTCGGGATTTGCAACGTCGGGAATTCGCTGTCCCGGGGGATGTGCGGGCCCCGTGCCGGTGATTCCCGGTGTTCGCCGTGCCGGCATTCCCGGTGTTTGCCATACCGGTGATTCCCGGTGTTTGCCATACCGGTAATTCCCGGTGTGTGCCATACCGGTATTCCCGGCGTTTGCCATACCGGTATTCCCGGTGCTGGCCGTGCCGGCATTCCCGGTGTTTGCCATACCGGTATTCCCGGTGCTGGCCGTGCCGGCATTCCCGGTGTTTGCCATACCGGTATTCCCGGTGTTCGCCGTGCCCGGCCCGGGCAGGTCCCGGCGCCGCCGCTGCGCTCCCCGCAGCCCCCAGGAGATGGAGGCAGCGCCCCGCAAGCGGCCCCGGAGCCTTCCCGAGCATTCCCGAGCCTTCCCACCGGGACTGATCCCGCCTGGAGCCCTCCAGGGCTCACCGCGGCTGGAGGAGGCCCGGCCGGGAACGGGAGTTCTGTTGCGTTATTGGAATTAATTTGTTTCGTTAATTATTTATTTCCCCATCTTGAGAATGTCCTGTTCTCCTGGTTCTCTTGTTTTCCTGCCTGTGGGATGTGGCTGTGTGATCCCTTCATTCCCTATCCCGAAGAATTTATGAGAACAGCTCCACATCTCGCTGCTCCCGGCTGAGGAGGGCGGCAGGACCAGCCTTGGAGCATCTCCCTGAACCCACAGGTCACACCTGGCAGGGATTCCCCAGTACTAGGAAAGGAGAGGAGCAGGAACAATGAACTCACGGGTGATCCTGAACTGGGGGATCCCCGTGGATCTCTGGGTGCAGCTCCTGTCCCTGCCCAGACCCCACCAGTCCCTCCCTGGAGCGTGGTCCATCCTCTCCCGGGCTCTGGCAGGGGTTGGGCTGGGAGCATTCCCGGGGAGCTGCTCCATCCAGGAGGGAGGACAGGGATCCTGGAGTGTGGGACTTCCCTCTGCAGCCCTTCCTCTGCTCCTCCTGAGCAGCCAAGCACAAAAACTTCTGGTTTGGAAACAGCAGCACCAGGCAAATCTGGGAGTTGCTCATCTAGAGCAATTTTTGAGGTAAATAGCAATATTTTTGATCCAAGAAGAGATCAGGTGTCTGGTTTTAGTGATTTTTTTTTTTTTAAATTTCAACACCTGTATGCATTTAAACAGAACTTGATGCATGTTTACTGTTTTCATTAGGAAATTTATTACAATTTAAAAGGCTCTGATACTCCATGGTTCAGCATCTGGAGTAAACTGTATGATAGAAAAACTCTCATTAAATTCTGATAGTAAGACAACAATTTAGGAATAAAAATCAGTTAAGATCCTGCTTTGCCAGGTTAGAAAATCACATTATGATCAAGATGAAGGTGTTCTGCTCATGGCAGAGGGGGGCTGGACTAAATGGGTTTTAAAGTCCCTTCCAACCCAAAAGAAGGGATCTCCTTGTGCTGCTCAGGCTCCCACTGCAGAGGAGGGAGCAGAAGATGAACCTCAAGTTAATTAACAGCTCCAGCTGCTAATTCCCCCTGCACCAGCCCAGGAAGAGTGAGCTTGCTCATTGCCTGTGCCCCATGGAAAATGATCAAACTCCAAAACAGCCGAAAGAATTAATTTAAATGAGCTGGCAGTGCTTGTCAGGGAGGGAATAAGGGCAGATTTGAGGAAATTAATAACGTAACTCAAAGTTCCCAGCAAACTCCTGGCAAAGGCAATGTAAACTTGGTTTCAAATTAATTATTGCAAATAAACATTTGAAATGCTACAGGCCAAATTAATATTTCAGAATTCTTCACTATTTATTACTGTGCTTAATTTTCTTACTTAAATATAATTTGGGCCTACGGCTGTTAAGAATTTAATTTTTGAGGTACTTTAATGAATTATAAAACATGTTTTAAACAGAAATGAATAGCTAATAAATGCCAAAAGTGATTAATTTTCTGAAACGTGCAAAGGCCTTTGTATTTAATTTTTTAAAAGTGCCCTAAATTGTTGGAAAGTAAAGAGAAAGAAAATACAAAGTGGATCAATTGAAGTTTGGAATAATTTACTAAATCACAAATAGTTTTGCTATGGCCATGTGTTCTTCCAGGAGTCTCCAGTCCATTTTTTTGTGTCCTTTAGACAAGGTGGTGACAAGAACATGCTCTGCAGACACCTTGCTCTGAACCCCAGCTCCCTGGGTGAGCAGCACCTCACCCTGTTAAAAACTGACATATCCAAGCTTTCCCTGGGATAACACAACATCAGAGATCCAAGTTTTTATAAACCCATGCCTTTCTGATTATTTTAATATATTGTGGCTTCTTTAAGAGAAAATGCAATTGTGAGAATGAGATTTTTATACTTTAGGTGAGATTTTAATATAAATTTTGGAACTGGGGCTTGTGATGTGTAAAATTCCACGAGGTGGGATTTATGTGCACAGCTCCCTGCACAGTGGGATGGCAACACCTGCCATTAATTTTTTTGTGGCTTGAAACTGAGCTTGATTTAGATGCTTTCATCCCAAGGGAAGAGACGTTTTCTGAAATCAGCCCAGTGGTAATTGTTTGGAGCTGAGAGTGAGCTCACTGAAATTCCCCATGAATCAATGGGGTGCTGCCAGTGATTTATGGCCCAGCACAGGTCCCCAAACGTCCTCACAAATTATCCAGGGCTCAGAAGGGGATGATTTGCTGCCAGTGACACTTTGGAGACTGCTCAGCAGAAGTGTTTTCCAGCAACTCCTGTTGTAGGAAACTCCTGCTCAGCAGTGGGGTCAACAAAACAGGAATTCCTTCCAAATTTCCCTTTTTTTGGGAGTGCACAAATGTGTGGACATCCCAGCATCTCTTCAGCAAGGAGTAACCTCTGAGCAGGGCTGGGTTTACCCCTCACAGCCCCTGTTCCTCCTCAGCAGAAGACACAAAACCTTGGAGAAGCAACAAGGTGAGATGAGACCTGGGTGTCCTGCTGCTTGATCACGGGACAGAAACATTATTTGGGATGCAGGGATAAAAGGCCAGATGGAATTCAGTCATTGGAGGGGACTAGAAAGGGAGATTTAAAACAAAACAACAACAAAAAAATTCTTAAATTCTTAAAGGATAAAGTTATTCTAAAAAGCATCATCAGGAAAGAAACGCTAGAAAATCTCTACCTGTGAAATTTTTGCATTTCTTGGCAAGTTTCTTTACCCTGCTGTATTTCTTCCTTGTTTTTAAGCTAGGATTTATAGAAAAATGATTAAGTGCTATTTTTTTGTCCTCTGGGCTTTGAAATTTCCTAAATTCTCTTTACTTTGAAATTCTTTTTCTTCGGAGCCTTTTGAACACTGGAATCGATTTCTGTTTCTTTTCTTATTAATGAAACCATTCATCCAAGAAAACTTTGGAGAAGAGAGATCTAATTTACAGCCCTACCCCAGTGAAAAGAAATCAGGTGAACAATCAGCTGGACCATCCAAAGGATTATTACAATTGCAACATAAGCTATTTAAGAAAATGTCTATGGGGAAATATCTGGAAATGTAATAACTTAATCCTAAACATGAGGAAAACAAAGCAAATTACTGAATATAACATAAAAATGGAGAGTGGAGCAGAGGCAGGTGCTCACCTGGGATGTCTGTTTTAGGCAGGCAGAAGGTTTTGTTTGGCAGCAATTTCAGGCTGAAGGTGGCCAGGATGGCACTCAGGTTGCTGATTTATTGGAAAAAACCTCTTTTTTTAGTGTTTGGATGGTGTGGGACTTACATATGATATGCTGTAAAAGGTGATTGATCCTAAAAGTGAGGTTGAGTTGTGTTTGCTGTGGCAGGTGCAGAGTTTCTGGCTGAACTAAGGCTGACACTTCAATAGAGAAATTCTCCTCACTTTGAATATTTCAAATGTCAGAATATCAAGGATCCTGCTCACTCTCTGTTAGTACAATCCCTTATCCTTTAGAAAGGTTCACGTTTCCATCTGGGCTGATTTGTAGGGATGTCAGGAATTGTGTGAGCACATCACAGCTGACCTAAGAGTTGGTTTCATTATTTATTGCCTTTAACCAGCATTTTCATCCCCCACTTTAATTAACTCTGCCAAAAATGGCTTATCTTTCTGGCTGATCTTGGAGGAGGGACGTTGTAGCCATTATATTTTCTAGAAAAATTCCTTCACCTAGGATTCTTCTCCTGGGCAGAGAGAAGCCTCAGAAAAAAAGGAAAACAATAATTATCTCATTTGCTTCTCCTGTGTTTAGCTGCTTTGGAATGTGGTTGGAGATTGTTTATCTCCAGTGGTTTCATGTGAGTTGTTTTAACTTATTGGTCAATCAAGGGCCAAGCTGTGTCAGACTTTGGAGAGAGAGTCACGAGTTTCATTATTATCTTTTTAGCCTTCTGTCTGTATTCTTTAGCGTAGCTTAGTATAGTATTCTTTAATATAACATAGTATCATAAAATAAAAAATTAGCCTTCTAAAACATAGAATCAAGTTCATCATTCCTTCCTTCATCAGGGAACCCCACAAATACAGCAGGAAGCGAAGCTGAATCCATGGGTTCATTTCAGGTGGAGCAGGAGCAGGGTGCAGCCCCAGAGAGGGCGACGGCTTTGGAAGCAGCCACAGGCTGGAAGGGCAGGACTGTGCCTGGATTTGGGGCAGCTGGGGGAGTTTGGGAGTCTCTTTGCTGTGGATCAGTGGGGATGCTGGCAGAAGTGCTTGTTTTAGGGTCGTGTGGCACCGCACGGATCTCTGGTTCCTCACCTTCCCAGGCAGCCCGGCGGAGGCAGCGGGATGGAGGGAGGCTGCCCGTGGTGGGATGTCAGGAAAACCTGCTCCCTGCCCACTGCCAGCCTCTGCAGGGCAATTATTCATGCTGCAGACCCAATGCTAGGAGACATGGGCTCGGGCAGAGGGAATGTCTAGCGCTGGTAGGGCGAGATCATTGTGCTGCAAGTTGAATGAAAGGCGTTTTTTTTTCATAACAAAGATAAGACAGGCAGTGAAAGACACTTTTTTTTCCACGAAGGAAGAAGGCGTTATCCTGCCTAAATGATTTAGACAGATTTTATTTTCTTGGAAAGCCTTGAGTCTCTTCATGGATCATTGTCTCCAAGCTGAGTTGCTCAGTGAGACTTTTTGATGGCAAAGAGACCCAAAGGGACTGAAGGGAGCCCTTGACCTTCCACCACTGCAAGTCTGGAGCCATAGAAATGTTTGTCAGCTTTGAAAAGAAATGGCTGCACTGGAGATCCTCTCCTTGCAAAAATCCCTCAATCTGGAGCCACAATGAGGCGTGATTTTAGCACAGATCTGCCAGGACACATGGGTTCCTTTTTCCTTTCAAATAAAATATGGAAGTCAGCTGGAGAGTCTGAGCTTTTGGGATATGACAAGGAAAACATTCAATCTTCTTATTTTTAATTCAGGCGAGGTGAGCTTTGTGTGTAATTGGTTTGCTGGAAGCAAAACAAATATGCTTTTAATTCTGGGAGAAAAAGAGGGTTGACAAATGCTCCATATGAGAACTTGGCATGGGCACCTCTCCTCTGGGGAGCAATTCTTGTGTGCAGAGAGAAATGCCCAGGTCCCAGCTCCACCCAAAATCGTGGCCACCAGCCCCAAAGGCACTTCTGCACTAATGGAGGTGAAATCTGGGCTGATCTGCACCATCCCTTGCTCTGGGTGAGAGGAAACTCTGGGGTTAATGCAAACGTAATTATCTCTTAATTTACTTATAGTTTGTGATCCCACACTGGTCAAAACCAAATTCTCCCTCCTTGAGCTGGGAATTATCTTTTTCTGCTTCTCTCCCCTTCCTTCCCTGTTCTTCACACATACAAAAATAAATGGTGTTGCCCTAGGCTGAGCTGGGGACTGACATTGTGTGCAGTTCCTATTTCCAGTAAACAAAATTCCTGCTTGTCACTTGCAACTCAATAATTCCTGGTTTGTCAACAACAACACCAGAAAAGTTGTTTTGGTTTGGTTTTTAACAACTCTTTCTAGAGCAGGACAGCATCTCCAACCACACACTGGTGACCCTGCCCAAACAGGGAGGTGGAACCTGATGATGTTTCAGGTCCCTTCCAACCCTTCCCAATGGAATTAAAACAACAGGATTAACCTGCAGGGTTCATTTCTCCATATCACAGGAATACACATAACAAACGAGGTGAGAACAGGTAACTTCATGCCAGTCTTTATGTTTCTGCCCATGAATTTGCTGTTTGTTGTGGGATTGAAGCAGAGGGGCATTGCTTGGGCTCGTTCTGAGCCCCCACTGCTCTCAGGGAAACCCAGCAGGGCCCTGGGGCTCACTGCATTTCCATTTCCATGCCAGGAAAACCCCCAACAGTTGCTCATGGGATGCCTGAGAAATGTCTTTTTTTAGAAAATCTGTATGAAAATGGAGGGCATACACTGCCCTGTAGAGGAGGTTTTTTTTTTTTCTGTGAGGGATAAAAGGATTTTTTTCTCTTCAGAAATGGTTTGAAATTGCCTTGCTTGTTAAAAACATCTTTTACTCATGTGAATGATCCATAATGGGAATTCCTCCTAAATCATCACTTTGATCCCAATAAATTGGCTAATAATGACTCAAAACCTGTGTGCTGATTCTTGACCTCTGTGAAAGACAAAATTTGGAGGAAAATTTGGAGCCACCACCGTTTGTTTGAAATCAGGCTGTGGTGTACCAGAGTGGGGGCTGCACCCAGGGCAATCAGAGCAGGATGAGTGTTACAAGGCAGTGGAAAATAAGTTGTTACACTCATTTATTGGTTTATGTATCCATAAACTTTGTCATGTTCAGCATTTTTGTGTAAGAAGAATTTTGCAGAGAAAGCAGACGCGGACTTTTGTTGCAAAGTACAAAATAATGATGTTCAATTCACTGCTGGGTCTTATTCAAACAATATTTACCTACTTAAGATATTAAAATTAATCACTGCTGTTTACACTAGAAAATCATCCATAATACCTTTGCTTTTTGCCCCTGGATTTTGTTTTTCAAAGGCTGCACAAAGAATTGAGGCTCCAAAGAGCTCAGGGGAGCTGGGGGGGTCTCCTTCCTTCCCAGCCTTGCTGCTGCTTTGGGTTCCCCTCCATAAATCCCCACCCAGTGGGAATTTGGGATGTCTCCTTCTGGGGGAATGGCTCCTGCAAAGAGTTTTGTCTTTGGCTGAGGAAGCTCCTTCTTCCAAGCAGCAATTTCCTTCCTTCCTTGTCTCTTGTTTATGAGGAAAACATAAAATCCCTTTCTGCACTTAAACTCATTCTGGTGATGCTCTAAATTCTACGCTTAAGGATGCATTTAATTAAAGATTGACTATGGCATAAAGTGGAGGTTAATTAAATATCAATCAATCCCTGTATAAAATACATGTAAAGGGGCTTTGGTTCAGGCAGTAAAAGGAGCTCCAGGAGGAGATTCCCCTCTTGCTCACTGCAGAGTGGCTTCCCACACTCTTTTCCTTGCTGATTTGCCATTCAGGATGCTGAAGCCCTGCAGAAAAGCTGTTTTTGTGGAAAAAAAAGCCATGTTCTGACCCACTCCTGCTGTTCAGAAGAGATTTCACAGGGACACGTCCACCACCACTCTGTTATGGTGATGATGCTGTGATTAGACAAAACTCTCATTGGTTAAAAA
Source organism: Passer montanus (assembly GCF_014805655.1). Classification (NCBI taxonomy): domain Eukaryota; kingdom Metazoa; phylum Chordata; class Aves; order Passeriformes; family Passeridae; genus Passer; species Passer montanus. The sequence continues at coordinate 4,453,535 of NW_024369818.1, forward strand.
ATATTTCTGTTCTCCCAAAAATTTTTGAGAAGGTCCTTTATAGGGGCATCAAAGGAATCCAAATTCTCCAAAGTTAGTAAAATAAGATGGCTTTTCATGGAACGAGCTGTTAAGCTGCAAGTGCCTTGTTGTAGGATATGAATGCTGTTGTAGGATATTGTGTACGCTGAAATTCAGGGGAAGTCCAGGGAGGAGAGAAGTTTTGGAGGGTCTGGAAGAGGAGTCCAGCACAGGAGAAGCTTCATGTAATTTTTATATTCTTCTCCCCTGTTCTGTGTTCCCATGAGGGAACATTTTGGGAATTTTCAGAGAGAAATCTGGAGTTTCTGCTCCTGCACTGGTGACTTTTAAGCCATGGACAGACTTGGAATAAGAGACCTAAAATTTACACTGGACCAAGAGCAGAGTTTAGTCTCTCTCTAGACCTAGTTCTTTAGGAGACCCTAAAAGAATGATTTAAACATTCTCCCTGTGCTCCATGCTCTGTAGTGCTTCAGGAACACTGAATGGTGAAAAACAAAGTTTTCCTGCTTCAGAGTAGGGCTTTATTTTAAATAATATAAAAATCCTTGATTTTAAAGTTTAGTACTTTTTTTTAATTGGGCATTCTCGTGTTTAAACTACTAAAACTAAACATATCAGCTTTAGTCAGGAGCAAAATAATAAAATATTAAAATATTTTCATTTTAAATGCTCTGTTCCATTAAAAATATCATTGTTCTTTTATTTGTCATAAATCCCCTGGAACCTGAGCTTTTCCCACTGGGTCTTAGAGATTTCCACCTTTTTTAGAAATCTGCTTTACAGGGCTGCAGTGATGCCCTTCCAAGGAGCTCAAGGCACTTGGTCAGCATGGCAGGAACTCTTAGAAGTATTTTTCCAGCCTTGCAGAAGGAGAAAAGTGAGCTCCAAGCCTGTGAAGAAGCAGCCTGGGATCCAGCAGCTCCTGCCACGTGAGGTGCAGGTTGCAGAAATGAAGTTGGAAGTTAATTGTTCCTGCTGCTGAAGGGCTCAGGTTAGTTGCTGTCTTTACACTAATTTTTGTACCATCTCAGTGACCTTCATATCATATTAACAGTTTTATATTATGTTAGCAAATTGCTCTGCCAGAGCTGCAAGTCTGATTGCATTCTGAAGGTCATTAATATGATATGAAAATATTATTGTATTCTCTCCTTTCATATTTTATTAGTGATATGGAAAGCAATAAAGGAGCTGATTTTTGCTGGGAGGTTCCCCAGGGAAAGTTGCTCTACAGCACTGGTGTCCCACATTGGCTCCTAATCCAATCTCAATGGGAAGTTCAATTTCCTCATCATTAATTATTTAGCTGTATTTAACTGCTGTAAATTCTCAGATTAATTTTTTTTTTTAACTGTTGAGTTTGATGACCTCCAAAGACATTGGTATTAACCAGAGCAATATGAAATACAGTCACTTCACACAAGTGGAACCCACTCTTCCACCAGGGCTTGTGTCAAGGTGTAATAATGGCAAATTTAATTTTTCTGCTGCAGGAGGGAAGGCTTATTTTATTACTACCTTTGGTGCAACTCAGAATTGCAGCACGGAGGAGGAAGGTGGTGGCAGCTGGGACATTCCTTCAGGCACTGGAGATGTCCCCAGGACATTTCCAGTGGTCACCAGCCCAGGGACAGCTGCTGTAACCCCCAGAGCTCAGCTTGTACCCAAACATTTCATTTATTAAACAGTGTGGAGTGGAAAAGTCCTGACACAAGTGAGCAATGGGTAAAACTGGGCAGTCACCACCCAGAGCCAAGGGTCAAGGCAGGAACTTTTGGGCAAGTTTTGGCTCTTATTTAAGAACAACAAGGCTTTGGACTTGGAGGAAAGTGGGTTAGAAACTTGAAAAGAGATTTTAATAGAAAGAAAGGTCATTGCTTGCAGATACAAATGATTTGTGAGGTAACAGATATTTTAGAGTAACTTTGGTAAGCAGCAATTTCAATTCTTCAGTGCTTCAACAGCCCTTAGCTCACACTTAGAATGACACCTAGCAGGAGTTCATCAAATGTCACCCACAGCAATACTGGATTGTGATATCACAGCACCCAGACATCAGGGCTTTAACATGGTTTTGCCAAGCAGAATGTTTAAATGTTTGAATTTATGCTTTTTCCCTGCCACAGTGTGAGGCTGCTCCATGTTCATGGGCCTCAGTTGTGTGACATGGAGAGCCTCAGATCCCGGGAAAATGCTCCCAGAGTAGGTTTGTCATGGGGTTATTGGAGGTCAGAGCTGTCAGAAAAGTCAGTCTGGAGCTTCCCTCAGCCTGGGGAACATCCCAGAGGGCTCCTGAGCAGCACAGGAGAAAGAAGGATGCAGTGATGCCTTGTGAAGGCTGCCCTAGAGCAGAGACTAGATGGAGCTAAAGAATAAATTAGGGATTTATTAAAAGGCCTCAACAGATCCACCTTGGGCAGCACAACCCAAAATGGTCCCAAAATGCACGAGCGCTGCCGGGGTCTGTCCCTGGGCTCAGCTCTGCTCCATGTGCACATTGCAGTGCAGTGTCCAATCCCACTGCAGCCCCTGCAGTCCCATCCTGCTTGTTTTTCTCTCTGCAGCCCACGGGGTTTGTGCTCCTGGGCTGAGATTTGGGTCATTTGTCCTTGGTGCCCAGCTGGAGCAGGAATTGTTTTGTCTCCCTGCTCTGTGCAGAGCTCACCATCCCCTGATATGAACCCAGACCCACACACTAAAGCAGCACAGAACCTGAAAAATATAAAAGCTATAAACCTGAGGCATCAACAGCACTGGGAAGAGAAGGATGGAGCACGGGGAAGAAGAAAAGGATGGAACATAGGGAAGGAGGATGCACACAGGGAAGAGAAGGATGCACACAGGGGAGAAGGGAGCGATGCACACGGGGAAGAAGAGGAGGATGCACACGGGGAAGAAGGGAGCGATGCTGTTCGCTCCAGGGAAAGCGGCTGCAGGCGGCGCTGCTGCACCGAGAGCGGCGGGGCTGCGGGCCCGGCACCGGGGAGAGCCCGGAACGGCACCAAAAAAATGCACCCCGAAAACGCACCCCCGAAAATGCACCCCCGAAACGGCACCCCGAAACTGCCTTGCACCCCAAAACTGCACCCTGAAAATGCACCCCCAAAAGCGCACCCCGAAACTGCCCTGTGCCCCAAAGCTGCCCTGACACAGCATCGGTGTGAGCCCCAGAACTGCACACTGAAACTGCCCAGCACCCCAAAACTGGCCTGCACCCAGCATTGGTCTGTGCCCCAAAACTGCCCTGAACACGCAGCATCAGTGTGTGTCCTGCACCCCAAAACTGCCCTGCACCCCAAAACTGCCCTGCACTGACCCTGCCCCAGCACTGCTGAGCACCTCAGCTCTGATCCTGCACTTACCACTGGTCCTGAACAGCTTCTCCCCACTGTACCCCAACTCACTCAGCCCCCAGACAGCCCCTGCACCCCAACACAGCCCCCAGACAGCCCCTGCACCCCCTGAACCCCAGCACAGCCCCCAGACAGCCCCTGCACCCCAACACAGCCCCCAGACAGCCCCTGCACCCCAACACAGCCCCCAGACAGCCCCTGCCCCTCAGTGCTCTGCCCCTCCTGGCTCATCCAGACCCACAGTGGCTGTGGCCAATCTAATCCATCCCTGCTCTCTGGCTGTGGGAGCCATTCCCCGTGTCCTGTCCCTCCATGCTTTGTCCCCAGTCCCTCTCCAGCTCTCCTGGAGCCCCTTCAGGCTCTGGGAGGGCTCTCAGGTGTCCCTGGATCTCTTCTCCAGGTGAGCACCCCCAGCTCTCCCAGCCTGGCTCCAGAGGGCTCCACCCTCGGAGCAGCTCCCTGGGCTCTGTTGGACTCTCTCCAGCAGCTCCACATCCTTTCTCTTGGGATCCCTGGTCAGGATCCCACCTGAGCAGGGCAGAATTCCCTCCCTGACCCACTGGGGGTGAGCCCAGGCTGGCACTCCATGGCCAGGATTGTCACTGCCGGTGCCACCGCAGGGCACCACCAGGTCACATCACCCAGGGCTGAGGCTGGCACTCCATGCCCAGGATTGTCACTGCCGGTGCCACCGTGGTGCTGCCCCGGAGCCACTGCAGGGCACCACCAGGTCACATCACCCAGGGCATGACCTGGCTTCAGATTTGGGCTGTAAAACTCCAGGAGAGCTGAGGACAGAGCAGGCAGAGCCACGCTGAGCCCCAGGAGGAGTTTTATTGGCAATAATAAAGTTCTTTGGTGTCTCTTACAGGAGAGAGGAGCGTGTCAAGTGCGATCCTCTCAACGTGTCTGAGACAACACTGTGAGAGCACTGAAGGTAAGACCCTGTGGGCTGAGCCATATTTCATCACAAATAGAGCCCTTTAACCAACAAACTTGTTCTGGGAAAGTTTCCAACTCCGACAATCTCTGGCGTTGTGGGGTGGTGGGATCTCTCATGCTAGGAGCATCAAAGGAGTCTCTGGAGATGCTTTAACAGAGGACAGGAGCCTGGGAGGGAGACTTCAAAATCCTGGCAAGGGTACAAATAAAATACACTTTGGTCTTAAATTAATGTAAAATTTTATGAAACTGTCTCTCGGAGATTATTCCCAACGTGGAGTTATAAAACAAACAAGCAAACAAAAAGCAACAACAAAAAAATCCCTGGCTGGTGTCCACAAAGAACAAGTGCTGTGGTTTCCAACCTCTGAACGACATTATCCTCCAGAAACTGCCTCTTTGGGAAGATTCCACATGGCCAGGCTTTATCTGCATCCTCTGCTTAAAAAAATGGAGACATCCCAGGTCTCTGGAAAAAAGATAATTTGTCCTTTGACCTAAACACTAATTTATGCCAAGGCTTTCCCTGGTAAGTCCTGCACGTGCCCTGCCAGGGCTGTGTCCACTCTCTGGACATCGTGGGGCTCTGTCAACTCCAGGAGATCCACCCTGAATATCCAAGCTCCCCATCCAGGGCCTCCCTGTGGCTGGAGAGCTGGGGAGGGACGTGTCCGTCCTGGGAAGCAAACAAGAAACACAAAGGAAGAGGACAGAAAAAAAGAAACAAAATAGAAAAAACCTAAGCTGGAGAAGGAATTAAAAGAAAAGATAATAATAATAATAATATTAATGACAAATTTTAATTAATAAGTGGCTAATTAATTTTCTAAGCACCATAAAATTGCCATAGCAGCCTAATTGCTTTGCTGCTCTTGCCACCAGGCAGGGAGGAGACGAGGAGTTCTAATCCCCTGGATTTCCACGTGGGAGGTGCTGAGGAAGGGGACACGCTGGGGCAGTGCCACCACCCGGGGAGCTGGCCCTGTCCCCTCCAGGTGCCACTGCCACAGGAGCAGCAGGGCTGGGACGGCTCCGGGGTGGGGTGGGGAGGTGGCTCTGACCCCACAGGGACACAGGGACCACAAGTGGCTTGCAAATGGATTTCCAGCTCGCCATGATTCTGGAAAAGCATGAAGACACCACGGGATTACTGCAGCTGCTTTCATCCTCCCTTTCAAACCCTCTTACCCTCTTGAAAACAGTTTTTGACTTAACGCCAGCACAGATTATTGGTTTTATGCTTCTTGCTCTGTAACAAGCACGTACTTATGGGAAAAGACTTGTAGGAAGTCACTTGTAGGAACTGGGGATGTGCAGATATCAGCTCCCAAAGCCACGGGAGCTCCTCAGAAGAATCCACAATCCTCCTCAGGCTCTGGGGATTGTTCCTCTGGGCTGCCTGGTGCAGCTGTGCCCAGCCCAGCCACCTCCTGTCCTGGGGACAGCACGGTCACTTTGAAGCACTCATTCAATGAGAGGGATTTTTTTTTTCCCCTGGGCTTTGTTTTGGATTTATCTGCATTGAACCCTCTGTCATGTGCTGGGTGTGTTTTCAGGAATGAGTCCTTTCTTTTCCTAAAGGTGGTTATCAATGAAACCACATCATCATTTGCCATCATATTGCTACTAAATGAGATTTCACCTCATCCTGCAATTCCTGAAGAAAAAAGCAATGTCTGGTTGGGGGCTCTGGGCTCTGTGGGGCACAGCACAAATTCTATTATTTCACACAATTTGTGCTGCTGACTCTTCTGCCTCTGCATATTTATCTTCCTTCCATTCCCAACAAACTTGTTTTTTCAGCACTTCTTTGTCATAAGGATGATGAGGATTAACTAAATGCATGTAAACATAACCATAAAAAGGGGGGAAATTACACTGCAGGAGCAAACCTGATACTCTTCCCAGTTCATTAGAATTTAATGAAGAAATACTCAGTGCCCAACAGGGGAATCCTAATTCATTATGTCTTTTGAATTCTCATTAAGCATATGCATGGTGACTACTGGAAACCTGCACCCTTTCAGCTCTGTTGTCCATTACCCTGACTAATAAATAGTCATTATACTTAAATACTGATGAGGAGACTCGAGGAAGTTTTATTCCTGTAATTAATTTTCCCTGGTTAACTCCTGATGATTTTCCAGAGCTTCTGCTGGTGGCTGAATCAAAATCCTTGCACAGGTGAGGTCAGAGAGAAGCTGCTCTAAAAGTGATTTGAAGATGGAGAAGAGGATGGACCACACCCAACCTCTCCCCACCCCAAGGATGCTGCTTTAGGTTTGAGGGGCTCTGCTGCTTTTTTATAGGGGAAAAAGCTTTTTATCCATCTGAATCCCTAGAAGTGTCCAAGGACAGGCTGAGCAGGGCTTGGAGCACCCAGGACAGTGGAAGGTGACTCTGCCATGGCAGGGGGTGGAGCTGGATGAACTTTAAGGTCCTTCCAAGCCAAACCAACCTGGGATTTTAGTGGTGTTTGCTGGTTTGGGCCCAGTACCTGAATGATGGTGGATGTTGGCTGAAGTTTTCCCAGAGTTGATGCTTTGCAGTTTTCCACACTCTTGAGTGAAAGCTTTCAAAGGAAGGCTGTGTCAGGGAACATGGAATTACTAAATCCTTCCGACTTCTTATGCATCTTAAGGCAATGTTTAAAAACTTTAAAATGTTTAAAATGTTTAATCACTTGGAGCTGTATTTTACTCCATAAGTGGCAAAGGGTTTGTTCATTCCTGTATCTCTTCCCAGTTGTTTATGCTTTTTGTATTTTACCTTTATTACTAAAGCTCTGGAAGGGATCTCTGGTGGCTGCTTTTATCACAGCTGTTTTCCAGGGGACTTCCCTGCCCTGCTCCCTGCAGCTCAGCTTTGGGGGAATGTCTTGTCTGTCAGTGCTCTGGGGGGTGCCAGCCCCCAAAAATCCCCAGCTCGTGGTGTAAACACCAGCAATGGTTCTCTGGTGTAGGACAGGACCCACCCGGGGCTGGGACAATTTTGTCCAGATGGGAATTCAGGGATGGAAAGGCAGCTGATGAACTCAGAGCCAGAGTGGTGGCAAATGGCTCAGCCAGGAGTCCCCTGGAAGGTGGGATGAGCCATTCCTGGTGCTCCCGGTCCCCAGAGGAGCCAGAGGAGAGGAACACTGGAGTTATTGTCACAGAGCTGGGGCTGCCATGGGCTGGTGCTTGGCGTTGGATCAAAGCGGATCCCGAAAGGAGCACAGCAGGAATGACAATCCCGGGTAGAGTCCCCATCCCTGCAGGGACTCAAAAGCCCTGTGGCTCTTGGGGACATGGCTCAGTGGTGGATTAATGACTTGACTGGATGATCTCAGAGGGCTTTTCCAACCTAAGCAATTCTGTGATTCCATATCGTCCTGGGCTGAGCTTCCTTCACTGCTCCAAACAACATCCACTTTCCCAAGGCATGTGAATCTGAGATTTTTATTGCTTTATATTAGATTTTATTTTGCTTATAAAGGTGCAAGTGAACACAGTAAATCTGTATCGAAAAATAAACCACGTTTGTTGGTGTCTTTAACCAATGGACTGCTCTTGACATGCCCGAGGAGCCCAGGCTCCCTCTCACTCTCCCAGGCTTTAGGAATCAGTCACTACTGGTGTCACTCCAGTTACAAATCACCACTATAATGAGGTTTTATCCTTTTAAAACAAAATAACTTGTATTAATTCCTTGATTTCATAATTGAAGCCTTGACTTTTAAAGGGGGGGCAGGTGTTTGTTGTGATTAATAGGAGACATTCCCTGAGTATCACAGAACTTTACTAAATCTTAGTAATGGTGTGGGGGTCAGTGTCACTGTTATTATAGAAATGATAATTATATCTTTGGGAAGCTGTCAGAAAAGTATCTTTTCCAGGAGTCAGAGCAGTGTAAACAGACTGTACAGGCAGGCACTACCCTTTCCATCAATAGGTAAACAATCTTTGTTAAGCTCATCTTGATAGTCTTATTTTGTTGCCACATTTTAATTACTCATCCTGTCTGTTTATATTCCACTGCGTTTTGCTGAAGATACAAGCTTTAAAAATCATTGGTATTTAGGAAAATCCAAAGCTGGGGTGATGCATGCTCAGGTGCTAATTTATTTACATCAATTAATTTCAGGCCCCTGATGTAAACCAATTAGTATTCAACACTTAATGGAGTCATTATCTGTCAGATTAGCTTTTAGAAATGCTTGTCACTGCTACAGGACCAGGCAGCAGAACTTTGCTAATAAAACTAGCAGAATTAATGGAGTGAACAGCATAGATAATGACTTAATGTGGAACATACAGTATAGAAAAGAGACTGAACAACTGTCTTGGAGAAATTAAGATATCATTGAGCCGGCTACTTTATTCCAAAACTGAGCTCAGATGGGCTCTTTGGAAACATCAAAGGTGTCTCGCTAAGCCTTTGCAAAGTTTATTTCACAACAAATAACTTCCACCCTTTGTGCCCTCGCATGCTGCAGCCCAGCTTGGTGTTGCACACAAAGAGAAGCTTCTTGTTCTACCTCCCTGCTGTCACTGCAGGCTGCTCCTTCCCAGGACTGGGAGTTACTGGGAGCATCCAGGTCACGGGGCTGTGCCTGTGGGTGCCACCTGAACTGCCCCAGGTGAGCTCTCCTTTGGGGGAGGCACTGATCACCTGCTGGGCTGTGAGGAAATGCAAAATTACTTCTATTTGGACAGCAGTGTTTGCCCATTGTTTTGTTCTTGCAGGTTAAATGTCCCTTTTTTTGTGTATTTTGTAATTTTCCATGTGCACTTTGAGGTCAGTCTGGTCGTTCTGGTGCCTCGGGGACAGATGACACCTGTGCTAAAGTCATCCCTGCAGGGAGGGAAATCACAGAGCTTAATTCCTACTTAAACTTTGAAAAAAAAAAATGCAAGTACATCCTAAAAACTCATAATGGTGTATTTGTACAGCAATTGCTGTGATTTGTGCTTCACTGGGAACCGTGGCACTGACCTGCAGATGAGTCTGGTGACGCTGATCTCAGTGCAGGGACAGTCCTGCATCTCCAGCCCCTCTCGTGCCCTGACTCAGGGATCAGGGGCTGGTCTGGGGGCCATGGGCTCTTCAATATGTTCATAATGGCAACAGGAATTCCTCCACACCATTATATCTGTGACTGCATTTGAAGAAAAGTCACTAAAAGTGACTAAGCCAGGGTGATGCTGTTCATTTCAGGTGCTCCTTTCCTCGTCACAGCACCAAAGCTTGAACTCTGCCACAAAATAAGAGAGAATCAAGCTGTTAAAGCTGTGTTATTTACTGTTCTTAGAACAAATTGTGATGTCCTGCCAGCTCTGTGCTGCTCACCTGAGCTCTTGTTCTTGCTGGGTAACCAGAGCAGTTCTTACAGTTTTAGGTTATCCACCTTTTAGGAAACACTGTGGGAGAGTTGTCTTCAACCACAGGGATAATTTCACACATTTTTAAAGTCTTCCTTCTTTAAATAACTGCCTTAACATCCTGTATATCCCCCCTATCCTTACAGAATTGATGTGCATTGATGGCCATTCATGCCTAGTTCACAAATATATTGGTTTTTGCATTGATTGTGGTTGTTCTCCTTGGTAGTTTTCACCTTTCCAGAGGGACTCAGTTTCTGGCACAAAATCAACATTTCCATTTGATTTTCAGCACGGCCAGTGGCTGCTGAGAGTGCCTGAGAGGGAAATGGGTGCCTGTGACCTCCCTCCAGGAAAACCATCTCCTTTCAGCTCCACTGCCCAAGAAACTTCTCACCTCCCCCAGCCCTGAGGTTCCCTTCCAGGAGCATCCAAAGGAGGAGGGAGCCCAAACGTGACTCTCAGAGTGCAGGGGAGGTGGTGTTGCACTGCCCTAACTTCCAATATTGGAAAAAGCCCTTGATGACAGCTAGACATGAAATATCCTGTCCCTGTCATATCCATCCCCCGTGGAACCACAAACATCTGCTGTCCCAACAGCCCTGTGAGGTTTTAGAGATATCAGTGACAGAGAGTATTTGTGGATTTGTTTTTTAGTGTGTGATTTTCTCCTCCAGCTGTTTGTGTGTGGGATTCCTGGAGTGGGAGACCCTGGACCACGAGGAAGGAGAGGTTTGGAAGCAGCCTCAGGAAGGAGCAAGTGCTGAGAGAGGGACGTGTTCTGTGCCTGGGTAAGCTGGGCATCACCCTGGAGGGCAAACAGCCAGAGCACCTCTGTCATCTTTGGGAGAAAAAGAAGCTGATTTTATAAACTTCTGGCTCAGATGAACTTCATTTTAATATCTGTAAAGAAAATTCAACCTGGATTAACCTCCCCTATGCTCAGATTTCATTGTGAACATTTTTTACAGCTGTTCAGAGTTTTCTGCTGTTGCAAAGAACAATTAATTTGGGGAACAATAATTCCTGGCTTCAAAGCCTATATCCATATGGCTATCAAGGCAGTTTGTAATTCCATAATTGAAATCATAGATGACTGCTGCAGCATCCTCAGAGGGGCTGGGCTTTTTGGAATGTTTTTTTTTTTGTTTTCCTACTACTTCCCCTTTCTCATCAGCCCAAATGTTTGCTGGTCTTACCTCAGAACTGGTGATGTGACCCCGCTGTCCTTTGTAGGGCACAATGTGAGGTGTCACCACTCAGATGCTGCTCTGTGGTCCTACCTACAAAACCTCCTTTGAAAGGAGAGGAGATTGCTGTTGGATAACATCACTGCCTCCATCACAGCTGGCACTGGCTGGTGCAGATACGTGTTTACATTTTGCTTGGAAGATGTAAACACTAATTAAGCATTAATGTTAATGGGGCCTGGGCCCCTGGCTCTGCTGCCCTGGCTGCTGTCCATCTCACCCCGCTCACTATCTGCGCTTCCTGGCAGAAAATAAGGATAATTATTTATTCCTTTGCAAAGAGGGAGGGAAGGGACACCAGGGAGGGTCATGTAAGGACAAAATACTGTGTTCCTGGGAATAAAACCAAATCCTATCAGCCTGAGAGGAAGGCAGGAGTGGCTGTTACCCAGGTTCCACCGTGGATGTGATCACTCAATGCCCTCTGTATTTCCTCTTCTCTCTTCCTGCATCCCAGCTCAGGCAGTTTGCTGGGAAAAGCCTCTCCAGTTTGCCACAACCCAGGGACAGGGAGGATCAGCAGTGAGTGCAGGGGATGTGAAGCAGCATCCATTCCTGCCTTGGTGCAGAAAATCTACCTTTTGGTTTTAATTCTCTGTAAAAAAGCCTTTCCTGTTCCCTCTTTAAGCACCGCTGTGGGATGAACTGGTGGTGGAGGAGCTCCAGCACAGCCTGGCCCTGCCGTGCTTGTGGCCGTGGCTGTTCCAGGGCTTTGATGGCAGATTTTCCATTTTCCCTTTGCTCGGCCCCGGCGAGAGCCAGCGCTAATTAGGGAGGGTAATTCCTCCCAAACGGGTCCTCTCCCTTTGTGAGCCCGTGGGTTTGCCAAGAGAATAAAAGCGCCCTGATTGTCCCCTCCTTTCAGCCCTTCCCCTGATGAGGAGTGTTGCTACACCTAATAAATTAAAGGACACAAAGTTAATGAATTTTTCATTTGAACTCACAGCTAGGTATGGATTAGCGAGGCTGACGTTGCTGAAGAGCTCAGAATTAGGAAGGGTCCTACAGGGACATTTTCCTCTTTGCTAAAATCTTTTCATTCACCTTTTCAAGCATTATCTTGCTGGGCAGAAAGAGTTCTTTTCACGCCGTATAGCCCGTGGGGTCTGCTTTTTTTTCCACATAAATGTGATCATTCATTTTGTTTGTCTAATGGATAAAAATAAAGGGCAGTGTGAGTGACATTCAGACAGCTTTTCTCCTCAAAGAGAAGGGATTCATGCGATCCTGAGCAGCACTCTGGAGCACACTGAGCATTCAGAGTCCCAATTCCTTTAAATTCCAGTTGACACCAGTGGAAAGTTGGTTTTCCTCCCACTTGAGCAGGGCTGGGAGCTGCAGGCAGCTTGGCCTTGTAAATAAAACTACACTCAATTTATTTAAAAATTAATTTTAAGTTAATGTCAAAGGACCTGAACAATTCGGAATTATTTGCTCAATATGAAATTCAAAAGATTGCAGCTGCTTTTAGTGTGCAAAATGATTTCTGCTTCCTGGAGCCAAACCGGCACATGCTCCATTCGGAGGGAAACATTAATTTGTTATCCCTGTATTCCCTGCCCAAATTAAACTTTTCCCTAAGAACTTCAGTTTGCCTTCACTTGCCTTTTGACATCTGAAAGACTCATTAAAAGAGTGAATCAGGTTTTTGGCTAAACCAGGAGTGCACAAGAGGCTGGGGAGGGTGGGGGCTCTGGGGTCACTCCCCTCGTGGGGTACCCTGGACCAACCCAAAACCCCAATCCCAGTGAGCTCTGGCTTTCCCACCCCCCAAATCCGTGGCTGAATTAATTTAGAGATCGTTTCTAGTTAGAACAGAACCAAGTGGGATCTTTTGTGATGTTTCAAGACACGATGGGGAGGAGGGGCAGAAATTACTGCAAAAATTAAAAGTAAAAAAAAAGGGGAAAACCCCACAGTGAATCCCACCAGGCTCCTGCAGCAGCCCTGGTGTGTGACAGGAAAATCCCTGGGGAAAGGGGGAGCTGGGGCTGCTGGGCACTGGGTGATGGGGTGAGGATGCTCCCTGCAGCCCCTGGCTGTGGGAACTGTTCCCAGAATTCTGCTTCTGCCTCTGGGCTTTCACCGCCCTTCACTGAAACCACTGAGTGTTTGCAGTGTGTTATTTTAGAAACACCAAGATTTTGGGGTGTTTTGTAGGGTGTTTTCAGGGGGTTCTTAGCATGATTTTGAGGGTGTTTTGGTGTATTTTTGGTGCTTTTTTAGGGATGTTTTCAGGGTGGTTTTGGCAGGTTTTTTTGGGGATGTTTCAGGGGTATTTTGGGATGTTTCAGGGGGTGTTTTTGGGGCATTTAGGGGGTGTTTTCAGGTGTGTTTTTACGTGTGCTTTCAGGGCTGTTTTGGGGATGCATCTGGGGTGGTTTTGGGATGTTTCTGGGGCGTTTTTGGGATGGTTTTGGGGGTGTTTTTGGGGATGGTTTCAGGATGTTTCTAGCATGACTTTGGGGGTGTTTTCAGGGTGTTTCAGGGGTATTTTTGATGTGTTTCTTGGGGTGTTTTCAGGGTGTTTTGGGGGTGTTTCAGGGATGTTTTTGTTAGAAAAGTGGCACTGGGTGTTTCCCACAGGAAGAGTGTTTGCCCAAATCCTCCTGCTGGGATCCCACTGTCTCAGTTTCACTGTTCAAACTGGAAATGACGTTTTTATTCAATTTCTGCCCTAAACCTTTAAGTTTTATTGCTGACTGCTTTTGTAATAACTGTATGCTGCACCTATAAATGCATTTCAGCAGCAGATTATTTTATGTAATAAAGGTGCAAAGGCCTTTGGGAAGAACCTATTGCCCATTTCAAGCAGAAACACTCCATGCAGGAGAAATTCCCCCACTTCATAAATAATTTGGGATCAAAGATCCTGGCACTGGGTTAGGCAAGGGTGAGCGTAAATCTGGCTTTAACTGAGATTCATGTTTCTATTAAAAAGTAATTGCAAGGAACAAATCCTGATTGTCTTAATAACTGATATTTATGTCCCTCAAGCAGCAGAATGGATCCATCATTTTATACACAGCTCTGAAAAAGGGATTAGCACTGCTTGTATCCCTTTTTCCATTGCTGCTCCTACCCCTGTGCCCCCTCTTCCCTTGTCCTGGATCTCCCAGAGCCCATACAAGTTTCATAAAATTCCCTTTCCTAACCTAGAAACTGCTGTCACCTTCCAATTCAGGTAAGAAAGAGCTGGAAAATGATCCCAAGTAGGGAAAATTTCATTTCTGGTCTTGGTGGCAAGTTTCAAAACCCCCAGCACGAGTGGTGATGAACAATTCCTGTGCCTGTGTTTGCACCATCTGCCAGTGGGAGTATCTGGAAAACTTTTAGGGGTGGAGGGAGGTTGTTCTGGAGGGAAATATTCCTCTAAGGATTAATTTTGTGCAAGTCTTGCTGTCAAACACTCCAGAAGCTGATGCCCTTGTGAGTGGTGTTCTAGCCAAGGTCCCTCCTGCTCTAATGGCAAAGGAGAAGGTCCCAAACAGCTGCCAAGGGGGCACCTTGAAGGTGCAGAGCAAAGTGGCAGAGATTAATCAAAATTATTAGTGAAAACTAATTATAAATGATGTCTCAGGGATTCAGGTTTCTTGCTTACAGAATAGGTTTACCATTTCCTTCTGACTTCTTTTTTTTCCCCTAATATGAAAAGAAAGTTCTTGCAATCTGTTGATGGCATCAGGACAGGGTGGGAGCGATATTCCAGTGATTGCTTCTCCAGTTAAAATATTTCCAAGTGCTGCTCCTCCCTCTTTCTCAAGGATGACTACTCTTGCTGAGCTTCTCTGTGGGTTGTTTTTGGATTATTTTTTTTTAAGTGAATGTAACTTCGTGGAGCAGAGAGAATTTCAGTGTACACATTTACTTTGTGACACTTCCTAATCTGTCCAGGCTGATTTGCAACACAAACACTAAAAAAAATTATTTCTAAAAGTATTTTTTAATGGAACCAAAAGGGATTCCTGAGGAAATACTCAGAGACAGCCAACACTTCTGCATCATAAATGTGCTGTGTTTCTTCCTACTTCCCCCATTCACCATTACACTTGCAAACAATTCGTCGTTGATAATTAATATTAATTCCATCTGCTTAATTGACAGAATTACCAGGGGGTGACGAGATCAGCTTCCCAGTATTAAATAATTTTTACCAATTTGTAGTGCTCAGCTTGCTGCTCTGCTGATTTCCCAGTTGTTCCATCTCCTGCATCTGCAGGCAGACACGGGGGGAATCACAGAGCTTTGGAATCCGGGCTGGGAGCCGGAGCTTCTCTGGGAGAGCACGGAGCCCGTGCCTGATCACCCAGCCATGGGATCCTGCTGCTGCTGCTGCTCAGCACCAGAGATTTCCACAGTGTATTGCTCGGGTACATCCCATGGTGTTCAGCACTGTGAAAAAAACCACAGTTTTTGTCTAATCAGGAGCTTTTCTGCTCAGCTCAACAGCACTGCTGTGCACCCTTCATCACCATCATCCACAGTGCTGTTTGCTGTGGGGACACAGTGCATTAATATTTTCATGTTCAAACACAGCAAAAATTGCATGGGCAGCCTGAGTTTTTCTGTGCAAGAGCTCAGAGACTTCCTCCCAAAAAATTTACCAAAAAAAATTAATTTCTGTTCTAGAACGCAGACCAAATATTTAGCATGTGGAATGGAGTGAAAAAAAAATCCTGCTTGAGGAATTTATTTATTTTTTTTTCAATTAATTGAATTTGTAAAGGCTCTTTTCTCTAGTACAAGAGTAGTTACCCCTAAAAGAATCTTCAGGGATTATTTTACTGGCATTCTTTTTTAATTTTCTTTTCTTTCTTTCTTTAAGTTTTTGGTTTCCATAAAGCACTTGGGATGTAAAGTTTGGGATAACTGATTTAACCACGCACCTTTTCTCACCTCTCAGCCCAGCTCTTCCTGTCCTGTTCTCCTCTGTCCAGGCATCCCAGTCCCTGCTGGGTACCACCCATTAGTTAACATTAAATCATGTATTTCTATTTATGTGATACTAATCCTGGCTTGGTGCCTACCCTACGTTCTTAATTCTCTGCAACCGATAACATTTTATATACATATATTTATTTTTTAATACTCTATTACAAAACAAATAAAAAAGGGTGCTAGCGATATATCAGAAAATAAAATTAATATCAATGACATAATTATATTTAATGTTTTGCCTTTACTTTTCATACACTTGCAATAACTGCCATTTTAATGATCTGTTATTTTCATTACCAACTATCAGATCAGATGTGATTTTGAAAAAACAGTGTCATTTTCCAGAGTAATTTGTTTGGGGTAATAGTAGGAAATATTACACTTAATGATTTTGCATATTTTACTTTCACAGCTCTTATTAAACATGAATTACCTGGAGCTCAGTCTCAGTAGCCCAGGGCTGCTGCTGGTTTGGGAGGTTTTGTCTCCAGACTGAACTTCTTCATCCTTTAGAGCTGACAGAAACTTTCTTTTCCTGCCAGGAAAATTCGGTGCAAATCCAGCGATTTGTGGTGACAAGCAGAGGTTTCACAGGGGTGGGATGAGACCTTTGAGGCTGCCAGGATGTTTGTAAGTTGTCCCTGTTCATGGGCACTCGTTGATGTACCACGGGCATCTTAGGACAGGCAGTAAGATTGGGATGTGATCTATTTAGAGTCAAAAAAAGCAAAAATCTGTCCAGGGTTTGACTGGGCTGCACAGCCCACGGTGAGATGTGGGAGCCAAGCAAGGAGCTCACAGGGGCTGGCACAGGAGCGGTGTCCCAGCAGCACAGCTCTGCCCTGGCAGCCTCCAAAATGGTTCATTTGCTGTGTTTCGACTGAAAACCTCCGAGGATGGGCACGTCCCATCTGTGTTTGGGTTTCCCAGTTCCTGCAGCTGGTCGGTGCTGGGGATGGGAGGGCTCAGTGCCTCTGGTGGGTGATTGCTGTGATGTCACCTCTTTGTTTTTGGCTGTTTCACAGCAGAGAGTGAATATTGTGCTGGTTTTGTGCCCTTGCTGCAACAACCCTGAGATAGATTCTTCAAAAAGGGAACAAGTCAGCAGTGGGAATTCTGTCCATGTCCAGCTTTTCCAGGGTTGAATCCTTCTCTACAATCCTGCTTTTCACTACAGTGGGCAGATCTCTGTAGGTGATGCTACACAAACCCAGCACAGCACCTTATAAACACAAAATCCTGCCCTGCCCAGCCCAAACTTCTCCCAGCTGCTGCAGAGAGAGGATGCAACACACTCCCCCACTGCCCTCAGAGCAGCACCTCAAACCTGCCTCACTTTCCCTTCTCATCCCAGTGTTTGTTATGGGAATGAGGAATTGTAATTTTAATCCCTGGTATGGCCTGTGAAAGACCATAAACATTTAATAGACCCATAAACGCTGACTTTAACCTTTTTACTGTGCCATAGCTGGACTGGCCCCGCTGCCTGGCATCCCCAGGTCACCACTGTGGACACGAGGGATCAAACAGCACCAATCCCAAAAAGGTTAGAGCAGCCTGGTTTATTGTCCTCTCCACTGGAATATATGAGGCATTACATTCCCACTGTGTGTTTTCCTGGCTTAGGTTGGGGCAAGAGGAAGAAATGGCACAGAATAAATCCCTTGGGAAGACAGTTGTGATGGGGATTGAAACAGGCACCACTGAACTCATCCCTTTCACCACTCCTGTTCCCAGAAGAATTAGCAACAACTCAGGATGAGAGGTGGAAGTGTTTTCTGTAGGAAGTAAGGAAAAAACTCCCAAGTCTTTTCTGCTAAAAGAATTGTTTGGTATCCTTTGTTTGATGTGCTTTATATTTGACAAACCAGCAAAAAAGTATTTTATAGTCAAGGAGGAAGAATGTTACAGAGTAGGAAATGTTCACAGTGAGTTTGACACCTGGAGATCATCTAAACTGGCATGCAGCACAGGAAATGGGCATAAAGCTGGGCAGAGCTCAGTTTCTAACCTGCATTTAGGATGGAGGTCCTGGAACAAAGCAGGGTTTAGTTTCTAACCTGGATTTAGGATGGAGGTCCTGGAACAAAGCAGGGTTTAGTTTCTAACCTGGATTTAGGATGGAGGTCCTGGAACAAAGCAGAGTTTAATTTCTAGCCTGGATCTAGGATGGAGGTCATGGAACAAAGCAGGGTTTAGTTTCTAACCTGGATCTAGGATGGAGGTCCTGGAACAAAGCAGGGTTTAGTTTCTAACCTGGATTTAGGATGGAGGTCCTGGAACAAAGCAGGGTTTAGTTTTTAACCTGGATTTAGGATGGAGGTCCTGGAACAAAGCAGAGTTTAATTTCTAGCCTGGATCTAGGATGGAGGTCATGGAACAAAGCAGAGTTTAGTTTCTAACCTGGATCTAGGATGGAGGTCCTGGAACAAAGCAGGGTTTAGTTTCTAACCTGGATCTAGGATGGAGGTCCTGGAACAAAGCAGGGTTTAGTTTTTAACCTGGATTTAGGATGGAGGTCCTGTCAGGGGTGCTCTCTCTCACTGGGCTGGGTTGGAATTGCTGCATCACTGTTTTTGTCCAAGGAGAGGCATCCAGAGAGATTCCACAGGGAAGGAAACTCCTGCCCAGAGGGCTGAGAGCCAACATGGGTGTGAGATGTGCAGGTTGCTGTGCCCTGAACACCCAACCCCATGGGGTCAGAGGCAGGAGAGCAGATCACAGGGAGGGGAGCCCAGGACCTTTCCCAGCATCTGTTGTGCTCATCTGCATCCCAGCCTGGGATGGCTGGGAAGGGGCCACGATTTTCCCAGGTCCAGCTGACACAGCTCCAAGTGATGCTTTACCACAAAGGTTCTCCACCACAGAGAACTGGGAGCTCAAAAAAAAACTCAGAGTTTGTCATTTTCTCGTGCACCATCCTGAAAAATCTTTGAACTGGGCTTTGTACTTGAAATCTAATCCTGTTATAAATATCTTACTATGCAACAGCATGTTTTTCTGAGCAAACCACTGCCAGCCACATCACCATGCATTCATTTCTGCAGAGATCTTGTTACAAAGGCAGATTTTCTGAGGCTCTACTACAGCTTTACTACACTATGAAGAACACACGAGAGTAAACCCCACACCATTACATTTTCCATTAGGAACTCCTCGTGGCTGAATAACTGGGAGTGTGTTGCATCCTCTCTCTGCAGCAGCTGGGAGAAGTTTGGGCTGGGCAGGGCAGGATTTTGTGTTTATAAGGTGCTGTGCTGGGTTTGTGTAGCATCACCTACAGAGATCTGCCCACTCTAGTGAAAAGCAGGACTGTCCAAAAGGATTCAACCCTGGAAAAGCTGGAGATGGACAGAATTTCCCCTGCTGACTTGTTTCCTTTGTGAAGAATTTATATCAAAGATAATAAAGTTTTAAATCAATAGTCTGAACGTATGCAGAGCTATAATCTTTGTAGATTTGGTAATCCCCCGTGACATTTACAGGACAGTTTCTGCAAACTCAGAGTTTCAGAGCTGAATTAGCATTTCTGAGGTGTAGGAGATCCCCTGTGTCCGTGTAATGTGTGTGGAGCAGCAAAGAATCATAAACTCACGTCTGACTGTGTTTGTATTTAAGCTTTAGCAACTCCATTTCAAGATTTAGGGTGGAAAAAAGGAGGCTGTGGCTGATTTTCCCCGTCTGGGAGTTTTTTCTGGCAGGATTTTGATTTTCTCCCTGTCTCCCCCAGCCGTGTGGAGCCTTGGGAAGCCCGGCACAAGGCCAGCCCTGCTCTGCCCCTGTAACTCACAGAATCTGTGCCACGGAGTCGGACCCCCAGCACCTGCTGGGCGCCTTTCAAGCTGCTTTAACTGGATCACAAGTTCCCAACTGTAGATAGATGTAACAGAGACTAATCCCATAATCTGGACAGAAGTACAAGCCCTGGATGGGGAGCAGCTCGTGTTACCTCCAGTTGCCCTCCAGTGATGGCAGGGGAGCTCAGACACTCTCAGCTCCCCCAGCCCCTTTTTGGTGAGTAACATCTGTGGGCTGATTTGATTTGATTTGATTTTTCCTTCCCAAAGTCTGAAGATGAATATGCAAAACAAAACTTCATGCTTTGGCCAAATAGGAAAACAACCTGGGTTCAGAAATGGTGCTTCTATGCTGGGTAAATATTATTTGTACTCAAGGCACAGAAGTCAAGGACCGGGATCATTAAAAAAATAAAAATAAAATCCAGTGACGGAATAATGGAGCAGCATTTTGGGTGTCTAAATAACACCAGGGGGGAGGAGAGCTGCTGCCCAGCTTTCCCCAGTCCCTGTGTGAAATATCCCCATTTTCAGAGGTCCTTTAGCCAGCAGAGCATCGATCAGGAGCCGCCGAGCCCAGAGCCGCCGGTCGATGGCTCCGCAAACCCAGAGCTCCCAGAAATGAGATTTACCACTGGCTTTTTAACTTCTTGTTGACAGGCTCTCGCCAGTGACAGCTCTTTCTCTCCCGTTCCAAGATTTAATACTGTTTTACCACTCTAATTAAGGACGTGATTCTACAAATATTTGCAAGCCGCCGAGGCGCTCGCTGGGAATCGGGAGCCACGGATCCACCCCCAGATCCCACCTCAGGCATGTGCAAACCATCCCCACTGCCATCCCCACCACGAAAAGGGGAGTTTTAAATCCTTCTGCTTGTCCTGCTTTCCCAAGTCCTTCAAACTTAACCCAAAACCCACTCGGGGTGAGATTTCCTATACTGCTCTTCAGCATAGAAGTCTGGTTTTCTTTCCATGACATAAAAGTTCTTTACTTTGGTCCATTCCATCTCTTACAGTGCTAACAAAAATAGATGCTTATTGCTTTAATAAAGGTTTTGATTTGGAAATTATTTACCATTTAGACTTTGTACGCTCTAATTGCTTTTGATTCTTTGGAATATCTCTAATGCAAAGCAGCTGAAAGACTGAGGTTTAAAAATGGGCTCTTGCACATTTGAAGTAAATTTTATCCTGCAATCAGTCATAAAGATCTTAACTGCAGCTATCACATATCCTAAATATGTAATTGCTGTGGAGCCTTTCCAGTCTATTGGTTACAGGATGCTGGAAAAAGGGGAAACTGAGTACAAATGTAGGCCCTGATGTCTGTGGGTATTTTGGGGGGATATTGAGCAGATTGGTCACCTGCCTGAAATATTGTATTCCTATTTTTTTCCTAGGATGGAACCCTGGAATTCAGTTGTGCAAAGATTAATTAAAAAACTCCATTTGCACGGTGAGCTCACTGATTGCCCTGGTGAATTTTGTCTGGTTTTTGGGACCGGGGCATCCACCCCCAGCCTCATGTGCTCCTGGGGGAAGGTCTGAGGTTTTAAATGTGCCTCCATCCACATGTGGATCTGCCCTAAAATCAGTGCTGCTTTTGGTACATGGATGCAGCCCAAGAGGACCAGGCTGCTTTCATCTGTTCTGCCCGAACCTAGGGAATCAACACCTAAAAATACAGAAAAAAACCCCTTGAAATGTTTGATTTTGAGAGATTTTAAAAACATCTTGGTCAAATGTAGCCTAGGTATGGATTGACTAGTCCATATTTTGGATGATCTATAGTTACCAGCCTTAAGTGAAATGGCATCTGCTTACTTCTAGTAATTTTTTGCTTTCAATAGAACCCTCTCCCATGTCCTGGCCATCTTTAAAGAGCACAGCTCACAAATATTGAAAACTTAACTCAAAGGAAGCCTCTAGTTCTTCTTTTTTCAGTAAAATATGAAAAGCATGAAAGATTCAGCCTCAAAAATTGCTAAAGATGTTTAACACACCATTAAAATCACAAAAACAGTGCAATTTATTGTCATCGGAGAAACACTTGCTTTCAGCCCTTTCTTTAAAGGATTGTGTAAGATATTTACATACTAAATTAATGTGAATGGCCGCTAAGTACACACCAAAATTCTTCCAGCTGGGAGACATGCGTGTGCAAAGGCCAGGCCACTTGGGTTCTTGAGGAGAGAGGAGGGAGAAGCTCCCCCAAGCCCAGAGGCTGCTGAGATGGAGCTTGGGGGTGGGCAGCTTATATAAACCCTGGATGTGCTCGTTCTGCAGCTACTTTTTTATAACAAAGCCCAAATTTGGAGTCTCTCATTCTTATGATTCTACCCCGTGCTTCTCTCCACCCCCTCCTGAGTTTTTTTTTTTTTTTTAATCCCTAAATTCAGAAGGTAACTGTGAAGCTGAAGTTTCTCTCTCCCTGCCCTTGGTTTGGTGGGACTTTGGGATGCTGAGCTCCACCTTGATGGGCTCAGCACCCCGAGGGCTCCCCATGGATGATGGGCAGCAAAGAAGACAACAGTGATCTGTACTTAACATTAGGTGGCACAAAAGAGTTTCCTTTTGCTCACAGAACACTGAAATCGATGGGCAATAACCAGCAGAGATTTTCTTTTCTTTAGACAAAATTCTCCTATTTTCTCCGGCTTTCCAGCAGCCTTTGAAGTGCTTCTGTTTATAAACTTACTTGATTTCGTCTTTCATTGCATCTCTTTTGTCTCAACCTAATTTGTTTTAAAATAAGACATAACCCAGCCCTCTCTGTGGTTGTATTTACAGAGCAGCCAAAGGGCTCTAAAACGGGCTAATTTCAGTGAAACGCCTTCTGTCCCTCCTCCAAACCAAGGCTGCCTTTAGGAGCTTTGCCTCCCGGGGCCCTTCAGAGGCACCGTGAGCACGCAGGGCTGGCTTTAACCTGGAGCTTCTCCTCGGCTGGGGCTGCCCGCAAACCACAGCTCTTTACTCCTGCCTGGTCCCCACGCCACATTCATCCTGTTCCTGCAGCTGACTGAAAAATCGGGCTTTTGGGGGTTATATTTCCTTCTGCTGCTGCCGTAATCCTTCTGGAGAGAGATCTGGATGTTGTGGTCCCTGTGCGGAGCCACCCGGGCCGCGCTGCCCAGCACAGGGGCGGCCCAGGCCCGCTGCCCCCAAGGCCGCGGTGCTGCAGCTCACAGAGATTTACCAATGAAATAAATCAGTTTTACGGGGCAGAAACAATGCACGGCGCACCGTTCACATCCCAAATGCCCCTCGCTCCCCGGTGCTGGCAGTGCAGTGTGAGGGCGCCTGTCCACTCGCGTGCTGCTGCTCTTACTGAAGACGAGAGCTCGCTCCCTGCTCGGGCCGCTCCTCAGGATTCCTAAAGGTAATTTTATTTTCCCCCTACACTGCTGGCAGAAGGGTTGGCTATTGTTTTCTCCGAGGTTCGGCTTCGGAAAAGGGGGAAGAAGAATAATATAAATAAATAAAAAGTAAAATAAAAGCCCGTTTCGCTGGCGATCCCCTCAAGTTTTTGCTGCTCCCCTGCTGCCCCTGCACCCCCGGCCGCCGGGCCCGGCCCGTTCCCCGTTCGCCGTGATGAAGTGTCATTGTTCCTCCACACGCTGCCCTCCCCGCCGGGGGAGCGGCCCGGGGCGGGGACGGGCCCGGCGCTGCGGCCCCTCCGCTGCCGGGCCGCGGTGGGCGGGAGGACGGGCGGAACAAAAGAAACTTGCCCGGTGCCCCGCTCGCCGCCGCTGCCCGGGGCCGGCTCCGCAGATATCGACACACACAGAACGCGCGGCTCCGCCGATGGACGCACGCTGCCCTGCCCCGCCGAAGCCGCACGGATCCTTTTTCCGCCCCAAAAGCGCTTTTTTTTCCCCACCCCAAAGCCCGGCAGGTGTCAGCGGCACTGCCGGGATCGGCCCCCGGAGCCCCCCCGGCCGTGCCCGGGGCTGAGGGGCCGGAGGAGCCCGGCTCGGCCAGCGCACAAACCACGCACCCGCAGGTTTCCAGCTATTTTGTTTTTCTTTCGTAAAAATGTTTATTTAAACCTTTTGGGTTTTTTTTGAATATTTTTTTTTTGTCCTTTTACAACAATAAAATATTGCGTCAATATAAACCCCTTGACTAAAACTGGTCGACAACCAAACGTTACAGCCACTCGTGTGTTTCGTTATTATTTTTATCCGACACCCATTTAGGCTTCTTTTTTTTTGTTGTTTCTTTCTGAAACGTTTTTTTTCTTTCTTTTTTTTTTTTTTAAACATAATGCGGAATTTATTGAAAATAAATAATTGTTGGCAACTGCAATAGGCAATTTTGGATAAAATAGTTGAAAAAAGCAACCTTTAATGAAAATAGCGTTTATTATACATCAGTTACTAAATGAATAAACTAAATGATCTTTCTTTAAATTAATAACTTCCAAAAAACGTTTAATATACAAAACTGTACAGTTATAAAGTTGGCAGAAATAGGCAGGTCCTCAGTGTCTTTTTTTTTTTCTTTTTCTCTTAATTTCTTTTTTTTTTCCCTATTTTTTTTTTTTTTTAGCGCTTACTGAAAAATACTTGAAAAATATAAATGTCGAAAGGAAAAAATCTGGAGGGGAAGGAAAGCAGAGGGACAGAGGAGGGGGATGCTGTGCGGGAGCTGCGGAGCGGGGACCGGCCCGGCCCTCGGGGGGCCGCGGGTGCGGAGCGGGGAGCGGGGGGAGCCCGGCCCTGCCCGGCGGCCCCGGGGGTGCGCACACACACTGGGACAGACGGACAGACACACGGACAGACGGACAGACAGACGGACCCCTCGCGGGTTGGGTGCGCGGCCACCGCACCCCCCCCGCCCTCGGGGACAGCGCAGCCCCGGGCTGGGAGGGACGGGGCGAGGAGGGGGCGGGTGCAGCTCAGCGCTTCCCTGCGCCCGAAAAACGGCGTTTTTGCGTTTTTAGGGACTTTGTTTTGGTGGTTGAGAAGGTTTTGTGGGTTTGTTTTTTTGTTTGTTTGTTTTTTTTTCTCCCTGTTTTGTTTTGGCGGTGATTATTATTATGATGATATTTTTTTTTTTCCTATCACCCCCCCCCAGCCCTCCCCCCCCTTAGAAAAGCTTTTCCACAAATCCAGCATCTCCCTGCGACGCGGAAAGAAGCTCAGCGTGAACCGAATGCGGGCGTTTTCTGTCCTCTTCCCTCCCTCCCTTCCTCCCTCCCCCCCGACACCTCATTCCTCTTCACTATCGAAACAAAATACAGAGAAACCGATTTCCGAAGCGAAAGCGCAGAAGGATAAAGGTGTTTTACTACAGACCTCTCAGTCTGGCGCTGATTAAAAAGCCCAACTCATCTTCGGAAAGAAAAAGACTGGCAAATGCCGCGGGTTTGGTTGTGATGCTTAATTTCGGGTAAATCTCCTAGAAATAATTATTTTATATATATATATATATAATTTTTTTTTCCTTGTGAGAAGAAGGGAGTGGGGGGGAGGTCAGGCTCGTGACCCGACCGTCTGACGGTGTTGGGAAGTTCTTGAAAAGGAGGAAAAAAAGCTGCAACAAATAAGCCCGTTCTTCGCATCGGTGCGGGGCTCCGCGGGGCTCCGCGGGCGCGGAGGGAGCCCCATCTCCTCGGGGGGGCGAGGAAGGGCCGCGGCCGCCCTGCCCCGGCCCCGCTGCTGACACTGCCGGCGCTCGGGGAAGGGAGGGTCGTTTGGACTGCTCGATTCGATACAAATTAGGTCACAAATATTGTGTACAGTTTGTAGTAAAACACCTCAGAGACATTTAAAAACGCTATATAAGTCTTTAAAAATGCAAAACTAGTCTATTGTAAAACAGATTCACCTGAAATACAGCTGATATAACCAAGGCGCTGGAAGGTTATTCATAGGCACACATCTGTCTTTCCTTTTCTGTCGGGTTTTTCGTTCTTTTTTTTTTAATTTTCTATTTTTCCGTGGGTTTTCCCTTTTTTTTCTTTTTTTTTTCTCGTTTTTTTTTTTCTCTTCCTTTTTGTTTGGCTTTTGTTTTGCGGTGGGGTTGGCGGAGTCTTTTTGTGTCCTTTTTTTTTTTTTTTTTTCCCTTCGTCCTAGCAGAGACCGAAAACCAAACCTCGTCTGCGAGTAAACACCGTGTGTGTGACCAGCGGAAAGGTCGGAGAGAGGAAAAAAAAAAAAAAAAATTATATATATATTGCCGAGGCGGCGGCGGGCGGGGACCCCTCGCCGCGTCTCCCGAAACCATAAGTTAATAAAGCCCGAGAAGGCGGGCAGTCCGTGCCGCGGCCGGGCAGTCCCGGGGCCGGAGCCCGCGGTCAGAGGTCGTGGCAGGCCGTGTCCGTTTTCACGCCGTGCGAGTACACGTCGTGCTGCGGCTGCTCGCCCGGAGGGGTCATGCGCTTCTCCTTCTGCCGCCGGTTGCAGAACCAGACCCGCACCACCTCCTTCTCCAGCTGCAGGCTGTCCGCCAGCGAGGAGATCTCCTGGGCGGCCGGCTTGGGGCACTTGAGGAAGTGCGTCTCCAGCACGCCCTTGACACTCACCTCGATGGAGGTCCGCTTCTTCCTCTTCCTCCCCTGCGCCGCGATCTTGTCGATGCTCGTGGGGCTGCCGGTGGAGGAGTCGGCCTCCTCCAGCCACTTGTTCAGCAGCGGCTTCAGCTTGCACATGTTCTTGAAGCTGAGCTGCAGGGCCTCGAAGCGGCAGATGGTGGTCTGCGAGAAGACGTTGCCGTAGAGGGTGCCCAGCGCCAGCCCCACGTCGGCCTGGGTGAAGCCCAGCTTGATGCGGCGCTGCTTGAACTGCTTGGCGAACTGCTCCAGCTCGTCCGAGGTCGGCGTCTCCTCGTCCGAGTGGTCCTGGCAGTGGTGGCCGCCCAGCTCGCCGTGCTCGCCGCCGGCCTCGCCGCGCAGCCCCGGGTGCAAGCCCTGGCCGGCGGCGGCGGCGGGGGGGGCGGCCAGCGAGGCGCTGTGCGCCGGGCTGGCGCCCCAGGCGCTGGGGTGGTTGGCGTGGGGCGAGTGGTGGGAGACGTGGGGCGAGCGGTGGTGGATGATGGCGCCCAGCTGCAGGTCCTCGCGGCCCGGCTTCACGTCGGGCTGCTCCAGCGGGCCGCCCGCCAGCGCCGCGGGCCAGGGCGCGCCGTCGCTCAGGCTGGTCACCCAGTGATGCCCCAGCGGGTGCCCATTGCCGGGGACGCCCTGCAGGTACTCGCTCTGCAGCAGCTTCTGCGGGCTGCGGAACGGGCTGCCCTGCTGCATGCCCGCGCCCTCGGCGTGGGCGAGCGCGCCGGCGCCCAGCAGGCCGTAGGGGTTGGAGGCGGCTGTGGCCATGGCCGCGGCAGCCCCACGAGTTATACTGTGCCGCCGCCGCCGCGCCAGCCTTTGACATCCACCGGCACGGCGGCCCGGCGGCGGCCGCGCCGCGACTGGCACCCGNCCTGCCCCGCTGCGGCTGCCCCGGGCCGCGCGCCCCCGCCTGCCCCGGGCCGTGCGGCACGGAAAATAAAACAAAACAAACAACGGAGAAAAGCCCCAAATAATAAAAAATCAGCCCCAAAAAAGGAGCTCGCCGGTAAATCCCGGTGGATGCTCTTCAAAGTTAGCAGCGCGGGCGCCGTGCGCCGCCGCTGCGCGCCTGGCGGGCGGGCTGCGGGGCAAAACCGGGGGGGAAAACAAAAAGAGGGTGAAAAAAAGTGAGAAAAGGGAAAAGAACGGGGGAAAGCGCGCGCGGTGCCCGGGACCCCCCCGGCGGAGGAGCGGGGGGAGCGCGGAGCCCGCGGGCAGAGCTCCGCACCCGCGCAGCCCCGGGACCCCCGAGCCGCCGCCGAGTTCCAAAATGACCTTTCCCCGCGTGGTTTTGGAGGTAACCGAGCTGCGTAATTATATTTGCACTTCCAGAAGACTGCATCAGAGTCCCCTTATTGGTTTGAAATTCCATTAAATATATTGCAAGAGCTCCTAGGTTAAGCTTGATTTAAATTTGCATACATTTTCATATATTTAGCAGAAATAAAAGAAGGCTTGCAGCTACCAGAAAGTCATTAAGGCATTAGTTTCTCTGAGAAGACAGATCTGAAGAAAATTCAAGAAAATGAGAAAATAGATCTAAATAAGGTGAGCGCTCCTCTGGTTCCTTCCGAGCCGGGTCCCATCGCTTTCCTCATTATAATAATAATAATCACAATAATTTCTCGGCGTGTGCGAGGGGTAAAGGCAGGGCTGGGTGCTGAGGAGCCGGGGAAATCGCGATATATCGGCGGCTCCGCGGGTCCCCGCCGCGCTGCGCGCCCGCGGGGGTGCGGGGAGGGGGGGGCGGCTGGGAAAATAAATCAAAAATGAGGAAAAATAAATAGCAGAGTGAAGTTTGCGGGTAGGGGGGGTGCGGGGGGTCACGGCAGGGCCGGGCGCTGGGGATGGCCCCGCCGCAGCCGCGGAGCGGGCGCGGGGCGGTGCGGGCGGTGCGGGGCGCGCAGGGAAGGAGTTACAGCAGCAGCTCTTCCTCGTTGGTTTTTTTTTTTTTTTTCCCCCCCCCCCCCCCCAACAACATCAAATCCGCACTGTATAAAAACGTAACTAAATTATTTAAAATTAATTTGCACTTTAACTTCCGAAACAATTTTTCAAATCCCATTGCCCGTGAAAATAGATGTTCAGATCCGCCGTTTAATTAAGGCAGAGTCTCTGGCAGGGAAATAAAACCCCGAACGTCCCATTTTAATCTTTGCTGCAAATGTAGCTAAGGCAGAGCCCGGCTCTGCTCCTGCCGAGGCGGCTCTCACCTCGCCTATGGCAGAGTATGGTGGATTTTATAGTGTTTTTATCTGCATATAGTTAAATCTTCTTGCTGTTCTAACTAATCTGCTGGAGAGGGTTTCTTTAGCTCTTTCCTGTCAGTCTAACTTCCCAAGTGTAACAGATGCCGCTCTCAAGCGGTCCTTTCTGCTGCTTTTCTTTATTCAGCCTCGCATTTTTCTCCCCATGATCTGGGTTTCCATAGAGAGAGGAATAAAAGGGGGACCATGGCCACAAATCCCCTGCCCCATGCAGAATAAAAGAGCCTTATTCAATAGCCGACCCCGTCTGGACATGGGAGAAAAATAAGTACATGCAAAGCTACTGTTGCAAGAATTTGTAACTTATTTTTCATAGACCGAAACCCAATAAAGTTTTTTTTTTTAATTAAAAAAATGTAAAAAAAAAAGTTTTTGGGTTCGGACTGTGCGCTCGACCCCTTTGCCTCTGGGTGCCCCCGCCCCAGAGGGACCCGCGTTTCCTCAGCAAATAACTCGCTTTAATATCTATTTTTTCTGCTAAATCTTTGGCGTGAAAAAGCTCGCACAATAGCTGGAGGCAGCCACCGTCCTGGGGCAGCGAGAAGTCGCTATAGAGAGCGCCCCGCTTTGAAGTGCGGGGATTGTGCCGAGTCCCCCCGGCTGCGGGGCTCTCCGGGGTCACCGGCTGCCGTGACACCGTCCCCGCGCTGTCACCCACGCGTGGGGCGCGGGCAGGGCTCCTGTCCCCGCTCCAGCCCCGCTCCTTCCCCTTTGCGAGCTCCGCTGGGGATGCGCTCCTTCCCCGCCGGAGCCGCAGCTTGGGACCCGACCCCACCAGCGCGGAGATTACCGCGACAGAGCTGATTTTATTATATTTAACCGGTTTTTGTTTTTTCCCTCCGCACTCCTCTCATTGTTCATCCGCGGGAGGGGAAGGAGACAGAGGGGGAAAAAAAAAAAAAGGTCTAAAAGGGGTTCGTTTTGATTGTGTTTAATACAGCATGAAGCTCGGAGCGGTAAGCTGTGCCTCGGTGTCGTGACCTCTGTATTGAAAACTTCACCTTCAACACAAGTTCACTTTAGAGACAGGACGAGTTAGATTGCGCTTGGTGGGAACAAGTGCAAATTTAAAAACAGAGTCAATCATAACGGGGGTGGGGGCTGGGAAAGGGCAATTTAACCGTTTCTGGAGCCAGGAGTTAAGGTTTGCATTGTGTACATCCAGGCGCTGGGGCTCCTGCTGAAGCCCAGCCGCCCGTCAGTGCTGAGAAAGCGGCTCCTGGAGCTCCGGAGAGGCTTTGGGAACACCTAACCAGCGTGGGGGAAGCTTAGGAAGCAAAAAGGAATTTACAGAGTATTAGCAGAAATTAGCCAATACCGACACAAGCTCAATTAGTTCCTTTTTTTTTTTTTTTTTTTTTTCCCTTTGGTCTCTGTTGGCTGCTCTTGAACGTGAGTAAATGCTGTGTGCAGGGAGAGAGGAGGGAGAGAGCCACGCAGCCATCTCCGAGCCCCAGCCAGGAGATGGACTGACAGATTGCAAATTAAACTAGTCCTAATGTACGAATGAATGCGGCCCCCCCCACCCCAAATCTCTCCCAGCACCAGCCCGGCAGCAGAGCCCGGCACGGAGGGAGCGTGGCTGCGGCTGGGCTGGTCCAGGGAGGGACAATAAAGCCAATCCCGGGCAGGAAAAAATCACAAGGTAAATAGTATTTGTATTCTAACTGCTGCGATTTCCGAAGCGGTTTGGGCGACTCCTTGCTCCTCTGCTCGAATCGCCTGTTATTGTTTTGTTGTTATTATTATTATTATTATCATTAATATCTTTTTCTCCACGTTGTTGATGTTTGAAAAATGTACTTGCTGCGGGGGAAAAAAAAAAAAAAGAAAAAAAAGTCGTTCTTTCAACCCCGTCATGTTCAGGTCACTGTTATTTTTGAGCTGGGTCGGGTTTAGGAGGTCTCGCTTCGAACATTTGGTTGACGGAGCAAAAAAAAAAACCCGTAAATATTCCGGGAAGCGTCTCCAAAGCGCACATTTTTGCTGGGGTCGGTTGTGTTGGGCGCCGAGCGCGGACGGGCAGCGGCTGCGGCCCCGGCCGTGCCCGGCGCGGGCGGAGCGCGGGGGTCAGGCAGAGTCACAGAGCCCAAACAACGCCGATCCTGCCCTCCTGTGCAGGCACTTCCCTCACCGTGCCACTCTGACCGCCGTGATGGCAGGAACGCGCTGCTTTCATCCCGGACCGAGATCCCGTGGTTTTTTGCTCGTTGGTTGTGTTTTGCTGTTGTTGTTGTTGTTTTTAATTATTATTATTTTGTTTTTCGGTGAAGCTTCTCCCAGCAAAAGGGGGGATGCTGTCAGAGACGGGCACCCCCAGCTCCTGCCACCCCAGAGGCCGTCCCGCCTGTGCTTTAGAAATAATCCAAAGACAATTCCCGATCGGACAGAATTCTGCTCAGACATGTTTAAAGGAGAATGGGCTGGATTTGAGCACGCACTAACTGGCTGGCTAGTTAACCTCTGTTGACTAATGAGACACTGAAGACAAATCGCTCTGTTCCTTGGATGACAAATACCTGCGTTGCTGTTTGCTAGCTTACCGAGCAATTTCCATGTGGGCTTTGGGTTCATGTGTTGTGTTTTCTCTTTCATTTATTTATTTATTATTTATTTAACTATACGCTTTTCCAGCTGTAGCAGTCGGCGTGCAGAGCATCCAGCGATGCTCCTGATCTCGCTGAGGGATTGAAACGCCTCCTGCATTTTGAAGCGCCTCGTCATCCTTAGATTTACGTTTATAAATACGTAGATGCTGCTGCTAATTCTTGGTTTTCTCACAGACTTTCGCGTGTTTACGGCTCGGTGGAAAGTTTCCTCCCCGCTCCCTTCAGATCGCGCCAACCAAAGCTGTTATAAAAATGAACTTTGAGGCCAGGCTGCGTGGCTAAAAGATGTTTCCTTCGTGGATCGAGCTCGGGCGGTGCAGGATGGTGATGGTGGGGCAGGCTGGGTGTCGTTCACTCATGCGAACCCTCCGTGGGCCCCCCAAAAAATCCCCACCAGCCCCTGCCAGAGCTCCGTGCGCTCCATCCCCAGCGTGTGCCTTTCCCTGGCACCTCCTGGCAGCTTTTTTCTCTCCCCCCGCCCAGCAGGCTGCCGGTGAAGGGCTCTGGAGGCTGCAGCATCCCTTCCCCTCCGTGCCCTGCCCGTGGCGGGGGGTCCCGGGGGCTGCGGGGGAGAACTTCAGGGGGAGGCGGGCGGGCGATAAATCACCGCGGGCACACGGGAGAGTCGCCATCCAAGCGGGGGAGACAGCCCTCGGCTGCGAGAAATAAATGGGAATAAATCAAAGCGGGGGCTGCCCGGGGCAGGGGGTGCCCGGGGCCCGCCCCGCTCCGCCCGGGAGCGCCCGAGCGGAGACGGGGAAAGGCGCTCTGCAAACTTTTAATGAAATCACCGGCGGTATCGATTTTTGTGTTTTTTTTTTTTTTTTTTTTTTTTTTACCGTGCTTCAGACATTGGAAAGTGTCCCTCTGGGGATGGGGGAGGGGGCAGAAGGCAGCGGTGCAACGCGAGCTGTATTGGATATTGAGTTATTTCATATTTTAGAAAATCAACGGCGTCTCTGAGGGTCCTCCAGAGAGGAAAGGACTCCGGGGGTGGGGGGGGCTTGAGCCAACCCACAGAGCTGGGGTTTAGCCGTGCAGGTATCAGTTTGCAGTCCCTCCGTGGAGCTCTAGGGGCCCGCGTTATCCCCGCGCTCCTGATGGAGAGCCCCGGGAGAGCCGGCTCTGCCCCTCGGACACCGCGCTCCTCAAGTGCCACATCCCAGTATTTCCTATTTGCCTCTTCTCCAAACTGTTTAGAAATTACTAGTAGCGGATAAGTAAATTGCAAGTAAACCTAGTGAATTAGGATGATTCTCTATCAGTTTAATTTATGTTTTATAGTTAGTTTAGCCTTCTGATTTGATTGCCTTAGTAATGTGAATTGCCTACAGCTGCTGATGATACAGCTTTAATTCTGTTTTAAAGGTCATGTAAACATGTGCCTGTAGCATAAGGAATGCAAATTCAATTCCCTTTTAATGCTTCCTCACATTCACTTCACAGCCTTCACCTAGAAAATTAGCAGGATTTAATAGGGAACCGTGTGGCTGTTGTGATTCCATTAAAGCCCCTCTCCCCCCCAGGCGTGGCTCTCCCGGCCCTCCCCACACCCGTGAGCGGACACCGAGGCGCTTCCCACGCCCGTTTTGGTGGAAATCGAGGCATTTTCCGCCCCGGCACGGACTCATCCCTTCACCGGGCAGCTTTGGCCGCAGGTAACTGTCCCAGGGCTGGAGAACCCGGCTGGAGAACCGGGAATTCCTCTCCGAGGAGCCAGGGCATCGCCCAGGTGTACACCTCTGCGTAAGGCTGTAGTACAGCCGCGTGTTCCTTACGTCACGGCGAAAGAGAAAGAGAAAAATGGATAAAAATTCTTGTTTTGGGCCGAGGTGGGCTCTGCACATCAGCAGGAGGAGAAGCTGCGCCGCGGTGCCAAGGTGATAGGTGTGAATGCGAGGCGCCTGCGCCTTGCAGACGGGCATTTTCGAATTAATTTTTAAACACAGCCAGCTCTGAGTTCATCAGAGATTGCTTCACCTCACTGCAGGGAAAAAGAAAAAAAAAAGGAAAAAAAAGGTAGAGCCAGAAAAAAAAAATATTATACCACTGTCTTCAGGTTCAAAGGGTTTTAGTGAAGTTGCTGGGAAGTTTCGCCTTTGAACGGGCGGGCTCTAACGAGCGGGGACGAGCGTCAAAAAAAGCCACTCTGGAGTCGCTTTGAAAGGGGAACGATCTCTGTACGAAGCCATCCAGGGAGAGAGGCGATCCCGCCGCCCCTCCGGCCCCGGGACCCGGCAGCGCCCGGGGAGCCCGCACCGGGACCGGGACCGGCACCCCCGGGCTCCTTCGCGGGGACAGCGGTGTCGCAGGGGTACCCCACACCCCCTTTGGTCATGGGGTGCTTTCCTGCGCTCAGGGGAGTTCTCTGCTTTACCCCAAACACTCCTTGTCAGCCCGCGGGATGCGGCAGCATCCTCTCCTCATCTTCATCACCAGCACCCCTGCCCGCATCCCATCACGTGTGCCTCCCCTCCAGCTTTATCTTCATCATCTGTGCCTCCCCACCAGCATTCCCACCACTGCCTTCATCCCCATCATCTGTGCCTTCCCCCAGCTTCATCCCCATCATCTGTGCCTCCCCACCAGCATTCCCACCACTGCCTTCATCCCCATCACCCCTGCGTCCCTCTATCTTCATCCCCATCACACCCACATCCCTCTATCTTCATCCCCATCAGCCCTGCCTCCCCAGCCTTCATCCCCACCCCTCTGCCTCCCCACCCCTACCCGTGCCAGGCCCTGCTGGGCCACCCCGCTCCCCACTGGCTGTGGAAAAGGTTCAGCTGCCCTCAGGTGCCCCCCGAGGCTCAGGGACCCGCGGTGCTGAGGGCACCCGACCCCTTTCCCTGCAGTGGCAGCGAGGAGCTCACCCTGTGCCCGTGTCTCTCCTTGGCAAAAAATGAGCGTTTTTTTAGCAAAATCTGAATACTTGTAGTAACAGCTCATTGGTGATTCTGCTAATGTTGCACACCTCATTAAATAGCCCCAAACACAAGGAGGTTTAAATGACTTTATTGAATTAAAAATAGCATAGGAAATCACCTATGGTACTTTCATCAAATAATTACTGTAAACTCTATACATACAGCGAGAGATCCCTTTTAACAAATCTATTCCTAAAACACGGGGGGGTTCTGCTTAATGGCTGAAATAACTTAGAGCAGCACAACCCGCTTGAAACATTGAGCCACACTCGGGCACTTCCTAATATGTTCCTGTGTGTTTCCCTGAGTGTTTTTCTTCCTTATCTTTTTTATATCTGAAGTTCTATTCCCCTCCTCTACTCCATGTATTTGATCATTTTTTCAAGTCCCTTGGCTGAACCAATCTCTTTTCATGCAGAGGATAAAAAGAGAAAAACTTCAAAGTAGGTTCAGGTAATTAACAGCTGAGGGGAATATAATCTAAACCATAGGCCCTGCTTTGCACCCAGGTCTGCTTTCAGAGCCAGCCGGCAAGGGAGTGCCTATTCCCTATAGCATCCAAATCTGCTTCCTCTGAACAGCTTTGCCAGGCCTCCAGTTATCACATCTGCATTTCAAACACCATGTCTCTGGCATTAATTATTAATTAGCCTACAGTCACCCCAGAGGATTTAAGTTCCAGCCTGCACATACTTATTCATTGACCTCTATCTTAGTTTTTGTTGGAAAAAAACCCACTAGAATGCTTAATAATTTCCTTTCTCTCAGACCCTCTGTTCCAGTTTCATGGCAGGGAAACAGTATATTTTGAGATGGAAAATCACAGGGTTGTCTAGAAATTTGTTTAGAGCAAAACGCTATGTCAAGAGTTTGAACAAACCATTTCAAAAGATTTAGAAGGAGTTTTGCTGGAGCATTTTTACCTTTGACAAATGAATTTATGGATTTCCCAGAACTGAGAGATGGTGGAGACAAATGCAAGGCTCAGTTTGGCTCAGCGTGGAGCAGTTCTCCATGTGCACTTTAAAAATACAAACTGGATTTAATTACTGGGTAGCACGTTTAGAGGATCAAACCAAGGCAAACGTTTATGTGAAAGCTCTGGGGTTACCCTGCCATTGGCACTGGTAAGAAGGAAAATAAAAATGCTATTGCAAGGCACAGGAGTGCTTGGGCATTAAATCTGAGCTCTGTCCTCAGGAATACGGAGCTGAAGGATCCTGTTTTTGTATCAGTCCCAAGATAGCTTGGAAGAGGCTCCTTAGCCATTGGAATAAGTACAAATCTCACTGCTGCTTTCTTTGCCATTTTGTGTCTTGAGATTAAGGTTCCAGAAGTCAAAATATCGGAGCAATCAGGTAGAAACTGAGTTATATGATTCTCTTTTTTTTCTCAAAACTCCATGAAATCCAAAGTGCCTGTTAAGAGTTTGGATGAGCTGTTTATTGAATATTCCCTTTTGTTAATGGATTTTAATGCTACAATATCCCACCCCTCTGATGAGGTCTCCTTTAATTCCTCATGCAATTATCCCTAGATAAACTTTTAAAAATGTCACCGTGGTTTCTCGTTTTTATTTGTGGTGGTGCTATCTGAAATAATCACTGAAACATGAAATATTTCTCCACTTTGCTTCCTAAGGAAGTGTTTAGTCTGTAATCACGAGGTCAGACTGGTTGACTTCTGTGCCAGCCTAGAATTGATTTTTGAAAGCATTTAATCTGCGCCTAAGACTCTTTGAATTCCTATTTAGTGGAGGATATGGAAAAGAGCTCTGAGACACAAACATTTGTACTTAAACTGCCGGGCTATCTTGGGAAACAAAAATGTGTTTTTCCAAAATTGCAGCTAAACCAACCCTTTTGGAAAATCATAAGCCTGTGCTGAAATGAGCACCTGAAAATAGATGTAGGGGCTAAAACTGTTGACTTCCATGAGGGATCTCTCTCCTCAACCTCCCTGAGAGTTTTGAGGAGTTGGTTTGTTGCTGCTCTTTTATTATTTTCACATTTTATGAGTAGATCTGTGGAGCGTTCAGCATTCAGTAATAACTGTTTTTTCCTCTGCTTCAAATATTTAGAATATTTCTTACATTCAATTTAAACAGCAAAAAGTGCCTGTATTTCACAAGGAAAAGAGGAACAGGCAATACTTCAAATTTAATTTCCAGGAAGATGGTTCCCATTTATAAAACAACAGATTGTATCTTGGTGCTGAAGAGGGAGGTAGATCCAGACTATTTTAATGAGACATCCAGGACCTTTTAATCACTTCTGCAGTGATACTAATACCAGTAATAACAGTGATAATGGAAAAAAAACCCTGGTGTGAAACCAGGGCTGGAATCTGTTCTCGGTAAATGTCAGAATGTTTCTGAAATTAAAACTTAGTGTTAATGTAGCTCTGTTCCATATGAATATTAAAGAGGAATGGGGACTAAATTTCTTCCACAGCAGAGTGAGATGTTGTTTTAGAAAACAGCCACATGGCAGCTCGATCTGCAGGGATGGTCTGGGGTGATTTTGGGGGGTGGCTGAGGGTGAGGGCAGCTGGGCTGGGTTTAGCCCTCTGCTGCTGTCTCCTCCCTCTGCCTTTTGTTTACATTTATTGCCATTTATTAACCAGGTCCTTGGGATAAAGGTTCCATGCCCCAAGATTGGAAAGCTGTTACCAGTGCTGTTAAATTACGTTTCTGTGTGGTTATAGAGCCAGGAGTGAGGAAAGCATGAATGTACAGATACAGTGGGTTTGACATGTTGTGAAATATTTGTACTGCTCATGTTAGGAGAGATGAATTTCTATAAGAAGCCTATTTTATGCTTCATTTTATGTATATTTGCATTTATAGCTTTCTGTTAAAGCTTAAATATTTTACTCTGTTGGTGAGATCTAACCCTTGGCAAGTCTGGAAATGCTTTGACCTCCATTCTTATTACACCCTTCACTTTTTTTTTTTCATTTAAAATAACACCTGCAATAGTTTTCCAGCCGTGCCTGACATCCACCAAGGACTGAGCTGGAACTGCATTTTGTATTTCGAATGTTTCACGCGAACATGTTTGGAATTCAGATTTGGAGGGTTGCAGAGCACTTTTTATGTAGAGAAACCACATGGGTAATTCTGATTTTCAATTACTAGAAGAGTGATTATGGTACAAGACTGTTGATTCCTTGTGTGTTTGGGGTCCATGGGCATCTCTTGATGAAACCCTGGATGCATTTTGAGGGAGGCTTTGCCAGCTGAGCGCTTGGAGGTGGGAACAAAGCTCTGGAAGAAGGGGTGGGTGAGGTGGAGATCTCTGCAGATATTGCTGTGTCAGCAGAAATGGGGTTTGGTGAGATCAGAGGGAATGTGGTGCTGAAATTTGGGGAGCAAGGCTGGGTTACAGGAGCAGAGGATGTGTGCAGTGTCACCAAAGGCTGTTCGGGTGACATCGGAATGCTTTTGGGTAATGTCTGAAGTAATCGAAATCTCTGGAAGATCCTTGTCCTCCTCTTTGGTTTTGCCTGGCAATGAATGTGCCCTGGATGGGCAGCTCGTGCAAAATTGATGTGATGAGGGTGTGAACAGGGAGGATCCATGAGGATCCAGCAGATTCCTGTGCGCAGAGCTGCCACAGATCCTCAGCTGTGGGACAGCAGTGAGCCAGTGGGGACTTTGGCATGGCAACCATCAGCCAGGTATTTCTGTACTCAGCCTCAGCCCATCCTGAACTTGCTGTTTCCCTGACTAGAGTCTGACCATGCCTGTCCTCCTAAACTTCCCTTTCAGCCACATCAGCCCTAAAACCCCAAAATGTAAGATCCTCAGACCCTCGCTGACCCCGCCTGGCGCCTCGTCGCGTGCGGTGACCCCGGCGTGCTTGAGCTCTTCCAAGGCAGGGAATGGCTCAGGATGAGCCTGGCAGGTGGCCAGCCCACAGCCCTTGCTCGTGGCCACAGCCCCAGCTCGTGGCCACCTGAGGAGGGTTTGTGGGGTGGCTCCTGCCAGGCAGCCCCTGGCACAGCCGGGCACACCCCGCTCCTGACCCACCACTGGAGCACCCACAGGGCTGGGCACTGAGCTCCTTGGCAGTGCCCCTGTGCAAAGTTTTGAAGACCTTTTAGAGTTCCCCATCCTCACGCTTACGTATTTTCCTTTCTTTTTTCTAATTTATTTTAGTTTCTCTTTCCCTCTCCAGGCAAAAATTGCCGGGGCTCCATTTACTGCCCTTGCAGGGAGTTTGCAGTGGAATAAGTTAATGGGGCCAGGCTTAAGGTGACTTGTCACAGTTTGGGTGACTTCAATCAGCTGGCAGTCCAGCCTATTTGGTTGCAAATGATGTGCTTTCTAAAATAAAACCTTTCATCACAAAAAATCATAGAATATTGGAATGGTTTGGGTTGGAAAAGATCTTAAAGATTGTCTCATTCCAAACCTGCTGCCATGGGCAGGGGAAAAAAAATATGAACAGCATTTAAAAAGCCATTTATACTCACAATCCAAAGAATAAGGATGATGTTTGGGAACTTTTGGCATTTATTATCATTGCTGTGAGTTTTGAAATCACAAACCCGAGTGTATGTGTGTGCCATGTAACTGCTACCACCAAATCACATGTAACACTCCATGGTAATTGTGTTCATAATTATGGAGTTAATTGAATTTCTGCAATAGTTAAAAACAGGCACATAAAAGTCTCTCAAGATTAAATGTTTTAGTTAGGGAAGAACACACTCTTTTGGACTATTGAATAAAACAAAAGCAGTTCTCATATGCAAGTGAGCTTATGACTGATGAAACAACCTC
This sequence comes from Passer montanus, assembly GCF_014805655.1. NCBI lineage: Eukaryota > Metazoa > Chordata > Aves > Passeriformes > Passeridae > Passer > Passer montanus. Next base: position 4,492,346 of record NW_024369818.1, read on the forward strand.
CCAAAACAAACCTTGTCCAAAAATGCTTTTCCAAACTGGGGTCACACAGGAGCCAGGGATTTTTGCAATGATCTAAGAAGGAAAAGCTGTGTGTGTGGAGGTGTTTGTGAGCTGGAGAGCCATGGTAGAAGAGCTGCACCCCCTGCATCTGCCAGGCTTGGGAGGTATAGGAGTGCTCTAAAAATGCTCTGCTGCCAAATTAGCCCTGCTATTGACAGGGTAATATTGTTAGAAAGTCAGGTTTTGCTTTAGCGTTTGGAAAGGAGAGGTAGATCTTTTTTTTTTTTTAATTTTTATTTTTATTTTGTGATCTCATTGGTGTTTTTGTGCCACTTTGGGCTAACTTAACTCTGATTCCACAGAGGAGTCACAAGATGTAAAACCACAGAGAATGTGAACCTGTGGGTCTGCTGTCTTTGTACTGTGTGTTATCAACTGATTTATCTTTGGAGAGAAAAGAATAAGGGCAAGAATTCCCAGTGTGTTTGATATTAAACATGGATATCTCACTATGGGCAGAGTCATCCTCCTGAAAATGAGAAAAGATTGATAAAAACATTGGAGTTCTCTTCTCTTCTCTTCTCTTCTCTTCTCTTCTCTTCTCTTCTCTTCTCTTCTCTTCTCTTCTCTTCTCTAAGAAACATAACCACTCCTTTTTTTTCCCCCTAGAAAAAAAATGTTATAAGTTTACTTATTGCAAGAACAGACAAACATTTTCTACAATGAAATACACATTTGTTAAAAACAGCCCCAAATGTCAGCCAGCACAGCAATGTCCCAGCCCTGTAGGAAATCCAGCTTTAATACCTCTTTTCCAAAGGATCATGTGTGGAGTTTCATTATTTTCTAGTAAGATTCACAGGAGACTGTTTCTTTTAATATCCTGTTTTTCCTACTGATGAGATTGGCTCGAGCTGGTAAAATACCAAATATTGATAATTAGACCTCAGGTCCCTCCTCTTTGGCAGCTGAGAGTTTCCATTCACTGCTCTTTTTGTTAAAAGTTGCCCAGCTCCTTTCGACGACTGGGCTTTATTTTAAATATTACTGATGCGAGCTGATGGAGCAAAAAAAGATGAAGTCCCCCCAAAGTCCCCCAAAGTGCAGGGGCTTTATTTGTGTGATTTGTGCCTCGGCAGCCCCGCTCCCCTCCCCCAGCAGCGCACTACAAAGCGTGTTGTACAGGGACTCCATTAATCCTACATTTCCTAGATGGTATCTGAGGCACAGTGGGTTTCCACAGAAATTAATTTGTCCTGACAACAGGCCTAAAGATTGGAGTCCAGGGATCACTTGGCAAATTCCCTTTAAACTGAGCACAATAATAAACAGAAAGCTGATAACGACAGTTCTGAAAGACCACACAGAGGCCGGAGCCCGAGCGAGGCGCTCGCCGCGGATCCGCGGATGCCTCCGATAACGGAGCCGGGAGCTTTAACGCCTGATAGGAAAACGAGCCCCTGATTTATGCACACTTTAATATCCCAGCACTGGGCAGGGCTTGCTCCAGCTCCAAAGGGCATTTTTAACTCTTTTCTGGAATCAAAGGCAAAGTTTGAGCTGATTCAGTTCTGGCCGTTCTTATTTAATTTTCATTTTAGCAGCTCCAGGGCCGTTTTTTGTGTCTTATTTTAATACAGCCCCAATTTCCTCAGTGCATCTTCCATGTGAAAACATTAGGAAAAGTTGGACAGTGGGTAAGATTATGTTTCAAGAAGAGCCAAAAAAGTTCTCCATAAAAATCTATTTTCTTTGAGGTGTGATAGTTTAGGGTTCAATCATCTCCTCTGTGGTAATTCCTTCTTAAATATAGCAAAAAGCATTTTAGACAGAGTTATTGCCTGTTTGCCTGTTTGCTTGGTTTTATTTATCTTTGCTTATTTAAATGCTGTTGTTTTCCCAAAGTTAAGGTCTGGAAATATATACTGATATAGGAAGTGAATAAACAAACATTCAGTGGATATTTTAGAACTTGTCAAGATAAGAGCGTTTCAACCCCTGATATTCATTAACGTAGAATTTAGAGTTTTGATGATAATTAGGATTTGTGGCGTGTCAGGAAAGCTCTGCCAGTTGCATCTCTGAAAAAAGTAATCATAATATTAAGAGTTAGGACTGATAGGGTGATGTTGAATAAGAGAGATGTTGTGTAACTTTTCACTGTTCAAGCACATGGTATATAACAATTTAAGCAATGAGTCAAAAAAAGGAGGACAAGCTAAAAAGATGTGTGGAAAAATAGATTTTATTATTAAAAGGTATCTTGAAATTAAAGGCTAATTTTGTTCTCAGTGTCCAAACCATGAAATAGCAGCCTATGAGGCAGAGGAGACTGTGCAGCTACAAAAGGATGATCCTAAAGGTCTTTCCCAACCTCATCCCTCTGTGATTGCCCAGGGCAGATAGGTATGGCTGTGCACCTGAACAGCAGGAGTCCTGTTTGATCACTTTTAATGGGGCAGATGTTCCTCAGGAGATGAAAACCCAGCGCTTGAGACATCCACACTCCGTGATCCTTAAACACCATGCCTCCTCCACGGGCTGTCCCACCTCTGGAAGGGGTGCTGGAGGTGAGCAGGGATGAGTTGCTGTGGTTGGGTCGTGCCCAGAGGGCAGGAGCAGGTGGGTGCTCCGTGCCCATCCCTCCATCCCTGCTCCCAGAGGGTGCCAGGGACTGTGTGGTTCCGGGCTTGGAATGTCCCTGCCCTCACCATTTGCCACGCAGAGGGTTTATAAATAAAAAAAGTTCTGTCTCATGTGCTTTTCCAGCACAGCCAATGCCCAAACTACCCCTGGCTTTGATAAAGGCAGCAGAGGATTCGTTAGGTAAGAGCTTAACGAGCTGAGAGGTGGGACTGCGTCATCCTGGCAGAGTGGGGTGTCTGCACCCCACCTCCCTGCTGAGAAATAAACCCTTTCACTTTCAGTATTGGCTTCAAATTAGTTTGTACACTACAAATTAATCAATTACTGCCACCGTATTTTGGAGATGGAATTCAGGCCGAGCAGGGCAATTTGTATTTGTCACACTTAAGGGACTCTATTGTACCGAAAGGCAGAGGATTTGAGAACAACTGGGTTTAAATCTGTCGAGCTCCTCTTCCTAGGGCCTGCTGCAGCAACAAATTGTCTGGCTGTGCCTCTCAGTTCTGCAAAAGAACAAACCCAAAAACTCCCCTTCACTTTTTATATCAAAACCACTCTGTGCATTCCAGTGTACGAGCTATTAGTTTTTTTGAATTTGGATCAAATCAGGCTTTTTTCCCCCAGCAAATAGTCCTCCAGTGTGCTTTATGCATTTGATTCAAAGGCCTGTGTATTATTTGATGTTCTTAGGAGATAAACAATAAACTTTTGAATATGTTTTTTCCATTTGAATACAAGCCTAGGGATGCTTCACCCTGCATCCTAAAGCCTGATTTCCCCTGGGACTCATTATCATGCAGCTCACATGTTCAGTCACCTACACTGTTGAACTTACTATCAAATAACCTTCGAAATGTTACTAGTTATTACGTGTCAGAGGGCAGATTTATGATAAACTAACTTTGAAACAAAATAATGAATTCTCAGCGTTCTGTTTCCAGCAGCATTTCTTGTAATTTGGCCGGATTTAAATTTTAAAACAGTAAGTTGCCTTTTTCTCTTATTCTGTCATATAAAACAGCTCCCTCCTCTCATGAAATTTCTCCCTCCTTAAATATGGTTTACGAGGATTTGAGCAGTGCCTATAAAGAATAAAAATGAGAACATTTGTCTGGGAGCTACCAAACTGCCCACTGGAGTTCATTTGTGATTAAACTTTCAGAGCTTTCTAACTCGGTGAAAGTTAAATTAACTTAACCCTTAGCACAGTCCACCTGTGTCCAAAACACAGCTGGGCAGTAGATGTTTGCAAGCAGAAATATTTTCTCCTCATGCCTTTTACTGGCAGTATTTTAAGGTTTTGAGTGGTGTTCTTGTATCGGCGTGACAAAAATCAATAGTGTTGTCTTCTCAGAGAGCTGGTTTATGGCAGACCAGAAAGGCTTTCCAAGAGGATATCCTTAATTTCAGCCCCCAAAGTCCATATTTAGGGAACTAAATAATTGGCCAATTTTCATGAAGGCTGAGCATGACTTCAGGGGATCTGTGGGCACTTGGCCTCTTTCAAATGGCAGCCGGAGCCACCGTGACTTTTAATGAGATTATATCAGAGGGAGGAAATGCAGGTAGATAAATGCCATGCACCCATTCTGGAGGTGATTAGAGGAGCAAACATCTGCAGATGAAATTTAAAAGCACTCACTATGTCAAAAATAAAGTCTGGCTAATTTGGGGGAACATCGGTGCGGCTCCTCTTGGCGTCAGCGGGGTTTTTGTGGCAGCGTTTCAGATGAGCACGGGGCAGATTAATGTCTGCAGGGTTTTCATCTCCTACCAGACAAAGTCGAGGCTTTGAGATAGTGCTGATCTGTGAGACTGCACGGAAGGTGCCTGACCCGGGCTGGCTCTGTGAAGCTGGGATAGAACCTCCATCTTCAGGGCTCTCTCTCATCTCCTTTGCTCCCCTCGCCGTGATTATGGTTCTCCAAGGGCACCACGGGCAAAAGTTCCATAGCAGGCTGCCTATTAATATTTATGCAGCAATTCGGGAGGTAATGCATTGTTAAAATACAAGTTGGAAATGCACCAAATTTAATCACTTTTAGTACTAGAAATTATCTGTTTCTACGTCAGATAGAAGGCGGGGGGGGGTGGGGGCATCGTTATATTTTACTTTTTAACCAAGTTATTTGCCAGTTCTGACACAGCTTAAATTAAACGGCAGTAAATGATCTCGTGCAGAAAAAAGTTTTTATAAGGAATGCAAGATGCCTCTGTGAAATTTGGTGTGAGGAGTTAAAAAATATTTAAAGCAAGCCCTGAGTGAGTCAGGATGTGCAGGGATCAGCCGTGCCACGTCAGCCAGGCCCTGCCTTCATGTGCTGGATCTGGTGTGCACGGAGGCCACTGGGATTTGCCCTTTGCTTCCATGCAATTCCTCCTGCCTGCATGGAGAAAGAATATTTTTATCACTGATATCACTTCATTTTTGCAGCTGTCCGCTGGCATCAGGTTAGTAATATAAACTCTGTCAGAGAGCAATCTCTGCCTTCCACAGGCTGGAAAATCCACAATTATTATTTAGAGTTAACCTCCTCAGAAAGTGGTCCTTGCTGAAACTGTTCAACCCCAAAAAGAATTGTTAGTTATTGTTATCTGAGGATCTCCTACAGCCTTCCCTTGGTCAAATAAAGCTTTTTTTGTTTTCAATAGGACTTCTTTTCTGAGACCAAGCTCCGAGCTTTCATGCAAGTAAGATAAATCCAGTGAAAGTAAAACATTAATTAAAATGTATTAAAAAATAAAAAAAAGAAAACATTTGAGAAGAGCGTGGTGCTCAAATGGAGCACTTTTTTTTCAGGTCACTTGGCTTTCTGATGTCATTTCTGGCAGCTTCGTTAGCCTGGCTCCATCACGTTCTGCTCTGAACGATAACGTGATGGGAGATGATCAAAGTGAGAATGCAAAAGGCTCAGGACATTTAAAAAATGTTCTATTCTGGAAATTGTTCTAAAACTATAAACAGATTACATTAAAAATCTGTCTTACCCAACATGGTTGCTCATCATCCTTTTTTAGAAGGAGCTATTGAGAAGTTTGGGTAAACAGCCTTGAAGTCTTTATGATGGCAGGCTGGAAATTTCTCTGGAATTTTAGGCAACCCGATCCTCTCTGAAATGGAATGTAACCCATTTCTGCTGCTAGGTGCCTTGTTTTAATCTTTATACTTAAAAGTGGCAAAGCATATGGGTCAGATCACCCACTCCTGCTAATGGACACAGTTCCCTTGGACTTGGGTGTCCAATTATGCCAGCTAAAGATCTGTCTGTTGCTGGGCTTTATTTCCTTATTTTTCTTGTCTTCCTGATCTCTGACCCTTTATCAAAGGAATGCCGTCTATAATATGATAATAACATGAAATTCTGAGCTCTCTTTCTAACAATATACCCCAAAGAACAGTCAGGATGCTCACCTTTATGGGAAGAGCAGCTGACTAGCAGTTTCAGCCTCACAATTGTCTTTTCCTGGCACAGGGAGAAAGTTTTGTACCTGTTCCTGTACTTGTGGTGGGATATTAACCATGTCTGCATTTCCAATTGCTCTGTGGGCTGCATGGGTAAATAAACCCATTGGCACGTCAACAAAATGTCATTTTTCCTGATTTTTCCTGCATTGTAGTGCTTGGGAAAGTGAGAAATTTGTAAGATTTTTAAGGGCTCCATCCTCTGATGCTCTCAATGAGTGTGAGGATGTGGCTGAAGCAGGAGGCAGAAATCCACAGGCACTGTGACACCTTGGGTGTGCAACAGAGCTACACGGGAGGATTTTGATCTCCAGTCAGGATTTGGCTTTCTGTTTTGATTTATGGGCTGAATATAAATGTGTATTTTAAGGAGTCATTAGAGTTTGTGGTTTGAAATACGCAGGTTTGTGTAGGAAAGGGTGCTGGGGCTCCTTGTACAGCCCCACTCACTTCTTTATAGGAGAAAAAATGGCAGAGAATTGTGTGTAGGAAGAAAATCCTTCACATCAGGCTCTTTACACCAAATATGTGATGGGATGGTCAGGAATGGCATGATCCATGAGAAAGCAGGGAAAGAAAATAGCTAGGGATTACCTGTGCTGGGCTTCATGGTGAAACATCTATTCCAGGCGTATTTTTATCTAAATCAGTTTTGGTAGGGAAGTGCTTGAGAAGGGTTGGGGCTTGTAGGTGCAAATAAAGAAAGGCACAGCAGGAACATCCTAAATGTTGGGAGAGACACATCAGGACAATCCCTGGATACCCACAGCGAGGGGTTTTGGCACCTACCAGGCTCCCCTGTCCCCATCCTGCTGCAGGCTGGAGCTGCTCTCCTTGGGTGGCAGCAGCACTTGCAGCTGGTGACCCTCGTTTGGTGCCCTTTGGCTCTGCCTTTGCTCCAGCTCCTATCATTTGGGTAAATGCTGCTCTTGTTTACAATAATGGGAATCTGGAGCAGCCCCTCTGCCATTTCTGCAGCACAAATATTGCACTGGGGGTAATTCCCATCTCCTGCTCTGTGCAGATGGAGCCTGGGAGGTGAGGGAGGCTCCTTCCCAACATCCCCACGTCCTGGGGTGACTGAGCCACACAATTAATCTGTGAGGATGGGGGAGCTGCCCTTGCTCTTTTGTCCCCCTCTCATCTGCAGCTCTTCCCTTCCCAGCTCCAAACCCAGCCATGGCTCAGGACCCCGGGATGCAGCCCCCAGTTTCTTCCCACACCTCGTGGATTCAGCCTGGAGAAAATGCTGCCTGGCCATGACAAACTGAGCAAACTGTGATTTGTGTAAGCTCGAATTTTTCCACTAATTCACTTATATATCCTAGATGGAAAACACAGCCCCGGGGCTGCCATCAACCATGCTGCTGGAGCCACACAGGGCCGTCCTGGCAGCTGGGAGCCGCTGGAGCGTGCGGAGCACCGGGGCAGCACTCAGACCCAGGGATGCACTTGTCAGAGGGGCTGTGCTGTGGGAGCAGCCCCAGCCCTTCCTGGGGTGGCTCCAGCCCTGGCTCAGTGCAGGACAGGCAGGAGCCAGAGCTGTGTCCTGGTCACCACGCCGGCTCTGGTCGGTGCCCGCTGCCTAAAACCAGCCCCTGGTGTGGGCTGTTTGGTGGCAAACATCCTGGCTTGCTGTGCTCTGCTCTCCTGCAGCCTCCGTGCACCCCAGGGCTTTGTTTTGTGCCGTGGTGCAATTCCCCAGCATTAATTTTCTCTATAAGCCACCCATAGATAATTTGAGAGCGTTTTCTTTTGAGCACAGCAAGAGTGGCACATCGGCTGATTCCCCAAATGATTGCTTGTCTTGTGACAGAGAGCTGTTGACCTGCTCCTTTAATGTTACAAGTCTGCATCTAACTGCTCTCTTAATCCAACCTACTTCCTTCTTTTTAATGAAATTGTCCCTTTAGCCTTTTTCCTGGGCTGGCTTTTCAACACTAACATTAGAAACAGGCTGCTCAGTTCTTTCCTCTGCTAACATCTTGCCCAGAGCTAACTTGCAGCTTCACTCTGTCAGCTGTAAGATATAGATATACTGTTGTCTTAATTACTCATATTTCTCCTGCTGCTCATAATTCTGCTTGTTCCACCAAAGAGCTCTTCAGAGAGCTTTGCTGCTTCCCTCTGCCTTTCTTTGGGGGTTTAAAGGTTGTCAGATATATAAACGATCCTTGTTGCAGAGCTTTGGTGGTGACAGTGTCCTTTGTGGAGAAGATTTAGGGGGATGGGAGGACTAAATACGGCTGCTTTTAGGCTCCATCTCTGAGGAAGGAGAGAACACACATCGTACTACCTTGCATAACAGAGCACCAGGGAGGGTGTTTGGCAAATCCCTTCTCTAATGAACAGCGAGGCAGCTGTTTCTTCTGCAGCTTAAAGTGCAGATGCTGATTGTCAGGAGAAGGGTTTTCTTTATCCACCACTGATTATCCGTGGCTGTATCTGGCTGACTGCTATTCCTCTAAAAATGCTGTTGAAAAGGGACTGGACACTTAAAAAAAAAAATCACTGCTGTGCCACAGGGAAGCTGTAGTCCTTTGTGGTTTCTGCTCTCTCTTTTATGATTATATACTACTGTTTCTGTTATCTCTATTAATTAATCTGTCTGCCACAGCAAGTATTGCATGTTGAGTGATGTAGAGCAGGCTGACAACGTGACGTCCACAGTTTTTTGGCACAGGTTGGAACAAGTTTTGTCACCTCTAGCGAGTTAAACCTTTGGCCAAAGTCCTTCTCTTGTGGCTACTTTGGGTCCACTCCCCATTTCAGCAGCCCTCAGCTCCAAGGTAGTTGAGTGGCAGAGCAGATTTTAGTATTCAGCTGGTTGTCTCAGTTCAGCTGGCTGACAGGTTCAGGACGCAGTACTGTGAGTTTATTGTTAATTGAATAAATTAGGAGCCTGTCAAACTGCTGTGGTTGAGCCTGTTTCCCTCACAGAACTTGTGCTGGTGGAGTGCCTGGAGGTGGGACTGTGCTTTCCATGAGTGGGGCTTAATCCCCTCACCCCAGGTTTTGTTGTGGTTCTTTTTTATATCTTGTTTTATATATTTATATAGTTTTTTCAAATAATTATCTGTGAAAATGCTGTGCAAGAAATATTTGAACATCAGAGTGGTGAGAGGTGGTAACACCAAAGACAACACACAGGTTTCATCTGATCTAATAGCAGGAACAGGCAAATAAACACCAGGCTGCAGTAAGTCATGACCAAACTCTTGCAGTAGCACAGACGTGACTAAAGGATCTGTTAGAGGAAGCAAATGGAAACAGATGAGAGAAACTGCTGAGAGAAATTAGAAATAAAGAGTGATTTGGTTCTGAATAGAGCAATAGCATGGGGAAAATAGATTTTCAAGTCAGTGCTCTGCTGTTGAAGAGCTGAAAGGGATCAGAGGAGCTGTCTGGGGCAAGTCAAGTTCCAGGCAAGGTCACAGCAGTGAGGACTCGAGGGAAATCCTGGCAAGTTGTCTCAGCTCAGACCATTGCCTGCAGGAAGCAGAGCCAGGGAGCAGCATGTGGATCACACACACAGCAGCCCCAGCCCCAGACAGGACTTGGGGAGGATGGCCCTGTTAAAATCCAGGTTCCCTGAGGTTTGCCACAGGTTTGGTGCAGAGGAAACAGAGCCACAGGCTGGGATGCTCAGCGTGGGCATCCCCCTGTCCGTGTGCAGGATGAGCTCTGCCTGGGGCCAGGCTGCCCCAGCCCCTCCCTGCCTGGCACAGCAGGGCACCAGGGCTCCTCCAGAGGGACTCTGGGGCCACCACTGAGCCTGGCACTGCCCTGGGGCTGCTGGAGGCTGCAGAGTGCACGTGGTGAGATGCTGTTTGGCTCTATTTAACCAAGTTTTCCTCTTGGAATCCCAGAGCTGCCCCCTGGAGCAGCTCTGAGGGCACAGGGCTGGGTGGGCTGGTGGCCATGCAGCTGCTTTGGCACCCTGGCACTGGGCAGTGCCTGCCCTGCAGGGTGATGGGCAAAGGCTGTGACCTGGTGCCTCAGCTCTCCAAATATAGGGATGCTTCCCCATGAACTCCTCTCTGCAAAGCCAAGGGCTGTTAAAAGAAGAAGGTCTCGTGACTGTGTGGTACTTGGATGCCATGGCAATGTAATTAGCTGCAGAGCAATCTTACTAAAAATGTCCTTGGTGGAGGAGAGGACGGGGTGGGAGAGGATGGATGTTAAAGGGGAGGAAGTTTCCAGACCTTTGGCTCCACCTCAGCTTGGCTGCTTCAGCCAAGTCCTTCAGCTGGAATGTGAATCCAGAGGTTCAGAGCACAGTGTTTACTACAGTGTCCACGTGGGAGAGAAAGCAGCACAAACTCTTGGAGGTGTTAAGGGATTATGTAACAGCTTCCCACCCACAGGCCTTTCCAAGCCTTTGGAAAATTTTATAAAGTATCTTAGGCTAAAACCCTTTTTGAGCTGCTGGATAACTTGAAGCAAACTTCAGAAAAGTATTCCCATTTCTTTTCCCTGGTTCTCCTTTTTTCTCTTCAATGTTATCTATGGATCCAGGAACTCCCAGGCTGCCTAATCCAAAGGAGGCAGACACGGAAAGCCTCGGTGCAGCAAAGCTGGGCTGCTGATTCCTTTATCTCTGTTACTCTGCCAAACCCTCAGAATTTGGCAACCCGGGTCTTTCTGCATCCGTGAGGCCTTTTTTCCTCCCTCCCTCATGACCTCTGGGGCTGCATTTGCCAAAAGTTCCCTGTATTAGATATGAGGCTGTGTATCAGCATCCACGGGGCAGATGCTCCCAAGCTGCTGAAGTATTGAAGAATTCCAGAATCCTGGAATTGTGTGAAGCATTTGGAATTCAGCTTGGGCTCTGATGAGCTGGAAGTTACTGTAGAGAGTCATTCCACCAAGTTCTGCTCTCAGCTGTGTCCTCTAGAGAGGAAGAAATCCGTTTCTATTGTTTATGGTTAATCCTTCTGCACGTTTATATGAGCAATTATAGATTTTATTTTTGGGTTAAATGAAGACTGACTGTAGTAATAAAAAGTAAGGTTTTGCAGAGATATTTTTTAAAAGTTAAGTGAGATAGTGCAGTGATGTACTAGGATTTGGTGGCATTTTGGTGGATTTCTGTATTCAGACATTGTTCTCCTTTATTTGAATTTTCCTGCATGTTAGCACAAGGCACAGGCAGCTGTGTTTTTCACCCTGATGAAGGGAACAGAGCTTAAGGACTTGAGCTGAGATTGGCTTCCCCTGCAAGAAAAATTTCTCTGTCACCCAAATTATAATTTTAAAGCATGAAAAACCTTCATCAGTACAGCAGCATTTTAACTCCTTACATTTTACAACCTGATCTTTGCAGAGCTAAAAAATAATCCCCATTCCCTGAAGTTGTTCAGAGTTTGCTCTGGGTTCTGAAAGCCTGTAGGGTCACCTGGATTGCTGCACATCAGCGTGGTCCCAGCAGGGTGTTCTCCAGGAGACAACCAGTGCTGTGATTTAATCCAAATCTGTTTAATCACATATAATCCACATAACTCAAACATGATCTTGCCCAGGATCCAGTTTCAGAGCTGCACTGAAGGGAGGGAAATCTTGTGTTGTCACAAGTCCTGCTGACATCAGTGGGGTTTCTTATTGATGCAGGACTTAGTGCTGGCACATGCAATTACAGCAAAATTTGGGGTTTAGCATATTTGCAATTTACTGTATTTTTAGGAAGCTCTTGCTTGGAGGTGAGTGAGTAAATGAACTCTGGGCCACATCCAGCAAAAACTCAGACTGAAGAGTTGTGCCAAGTGCCAGGGAAAATCATACAATAATCTGAAATAATTTGTGGTGTGATTAAAAAAACTGTAAAGGTTTGGTTTATATTTTTGTCTTAGAAATGTCACTTGCTACAAATGAAAAAAAGATCCTGTGCTTCCCTCAAGGCATTCTGTGTTGGGTCAGAAATGTTTCAACAACAAAACCCATAGGATTTGTCAGCATAAATAACACCCAGATGTATTGCAGTGTTGCTGGTTATGATTGTCATCTCCAAGATCCCAAAATCTGCTCAGCCTCCATTACTGGGATGTACACACAGCTCTGGGGCCTCGGAGCCCTACATCTCAAAATCTGGATCCTAAACCCTGCATTCCAAACCTGCATCCCAAACCTGCATCCAAACCCTGCATCCCAAAATCCGCATCCCCAGCCTTGCATCCCCAACCCTGCATCCAAAAATCTGTATATCAGATCCTGCATCCCCAGCTCAGCAACCCAAACCCTGCATCCCAAATCCTGCATCCCAAATCCTGCATCCCCAAACCTGGCATCCAAACCCTGCATCCCAAATCCTTTTCAGAGCCAGGGGAGCTGTAAACAGCTGAGCAATCCTGTGAACAGAGCCCACACAACTGTGCAAAGTAATCCCCAAAAAAATGATGGAAAAGGCAAAAAGAAAACACCACACTTTCCAAACCACTGAGACCCCAGCCAGGCTTCAAGCTAAATACTGAAATAAATAAATAGTGCATGATCTGAGAGGCTGAATCTGTACCCATAACCACAGTTTGTTGCTCATCCAGTGAAATAATAAATACAAGGTGAACTTTTTTCATCTTGCAAACTGTGTCACCTCTGGCGCATTTCTGACGTGACTATTTTTTTTTTCTCTGTGGCCATTTTGCAATTTTCTCTGGGTTTGTTTTGATTGTAAATAGGCACACACATTAGCTAAAGCCAGATAATTTTCTCCTGGCCAGCTTTGCCAGTAAATCACTGAGCTATGTAATTGGGTTTGTATAAAATTATGCACTGCAAACTTGGGAATAAGTAAAACAGAAACAAAAAGTTGATTTTTGTAAATAGTACCTTTTTTTTTACATTCAAAACTTCTGTTTGATTCAAATTTTCTATTCCCTTTATAATTCTTTAAATCTTGAATGAAAAACCAGCTACAGGATAAATTCAAGCAGAACTGATAATAATTTCTGGTTTGGCTTGCAGGTGGAGTTGAATACAGTGGTTAACTGCAAGCAATATGTTCTGAAGATGATGGTGTTCAGACAAATACCCAATTTGATTCTGATAAATTGGATGCAAGACTTTGACCAGCATGAGAAGAACAGGTGAGAACCCTTGAGACTGATGCAGAAATAATCACTATTTTGATGGTCAGGAAAAATATTGCTCCAGCAGCACAATAGATCTTCTATTAGAAACTCAAAATACTAATTACAATCTGCCTAAAGACTTATTATAAATGAAGTGGAGATGGAAACATGTTTATATTATGGGGAGGCTTATTTGCAGATAAGCAGGAAACCAGTCACACATCTTCACAAACATAATTTTAGCTGTTTTAATTAGCAGGTTTGCTTTGATTTAATTTAATTCAGCGATTCCTTCTATCTTTACTGACACATGTGCAAATAAAATGGGCTGACCTGACTCCTGACAGGCCGTTTCCTTTTTCATTTCTGGATTTGTTGTTGTTGATTCCGGCAGTGTTTGCGGTGGAATGATGGGGTCAGCCCTTCCTCCCCGCACGGCCACAGATGGAGGGTGGGGATGACAACTCTGCATCTGAGGGGGCTTTTTTCCCCCCAGCCCTGCTGATTCCCGAGGTGCTGGATGTCAAAGGCCAGCAGGAGTCCCAATAACCTCCAGTTTCCAATTCTATTTAGGGTTGGAATGACAAAAAATAGAGTTTTTCTTGTGTAGTTGTGGTAAAATGAAGCGACCTTTTATTTGCTATAGAGCCAGACCCTGGAAAGAAACCCCACGTGTGCATCAGCTTTGGGTGGAAAAACAAGCTTTAAAGCTGTCAGAATTCGTAGATTTAATGTTTGGAGATTTGGTGGGTTTATTTAACAGTGAAAGTTGTTATTGACAGAATAAGAACACGTAGTCCAGGCTAAAATCACAACATTAATACACTGACAAAACCCCAATCTGTGTTGACTTTGCTGAGCTTTTTGTTGGTCTGAGGGCTTGGAAAGTATTTTTTCTTTTTTATGTCAGAAAAAACATTGTGAATACGCCAGGTGTTGTTCTCCCCTCCCTCTGCAGTCTCCCAGCTCTATGATAGGTAATTAAAACAATCACTGAAATGTTTCAAAGCTACCGCAGCCTTTACTTGACTTTTAAAATTCCTATTTGAAGAAGAATGTTAAAATTAATTTGTATCTGGCTCAGCAAAGTGCTCTTTACTTGAGCAATGGACTTTACAACATTGCCAACAAAAAGAATGGAATTAATATTATATTTGCCTTTATCTAGGGTTATTCTGTTAACTGTTTTATACTGGAAATTAATTTCAATATCACACAGATGCCTACAAGTCTTGAATGCAGCAGTTTTAGCATGCAGCCACAGCTCTCCTAGTTCATAATCGTGGTAAAAATAAGAATTCAAAAGGAACAAAGTTGCCAGGACAATTAAATGATTCTACCCCCAGATAATGGAAGGACTAAGTTTATATTCTTGGACTGTAAAATCCATTAGAGGGAAAAGTGTTATTCAAGAAGTATTGTGTGGTTATTTTGAAAAGAATGGTAATTTTACAAGTTTGTCTTTCTACTGAGGAAAAATACTTTGGAGAGGTTGGGATGGGAGCATTTTTGATGTGGAAACATTCCTCTGTTTTTCTTCCCCTTCTCTACTTTTCATATTTCAGTTCCCTGCTTTTGTAGTTCTTTGGAAGCCTTGTAATTCATCCTTTCTGGAATTCTTGGTCTATGGGACAGGACTTTATTATTAAAATAAGCTTTCTTGTAATCTATTCTTTTTGATCCTTAAAAACCCTTAATCTTTACAAATGAGTGGTTTATGTCTCTGTAAAGGGGATCTTTCTCCCCTCCTTCCCTGACTTGTTCCTCTTTGGGATTGGCACTTCCCTGGCATGGGCAGGAGTGGTGGCAACCACTGCAAGCAGAAAGGACAAGCTGAGGAATTTTTGGGATAAATGGAATAGGTTCAGGCTTCAAAATGACTGCTTAAAAAAAGGAAAAAGCCAGGTAGGATGGAAGGTTTTGTGTCTCCCTCGTTGGTGTGGGGGGAATCCTTGCCTGGTGTGGAAGTCAATATGTGAATAAAGCAAATGTTTTTTCACGTTTACTTATGGAAATCTGAGAGATACCAGGGAACAGGGTGCAAACCAAAAATATCAATACTGACAAATTCAAATAAGGACTTTTCACTATTAAATTTCAAATATACCACTATTTGTGCAAACATTTCCCATTTAGGAAAGAGAGCGTAACCTCTGTTTTTGCTCGTTTGCAGACATTTTTAACTCCTTCATGAATGTTTCTAAATCCTTTTCTTCTAACCACACACAGGCATGGCAAACAAATTTACAAATGTGGATAAAAATACAACTTAAATCCTCATCTGCGTCCTTGCGTCAACACAACTCAATCTGACAGTGTGTTTTTGCCAGGTGGAACAAAGAGCAATAAATTAGTTCTGAACATTTATGATCTTGCATTATAAAGACTCCAACAGACTGTGTTCAAAATCAATTGTCAGAGTGATGGGGATTAATAACTCTGGTTCTGTAACCTTTTCTGTATCTGCAGCCTGGCTAAGGGCACGTTTCAAGATCTGCTGCCATATTTCATTATTGCAACCTCCATTTGAAAGACCTTTTGATGCTTAAAAAAAAGAAACAGATTAGTTTTTAGTAGGGCTGGATGAATAACTCAGAATTAATAATTCACTCAGTGAATTTTGCCTCTTATTCTGTAGGAAGGATGAAGAAAAAATAGTTGTCAAAATTTTTCTAGTGACTCATTGGGTTTTTTTCTTAATCAAAAGTAGAAATCAGAATTCAGGCTGTGTTACGTATTTGTGATTGATCAGTCAGGTGGTATTGGTTTAATTCCCCAATTAATTAAGGACAAATACCAGAATAAATTTCATGATTAAATATTCAAGGAGACAGTTTTTAAAAATCCCTTTCCACCTTCACACATGCTTGAAGTCAGGTTTGGAAATAACTCCTGAAAGTAAAAATCTGAGTGCACAAAAACTATTGGAAAGGAAACATAAATAAGGCAGGAATGTGGCCAAGGCATGTTTAATACAAGACACAAATAAGTTTGAGGCTTCCACAAAGCTTCTCCTCTTAGCTCCAGCACCTGTTTTGGGAGAAGAGCAATAAATATTGGGATAAATATGGGAGCAAGGTAAATGAGAGGTTTATTGAATTTCCCTGCCTCCCCAGCCACTGTGCTGAGTTTTATGGGAGTGAAGTGTTTGATTTGAGTGAAACCCCCTGAAAACTTGGCACCTTTTGGCTCTCTCTGCCTCCCAGCTGGAATCTTTGCATCCCACCCGTGCCAGGCTAAGAGGCACCCGTGTCTCCTGCATTTTCCTGCACTTTACTTTGCTTTCCTCCTAAATAGAGATAAAACAGTTAAATATTTCCCAAGCAAAGCCCCACATGTGATCCGTGCATACCACCAAACTGTCATTTCCTTCGATTAACCTTGGCCTGACCTCCCGCCCCGCGGCGCTTTCCCATCCCCTTGTTCCTCCACCTCAGCCCTCTGCTCTCTCAGGTGAGTGCCTCTGTCCCTCGGGAGCTGCACACGCTCCTGGAGAACCCAGGGGAGATGTTGGGATGGGAAACTGGGCAGAATTTGCCCCAAATTGCACAGCCCAGAGCTGGGTGTGCCCGGATGTGCAAAGGAAGCGCAGCTCGGATAAGAGCGGGTGAAGAAACTTGAATTTTAAGAATGTCTATAAAATGTTTTATGAATATTGTGAAATGTTTAAGATCATAAAAGGTTCATGACTGAGATCTACAGGACTTTTCTGTTGTAATTCCTTCATATTCTCAGGAAGGGCCAGTTTGTGGAGAATAAAATCAGGACCAGGAGAGGATCAGAGTTAATGAGTCACCTCCCTACAACAACAGAGTTTGGAAATTGCCAGGGCCATCTATTTCATCATTTTGAAGCCAAACAGATCAGTGTTTAATCTCAATTTTTACCTACAGGTAGCAATAAAATGAAAACTAGGAAGCCCAGAAGAAATGAAACATTTTAAATGATTCGTCCCTACAAAAATTTCAGTTACTCCAAACTGAGCTTTTTTTCCTGGTGGTTTGCAAGAAATGCTGATGTTTGTGTCAGCTTGGGACAATTTTATCTGATTTTTTTGTCCTGAAATTCCTCTAGAGAGAACAATATGGAACTGAGATATTATGAATCTAGTCAGATCATGCTTTGGCGCAACAGCAGAGAAAGCAAAGCCTACACTGAATCCATAACTTCTGCTTATGGCATAAAATAATATTTTGGGATGATAACAAAGGCCATGTGTGGTGAAGAATCTCTTCATCCCAAGGTAAGCTGGTACAGTGGCACAAGCTGAAACTAAGCACTTTGGTTCCAGGCTTAATTTGGCTGTTAAATCTCATATTTTTTTGCTGAGAGATTAAAAATGTGGCATCAGAAGCCTCAGCATCCCATCAGTTCCTGTGGATGAAGGTGGTTTATCCCTTAAATCAGTATGTGATGTATTGAATAGGTCAGAAAATTCCTCACCATTTCATCACCAGGAATATTTTACAGATCTTACAGGATTTTTGTGAAAAATCCTGGAAATGTTTAGTTGGAAAAGATGTTTAGGACCACCAAGTCCGTTTTTTTTTTTTTTGCTGAATCCCTCTTTTGCCTTTTTTGATTATCCCATTAACACTATGATGTATTGAATAGGTCAGAAAATTCCTCACCATTTCATCACCAGGAATATTTTACAGATCTTACAGGATTTTTGTGAAAAATCCTGGAAATGTTTAGTTGGAAAAGATGCTTAGGACCACCAAGTCCTTTTTTTTGCTGAATCTCACTTTTGCGCCTTTTTTGATTATCCCATTAACACTAAAAGAACAGAGTCTAAGTATGCAGCATTCCATGATTTCTATGTAACCCCTGAATCATGAAACCTGTTGGAAAATAGTTTTAAAGCAAGAAAAAATTTGCAATGTAAGATTCCTGTGCAAACATTTCATCCATTCCTTCTGCCTAAGGGTTTATAATCTATTTTTTAAAGTTTTTATTCATGCTGGCTTTTGTTTTTCCCCCATTCCAGTGGGAATGTTACATTCATAAATCAAGTGGAAGCAGATATTGCAGATGTACAGTTGGTGAGAATTCCCAGCATGGTGTGGATGGTGGACCAGTAACACCAAGTTCCTGCACTGGTGGGAACTGGTGTGACTGGTCCAACTCTGCTTTAATCAATACTTAAAAAAAAATAAATTCTATAATTCCACAGGGATTATTTAAAAATCCCACTTCTGGAGTAAACGTGACCCATTATTGTTCATGTTAAGGTTTTTCCAAATGATTCTCCAGAAAAAAAACCCCAATATTTTCTGTGCAATCCTCCCCCAAACCAATCTGCAGTGACGGGGCTGCACTCACCTGCTGGAGTGGAGAATTTAAATGGAAGAACAAAAAGAAACTGAAATTGCCTTAGGGATTGAGGTCAGGTGAAGGTTAATCAAAGGAAATGACGGGAAAATGGCATTCAGGGCTCTTGGTACATTTTTAATCATTCCTCTCTCTGTCGCTCATAAAAGACACAAAAGATGTCCAACTTTTTGCCATTGTGTTTAGTTAAGGATGGCTTCTATTTTTGTCTTGATTGTTTTAAAATAGCCTTTCTTTTTGATTTCTCTCGTAGATTTAGCTCCTGAAAACTTGCATTGCAGTGCCTTAAAGATGTGTGTGGGAAATTGGGAATGTGTGTGTGGGGGGAAGAAGAATGTTAAGAAAAGGGAGTAATTTTCCCCAGAATATCTATCATTTTAACTTCTCTTTCTCAAGTGATAGATTTTGAAGGATTTCTGGAAGTCATGAGTTTAGGGAATAAATACTCAGGAAAGCTAAATATTCACATTATTACACAAGTGTCAAGCTAAGTGAAGTTCATGATTGCAACTACTGGAAACAAGAATAGTTTCCTTCATACTCTGCTATCTACAAGTTATTCTTCTGGTTTTAAATTTAAGAACGTTAAATTTTTTTTTTGTAATAAATATTAACATAATCTCCACGATTGCTATGAAATTGTGAAGTCATGTCTGAATTTGCAGGCTGTTGGTTTTATTCTGATTTTGTGTATGTGAAAAGACCCCATTTGTGAACTTTTCTTTCCCAAGTTTGGAGCTGTCACTTTATGCCCGTCACCTCAGATAACTTTGGCATAACTACAACAGGAACAGGAGCAACTTTATGTAACTTATAACTGCCCAAGGCGACTTTTAAAAAATGTGAGCAATGCATTTTTTTTTTTCCAACTCTGTTTGTATAGACTCCCTTCCCCCTGTAACACAAAGGGTCCTAAATGGGATGGATTAAACCCAAACAGCTTTAACTGAGGTAACTTGGTGTAGCAAATGTGTTCTCCCTGCTCTTTTCATCAGTGTTGGGCACTGAGCCCCTTGAATGATGCAGCTGGAGCTGAGCTTAGGCAAGACCTTGAGCCAAGTTTAGGCAAGACCTTAAGCCTTTGGAAAGGTTTAAAACCACATCCCTGCAGCCTCACGCAAAGAGTTGCAGGAAAATGAGATTTTTTTGCATATGAGGTGCTCCACACTTTGGAGAAAAAAAAATGAAATAGTCTGGAAGTGATTTCCCTGTGTGTCCCTGTGCTGGTGTGGCCGGGATTGCCACTGGGAATGTGGCACTTTTCCTCCAGATCCCACTTAGCAAGGGCTGCCACATGGATGCCAGATGGGCTGCATGCCAGGGAGGAGGAGGAGGAAGAGGAGGAGGGAAAGCCCTGCCCACCCTGGAAACACTGCTGAGGAAAAGCCTGTCAGGGAATTGGTGTAAAAACTGGGGGAAAATGGGAAATGTGAATCAGAAGTGGCTGAGCACAGGCTGGGCTGGGCTGAGCTCCCGGGGCAGGGGAGAGCAGCAGGGTGGGGAAGGCTGGGCTCTGCTGCTGGGGCTGCAGAGCTCCCAGCAACAAGTGCCTGGTTTGGAGGGATGA
This sequence comes from Passer montanus, assembly GCF_014805655.1. Lineage (NCBI taxonomy): Eukaryota > Metazoa > Chordata > Aves > Passeriformes > Passeridae > Passer > Passer montanus. Next base: position 4,512,420 of record NW_024369818.1, read on the forward strand.
GGAAGCCGGGGATTTCTGTGCTCACAGGGTCTGACTGGGGCTTTCTGCTGCTGTAACAATGCCAGAGCCAGGTTTATTTTTCAATGCAGCCTCAGCCTAAGCAGCCAGTGCTGCCCTGTATCTCCCTGTCTGGAAATACCTCTGTCCTACTAACAGACACACAAATGGTTTTTGGTGTGCCTTTGGCAAAACAGGAATATTTGTTTAAGAAACAGAACAAAATGTGAGAGATATCTTTATAATGAAAATTGAGTACCTGAGTTGAAGGCAGCATTGACTGCTGACAGCTGGAACACTCTTGGACTGAGGGAGTGTGATTTTTCCACCTGCTCTAGTGGAAGATGCCCCTGCCCATGGCAGAGGAGCTGAAATTGGATGAGCTTTAGTGTCCCTTCCAAACCAAACTGTTCTATGATTTTTATTTTTTTTTTTAACAAACAACATGACCTCAGAATTTTGCCGAAACAAACCCTAAAGAATCATGGCCAGATCACATCTCTGTTTTTAAAACATCCAATAAAAATATTCAGTGTATTACACCCCTGCATGCCCAGATTATTCAAGTATGGCAAAGATCAAGTTGTTTTGAGCAGTTTTTTTGCAATTGCTGGGATCACCACCCCCTCTCCTGCCCATGGAGCCCATCCTGGATCAGGGCTGCTTGTGAGGACAAGAAGTTGTGATCTGAATGTAGCTGGATTAATGGGTTGGGGTGTTTGCCATGTTGTGTGGTAAAATGAGAGTATTTAGAGTCTCCCTATGGGTGGAAAGTGGGGTTTGTGGGCAGAAAGGGGGGCCTGGTGTTCAGTCTCTGCTGAAGCTGAGGTGAGGGGAAGCTCTGCCCGGTGTCTCACAGTTTTCCAGGCTGGTTTTAACATCTTGTACTGAATTACCAGCCTGAGAGGGGGGCTCAGGGTGAGGAACCTCGCTGGAGCATCAAAGGAATATGATAAAATATGATGGAGGAACAGCAACAACTGATGGCTTTGCATTTCCTTTCAGTCCCTGTTTCTGGAGAGAAACCTTCCATGCGAGTATTCTCAGGTGATGCCTTGGTTTCTGTTGGAATAAATTGCTTGTCTCAGTTTGATCCCTGAGCCTTTTGATAAAAATAATGTGGTTTTGTGCCTTGTTAGAAGCATGGTTGAGTCCAAACCCTGGCAGGGCTGTGCTGGGTGTGAGGGATCAGGGAAGGTCAAGGATGTGCTGAGTACAGAGGCTCTGGAGGCTGCTGGCAAACACAGGGTTTGTCTCTGGTGCTCTCAGCTTCCCACCTTCATTTTCCACCCTTCCACCACCAAGATGCAGGGATGTTCAGGAGGAAATTCACGCTGTCTAATTTTAGGTGTCCAATTTAGGTTGCTCCTGGCTGTAACAAAGCACAAGCTCTGCTCGCTGCAAGTCTCTTCAGTTGCAGAGTCAGTTTTCCATTTGAGCAGAAAGCACAGTGCACATCTCAGACAGGGCTGTTCCCCTCCAGAGCTGTCACCAGGCTACTGGGCTCTCACTGGGCACCCAAATCAGATCCCCTGTGGGAGCAGAACCAGTCATTGCACAGCAATTTCATTGTTGTGGCAGCTCATTTTGTTGTGAAGGTTTCTGTGATAAATCCTCAATGTAAGCAAGGTTTGAAAAAGAAATGAGTCAAAGCCTTTGAAAACATTTCCAAGTGGGAAAGTTTCGCAATGAGCTTGTGGTAAAGCTCAGTTTTCACCAGATGCCCAGAAGGGTGGGAATAATCTCCATGATTACCTGCTGGGTCATCACTCCTCCTGGTGCTCTGTGCCACTGGCTCCTGCAGCTCTGGAATCCGTGAGCAGCAGAAGGCAGCCAGCTCTCTGCTCAGGTTAGGGGAGGCAGACCCCCTTGCTGGGGTTATTTGTTGTGTCACCTGAAGTTAATTTAATGCTTAACATAGAGACAAGCCAGGTCTGAGGGATTTTAGCCTGAAAATGCCCTGGGAGCAGTCACTCCCTGCACTCTGCTGCAGCAGGGTGGGAATCCAGAACCTCCTGGACCCACCCTGTGCCAGGTGCTCCAGGAGGAGCCTGAGCAGGGAGCTGGCACCAGTGGTGCCTCCACCCTCACCCATTACCCTGGGATGGGCTGGAGGGGGCATTAACAGCCAGGACATTTCTCTGTGGGCTTGGTCTGGAAACAGGAGCTGCCTGGAAGGAGATCTTTGCAATCAGGGAGATTCTCCCTTCTCATCATCAGAAATTTGGGAGGCTCTGGGCAGCCCTGAGAAGCTTTGGACCATTTGCTGAGGCCACCTGTGGCTGTGGGTTTAGAGAATGTGTCACTATTTCACTCTGGCATCCATTCAAAGTCCTAATTCTGTGCATCAGTGTCTTTCAGATGAAGAAAGTGAAATCCTTTCTTGCCCCTGGTGCCTGAGTAAATTGATATCAAATTCTCTAATGAAAAGACAACTGTTGTCAGCAGAGGCAAGCAACAAGAAAATCTGGGACAGGAGGTAACTTCATGATGGATTCTACATCCTCAGGGACTTTCTAAGCTCTGAGGATTAATTTTCTATTATATCCACGTGTGGGGCTTCCCTTAAATACGCTTCCACTAACAACTTAATACTTTTTTCAATTACAGTATCATAAAATGCTACAACTTTTTTTGACATTCTGCCACTTGGAGGCCAAAGCTTTCATCACTGTGACCGTTGTTACCACCTTTCACTTTTCTTAAATGAAGCATCTTTTTGCTGCCCCACTGAAGCCATGGTTTTGTGGAGAAAAAGGAAAAAAACAGGGAAAAAACCCTTTGGGAACTGAACTTCTGCAGGGGTGTGCACTCCGTGAGCTTGATCTGCAAGTTCTGGTAGACTTGCAAATCCTTCTGGAGTGCCTCTTCCCAGTATTTTAGCTCAGTTGCCTCAGTTTACTTTTTTATCTTTATTTTTTTTTAGATTTCTTTATATATTATCTTACTATCTCTATTTCTGGTACAGTAACTTTAAGAATGCTTTCAGACAAAAAAGGGGCATTTTTTCTTGTCCACATGCTTGACTGTGAGACAAAGCCAGAGCACCAGAGATCCAGAATTTCCTGCACTGCATCAGAATTTCCAAGTGCATCTAAAAGTGAATTGCTCAGGGTATGAGCCAAGAGCTTATCAAGAAGAGGGATTTGGATAACTACAGCTTACAACCTGTTTTAGGAGAGTGGTCAGTGGCTCATTTAGTTTGGAGTTCTCCACCTGGAAGTGCAAGGAGTTGGAGAAGGAAAAATAGTGTGAGGTGTCTGAAAATGATCTGAGTGCTAAGGGGAGGCTCCAGTGGGGCTGGGCTCCCCTTTGGAACACTGATGGATCAGTGCTGTGGGGTCACTTCTGGCAGAGCAAGGCTTGAGAGGATTCTTCACCTGGGAACTCACAGAACCCTTTTGATTTTGTTGGCACTAAGGAGAAAGGATGCCCTGATTTCAGGGCAGCTCAGAACTCTGTAGTTTTAGGAATACTACCCCAGCTGCCCCCAAGTAAATCAGTATTTTTTATGTTTTGATGATTTTATAACCAAAAATAGATATCTTTAATGTAGATGCATGATTTTACAGCAAAATATTACTAAATCAGGACAGGATGAATTGAGAAGTTGGAGGTGATTGTAGCAGGAGCTTGGGCAGATAAGGAGATTCCCAAGGGAGAGCAGAAGGCTCCTTGTCCAGGCACAGGGCAGGCAGGGACCAGGAGCTCTGTCTGTCCTCCATCCAGAATGGAATCATTGCATGGTTTGGGTTTGAAGGACCTTAAAATCCATCCAGTCCCACCCCCTGCCATGGAGGGACACCTCCCACTGTCCCAGGTTGCTCCAAGCCCCGTCCAGCCTGGCCTTGGGCACTTCCAGGGATGGGGAGCCCACATCCCAAAGGCTGGGTCAGTAGAAGTGTTGGAAAACAAGGCTGCCCAGCTGCTCTCCCACATTTTCTACCTCCTTCAGTGAGGAGAAGAGGGAAAAGCCTCCCTGACACAACGTTCACAGGGGACGCGTCACCGAGTGTCAGCGCAGGGAACATGAACTGATCCCAGTTAATCTTCCCTGCTTCCTTCTGCACCTCCATTTTATAAACTGAAATTGGCAGGGAATTATGGCCACAAAACCTGATTTCTGCCTCAGTTCTGCTCCTCGGCACAGAACTACCTGACAATTAATATTTGTGTATACCTTTTGAAATCTGTGACCTTTGGGGAGTTGACAGAGCTATAATATTGGTCTTTGTGTGCTCGCCTGGCTTTTAAAGTCCCTGCCTGGTGGATGTAAGTTCAGTGGATACAGATCTGAAACTTGATTTCCTCAGTATAGCTGCATTAGCATTCAGCTGTGGGTATGTAAGATAATAGTATTAAAAGCAACCTTCCATCCTGTTGTCATGGATGCAGCACAGCCCAATCCTGGGAGCACTACACCACCAGTCTTTGTACAATCTCATTTTTATCTACAAATTTTGATTTAATTATACCAGAAATTCTGCAGCCTTCTATAATATATGATTTTATTTTCCATTTCAAGCATAAAAATGTAAGAATTGAGCAGCTCGAGCTCTTTGTCCAGCGCTCTTTTTTTTTTTTTTTTGCATTCCAAGTATCTGTCAGTATTAGTTATGAGACTGTGTGAAATAAGTAGCCATGAAAGATGCCTGCTTTTATGACAGAATGAGTGGTTTCATGAATTTTAAAGGAGCACATTTGTATTTTCTGTTCCTGAACTACATGGGCTACTCGCAAATATGACAGAAGATAATTGTTTGAGGAATTATGATGCCTTTCAAGATTTTGCGGGATATTACTATTTTCATAATCTTTCATTTATCAGCTTCTGCCGCTTGATTTATTTATGGGTGTAATTTGGAAATTAAAGTACTCCCACTCTGGCAGCAAAGGTACATGTTTGCCTCGTGTGGCTGGTGTTCCCTCCCCTTGGCAGAGATAATGAATGTGCTAATTTCTGTGTCAGACTCGGGGGGAAGGTGCCAGGGCTGGGGGCAGCCAGGTGTGATCCACGTGAGCCACGAGGGGAGAGCCGGAGCCCTGGGATGAGCGGGGATTTCAATCTGCAGCAGCACCCATGGCACCAGGCAGAGCGTGCGCTCCGTTTGTCAGGGTTTAAATGAAGGCATTGTTAGCAGGGATTTGGTGAGAGCCAGTAAAGGCTTCGAGCCTTTAATTGACTCGGGAAATCTTTTTAGTTGTGATTAGAAGGACAGATACTCAGCTGGTGAGGGCTGATGGTGCTCCATTGAATCAATTTTCATACCCTGTCTGGAGTCAATGGAGCAGGGCTCATTTATAACCCTGTACCTGGGTTGTTATTATTAAAAAAAACAACATTCCAAGCCTGATATCTGAGTGGTACAGTAACCTTTTATCAGGGAGCTGCTTGGCTCAATTTAAAAAAATTCATCAAAATCAGGGGTAAAATCCTTGGGCTAATAAATTCAGTGGCATGAGCTATTTCCATTTGGTTGGGAATTTAAGTGTGGAAACCTATGGCTGTGTCCTATTTGCTTGAAAGCTCAGTGATGGATCTGCCATACTTTCATATTTAGTATAAGGTTGTCTTCTTAAAGGCTAAAATGAAGCATCTCTATATCTATATGAAGCATCTCTATATCTGTATGAAGCATCTCCATATGAAGCATCTTTTAAAGACTAAATGAAGCAGCTCCATAGTCTTTTCTGGTTTAGCCTTGAAGTATTTTTATTTTTTTTCCTTTAGCAATATTATCTCAGTTTCCATCCTGTGATAACTGCATAGAAGGATTTTTTTTTTATGGTTAAAAAAAAAATCATCTGGATATCTCTCTGTAATAAACTTGTCCCTAACATCTGAATATTATCACTGAAGATCCCCTCTCGAAATTCTGTGCATGCCCGTAATTAAACTGCTCTGAAAGGTGCAGTCAGGAGAACCAGGCACCAACATTATGGAGTGAAAATTAAAGAGGCAAAACATCAGAGTGTCTACTGTATGTGCCTGCTGTTAGACACTCAAGCATGGAGAACAGGATACACCTCTATGGATGGATGGCTTTCCTTATTAAAAAAACACAGTAGGACTCACAGTAGGGGAACACACTAAAACAAGGCTTTGTAGTAATTTCCTTGAAAGAAATTTCCCAAGATAGCAACTTAAAAAAGCTTTTAATCTCACAACTGGCTCTGCAGTGAGTTTTACTGGAGCTGGGATAAAAAAGGCCGTTAGATTGCAGCTGATCTGGTGGAGTTGGTCTGCAGCCTCTTCCCTCCCAAGAAAAGGATTAGACTTCCCTTGCACCAGAACAAGGGTTGAATAGATTGATGTGATTCTGGCATATTTAAGAACCTTAAATACATATCTCTCAAGTCTGAAATGATGTGGGAAAACAGAAGTCCCCTTTCCCAGCTGGAATTCTTGCCCAACCACGCTGCTGTGCGGCACCGAGCCGATGCGTTAGATCAAGGTTCCTTCTTCATGTCTAAATTTGAAACCACTGTCCCTCGTGATTTTGAGCTGATATTTTATTTTGGGTCTCTGAGCAGTGTCCTTTTCCACTTGGGAGGAACATAAAGTGCTTCTCATAAATTCCTGAAGAAGAATCCAACAGGATTGGATGTCCTGCAGCATCTCGTGCTGCACTGGGCCAGTAACTCCCTCACTGGGATTTGCCTGACCTGTTGCCTATTCTACATGACTATTAAACACTAAAGTAAAGGGAAAAAACCCCAAAATCTGGCAAAATCCCCTTGCAAACCTACTGGAGGGCTGACCCATGTGTTATAGTTAACTGATAACTCTGAAACTGCCGTGGCTGCAGCTTTGGCTGCTCTTGGTGTCGGTGCACGTGTCCAGGGCCACGCTCTGAAATCCTGTGGCTTCTCCTCAACCTTCTCCTTCCCAGTTTTGGTGCTGGGGCTGTGGGGAGGTGGCCCCAGGGGTTTGGTAGAAGGGGCTGGAGGTGCAGCAGGAGCTGCCCACGCTCCCTCCAGGCAGCCCCGGAGTGCCCAGCACCGTGTGTGAGCATCGGCGGAGGAGAGGGAACATCTTGTACCTATCTTGTGTCAGCAAGCTGAGAACAGGCAAGGAACATGTCTGATAATGTGTTTCACATTGAAATAATTAAAGAGAATTGTTGCTGGAGGGAAATGTGCCTTTAAAAATTAACCCTGACATCTCTCCGACAATTTGGCGTATTACAAGAGATCCTTTTTCCCCCTCTTTTTTTTTTCTTTTCTCTTCTTTAGTTTTACTAAACTTGATATGCATTTTTCAGCACTTTGGAAAATGCAGAGCCTTTGAAAACTTCCCTGTATGAATAGTCTATACTTACAAGAGCAGCCCATCTATTTTCCACTGAACTACTCGTAGGACTGATGTTTAAAGGAACGGGGCTGAAGTAAATGACACGTTCTGCAATGCCCTGGAGCCTCTGCTAGTTATTATTGTTTGAATCTCTGTCTTGATTGCATATATTGCAGTCTTCTATCACACAGGGAGCCAGTTTTGAAATCTGAATGTTGTTCCTCAAATAACCATCGAGCAGCTAGCTTTATTATTTCTTCTTACGCTGAAAAAATATCCTTGGAAATTGAAAGTAGTCATTTCCATAAAGCACTCAAAGTTTAAAAATGTTCTTTTTGAAGGAGCTGGTGTATTTGAAAACAAATGTTAATGTCTATAAATGCAGTATTACTTTTTTTTTTTTTTTTAATTCAGGCTGTGGCAACACCAATTACTTTCACATTTTTGTCATCTGTAGCAAGTTGAATATACAAACATGTATCGGTGATCAGGAAGTTTTGCTTTAACTTTATCACAGCTATAAAAGTTATTTACTGGTTGAAGAATTACGCAACTTTTTATTGGGGTGAGTTTCTGTATTTTCTGTTCTCCAGTCAGTCATAATTTGTTAGTCCAGGAGTAGGAAATGTTGGGTTTCTCTCCCTTTGTTTATTTACTGATTTGAAGCTGAATTTCCAGCCTGGAAAAGGGCACAGAAGTGGCAGGACTGGTGAGGGTGCTCGGGCTGCTTTTCCTCCCCAGTGTGCCTGGGACCATGGGAGTTTTCCAGGCTCTTTCCTTGGTCACCAGGAGGAACCTGAGGGTGTTATTCCAGACCTGGTGGGTGCAATTTTGCAATTCCTTGGCGTGAGGAATGGCTGAGGTGCTGCTGAGGCATCCCTGGCTTTCTATTCTGCAACTAACAAAACAGGCAAGCAAATTGTCCTTCGGATGCTGCAAAGTCGTTTTGTTTTCAATATTTTCTCTTTATTTGTTTTTTTCTTGTTTTGAATAATGTGTGACCTGATGGGAGGAAAACATAGTGCGCTGCACAGGAGCAGGAACACTTTTAATTTATACCTGCAGTTTCCAGGTTGCAGGGCAGATTCCTGGTGAATTCTCTGTCTTGGAGCAGTCTGGGGTTTGCACTGACAGAATTGCAGCAGCCAAACCCTCCTGCATTCCTTAGTCAAGGAGAGGAGATTCAGCCTCGTGTTTCCTCTTCCCTTGAACTTTTGACAATTGGGTGATTTTGGGCACAATCCTCCAAGATGCTGAGTGCCCCCTTGGGCATTTAACCAGGACAGCTGAAGGTTTGTGATGCTTCCTGTGACTGGGTGCTTCCTTGGTTAAATCTAAAACATAAAATACTTTAAAAACACTCCTTAAAAACATTTTTCTTGGCTTGGGAAGGATTTTTGCCCTTTTTATAAAACCAGCAGTTGAAGAAGTATCTGTTAGCTGCTGGGGTATGTTCTATAAACCTGGCTGTACACAATATTGCTGGGATGTACTTTTTGGCTATTAAAGGCTCATTAAAAAAATGAAAGTCCCCACAATTTACAATATTTTCCATTGAAATAGCATGTTAACACATTTCTTTAATCAGTGTGTAACTGTCAGGGGAAAGAACAATTCATCTAGTATATGCATACATTAGGAAAAAAAATTATCAGATTTAATTTTATTTGTTTTATATTCAGGGCTTTTTTGAAGGAATTCCTGCAGGGAAATGGTTAATCTATTTTTAACTAAAGCTTACTTTTGTAATCTATCCAGTGCTTAGAGTTCTGTCATTGATCTATGATTTATGTGATTTAAACCACCTCTTGGCTGTAACATTGGTTTCTATCCAAGATGCTGAGCTGAATACTAATTACAAGATCAAATTTATGCTGTTGGGCTAAGCAGCTGAAGGAGCTTTCCATGCAGGACTCCCTTAAACCACGCCACCGTTGAGCATTAGTGGAATATTTGGTGAGGGGGATGGGGAAAAAAGCTGGAAAGGGGGGAAAAATACAGCAAGAAAGCTGAAGTGTCCTTTGAAAGCTTTATTTTTAGTTCTCTTGAATGAGTGCACAGTGCTGGATGCAGAAATTCAGCATGTGAATATGCACATGGGGCTGTTTTTCCTGCAGAATCTCACTAATTCCCCCTAACGACTGGGAAACCCACTGAGAAAAGCCAAATGGCACCAGCGAGCAAACAAATAAATATGATTGAGGAGATTTTATTCCAAGATGTATTTTATGCCTTTATTTTGACAAGTATCACGTTGTCAGAATGATTTATGGTATTTCAGAGCATACCAGTAAATGCACTGTAGGATGGGTCCTTACAGGAAGAAAGTCTGGGTAACAATAGCTTTGCTTTGCCTCTCCTCAAAGCATTTTTGCTGAGAAATCAGCCAAGAGCACCAATTTTATAGAAAACATTGTTGTCCTTCAGTAAGAATGAGTACCAATTCTATTCTCCTGCATCACCTTTGCAGAGGAGGTTGGGATGGCAGCAATTTTCTTTGGGAGAAAAGGATTCAAGAGCTCAGAATCCAAACCCCAGTCTGAATAAAAAAAGAAAATTCCTATTGGAATTTCATTGATTACAATGACTTTTGAGAGGGAACGTGTTCCAATGCACCATTTGACTTTCATCTCTGTTGGTGTAATGTTGAGGTTCTTCATTTTGAGGATGCTGGAATATTTTAGCTTGTTCAGGCTTCTTGTATTTTTTGTTTGTTTATTTATTTATTTACAGTGTCATTTTCCTGTTTCTCAATGCTCTGCCTTATATTTTGTTCCAATTGGGCAACTGGAACATTTTCAGCCTCCCACTGCACCTCGTTAAAACGGAACATTTCCATAAAATGTTTTCCCAAATTCAACTTCACCAGAATAATTTTAGGAACCTTCTCAGAGATCTTTTAAGAAATACTGAGGAAAATACTGGGATTTCTCACAGAATCCCAGGTTGTGACCATTTCTCCTGCCTTTTTTACTGGGGAGGGGCGTGTTCTGCTTTGGGAAGCACAGCCTTGGCCAGGGGGTCAATGCGTGGGGGTGTCCCCAGGCAGAGCAGGGAAGGATTTGGGTGCTCTGCTGCTCTCCCTGTGGTATTCCCTGTGCTGCCCCTGGTGAGGGTCACTGCCTGAGCCCCGTCTGGGGGCTGTGTGTCCCCTCCCCTGGCAGAGGTTCCTGCAGCCAGCAGGTCTTCCCGCTCCGGCCGTAGGAGGCCCTTTGGTGGGGAATTAGTTTCCTTTTATCCTTGTTCTTGCTCGCTTTAGAAACAGAACCCAAAGCAAATAAAAAACCAGAAAGAGAAATAAAGCAAACAGAAAACCTTGAAGAAGTTTCTTCCAAGGGTAATTTTAGACTAATGACCTTTGGTTGTGTATCTATTGCTCATGATCTTCCTCATTTATTATTTCTCCCATTTCTAATGTAGAGAAACTCATATTTCAGTTAGATCCTTTCTCCTTTTCAAAATTATATTATTTATAATCCACTTGATGTCATACTTGCTTTTAATGTACATTGTTATAAGCAATTTGCAATGTGGAAATAATCCACATTATGCACATTTGGGGAAAAGCTTTTGAATATCCATATGCACACGTGATGCTGAAGTGGGATGTGCTTGGGGACAGTTTTAATAGAAGGTGCCACGGTTCATGATCCCATTTGTGTATTTTGTTGTCCTGTGATGCCATCCTTACCTGCCCTCTCTGTACCTGCAGCAGATTCCTCCCTGAATGCCACCAGTCTTAACAGAATGAATTTCCTTACAGGCTTCAGTCTGCAAGAGGGACATTATTAAAAATCCTGGATGAGCCCAGGGACACTGGAGGACCCCCACGTTGTGGCTGTGATTGCAGTCAGGTCACTCTGGCTGCTGACTGGAACCACTGGATGTGAGACATTCCCTCACTGCTTCTGCAGGGAAACAATTTGCACCCTCGGTGATGTTGTTGATCTTGAATGATCTGAGGTAAAACAACAGAAATGAGGATGGGTCTGGAGTTAATTGCTGTCATGGTCTGAGGGACTTCAAAGGGATGATTTAACCAGAAGCCTCATTAAATGGGTTGGATATTTTGCTGTGCTGAACAGGTGGCTGGAGTGCTCCAAAGGGAAGTGTTTGAAGATGGGAAGCACCTCTGGGATTCTCCGTGCCCGTGGAGCTGCCAGGGCAGGGAGGAGCTCCAGCAGAGACTCCCAAGGTGGGCCAAGGGCTGGACATGTGTCAGGGGAGGTTTGTGGGGTCCCCATCCTGAGCAGGAGCTCTTTCTTTGGAGCCTTGGCTCATGGGACTGATGCTGTGGAAGCCACACGGGACCTGTGTGGCCTCAAGGCAGTGGCTGTGCCCTTGGCCAGGACTGTGGATGCCATGGCAGCCTTCTGTCCCTGCACCCGGATCTATACCTGCCTCTTACACAGCTTTTACAGAGCAAAAACTCACTGGGGAGAAGAGAAATCCTCTATAAACCAGGATAAAGTAACATTCTAGAGGAAAGATATACAACATTCTGAATATATATATATATATCCACACACATACACCCTAAATATTTGTTCTGTTTTCCTTTTCGTTCTCTGCAGCAGAACTGTTAAATTCACAATTATGGGCTTGGCAGTGAACTGAAATTACAGAAGCTAAAATTGTAGAGATGAAACACATCCCTGTGCTTACACCTGGGTGTCTAAAATGTGATTCATGCCTGATGGGAAGGCAGATATTTTGTATATCTTCATATATATATCAATAGTGCACAAGGGAATTTATTTTCTCAGTCATAGAGCCATAATGGAATGGGTTGGGTTGAAAGGGACCTCAAACACCATCCATGGGCAGGGACACCTCTCACCACCCCAGGCTGCTCCAAGCCCTGTCCAACCTGGCCTTGGGCACTTCCAGGGGCAGCCACAGCTTCTGTGGGCCAGGTGATCATGCCAGGGGAAATCCAGATTTTCTCTGCTTCCACAGGAATGCTCCCTAATCCCACAGATGCAAAATTGATGAGTAAAAGGTTGCTGCTGAACTCAGGCTGCTGAACATTCGAGATGAATGTTCACACCACAAAAATCAGGTTTTTTGCCCTTGGGAATCCATTTTTCAACAGCACCCAAAACCTGCTTTTCCTTAAGTTTAAATCCCAGCAAACGAAGAGCAGAGAAACCCAAACCACATCAGGCATTTGGGATGCCCTCCTTAAGGAAGTAGCAGCCCTGGAAGAGCTGAAGTGCCTTTAAAGCACTGCTGGGTTTTCACGGAAAATGATTACAAGTTCAGAGATAATTTATAAAAGAGCGTAGGAGCTCTGTAGTTTCTGCAAACCAGTGGAAATTAATAAAACCCAAGGCTGGCTATTAGATAAACCCGAGCAGACAAAGTGTGTGTAACTACCCGTAGAGGGGCTGACATGATGAATGATGATGGATCCGAAGGCATCTGAAGTTTTTTAGGAATAATAGCAGCATAAAGTCATTTCTATAGGGTACCTAAACGTGCCTGAAACAACAGCATATTGAAGGTTGCATATTATGCTAAGAATGACAAGTATTTATGATTGGAAGATGTCTGGGCTGGGAATGTCAGTTTTTGTAAACCTTTTCTCACTTCTTTAATCTTCAATTTAAAGACTCATCCAGAGATTTTTTAAAAAAGGGCTGGTTCCTAGAATTGTCCTGCAGAGATAGTAAATACCCTCTCAGCTCAGTGCCTGGTACTACTCAGGTGTTTTCCTTCTGGAGGAATGAATGTTTTCCTTGGGCAACAAATGGGGAGAGGCACCTGAGTAGCAGGAAGGAGGGTGGGCAACAGCTCAGATAAATCCAGCTCTGCTCAGCTAAACTCCTTCCTAGGACTGGGAAAGAAAACCCCCCTGTGTGGTGCCAGTTGTGTCAAGTGAATTCTATATTAATGCAATTGTAAGTGTTGAATTTGCTATTTGGGGAGGTCTTTAAAGTGTTTTTTTTTTTATTTCTGGTCACAGCACTTGTGGTTAAACATGGCAGCTGAAGAAAAATAATTGGTGCAAGTGTAGAGAATGGACAGAAAGGTGTGTCAGCACCAGGGGCATGCAGTGGAGTTTTAGAAGTAAAATGCCCCTTCTGCAGAACTGATGCCTTCCAGTTGTGTTTGTGCCTCTGAGTGCTGTTGAGATGAGCAGGAGGTTTCGATGACAGGTTTTTCCGAGAGCACAACCTGCATTTGTCCCAGGTTTAGAAAGAGAGAAAATTTTGTGCCAGGCACGGACTGATTTCCAAAACCTGAGGGTCTCCAGCTTTCCCCAACCTCTGCTAACACACTGCAGCAATGTGCTCTGAGCATGTTGATTCTCTTAGGTCTGTGAGAGCCTTTGAAACAGAGCTAAATTTTCCAGCCTTGACTGTGGAGATTTGTGACTTCAGATGTGAATGTCCCTTTCTCAACCCTGCTGCCAGTGACCCACTGCACTGCAAGTGTCTCACATTATAAAGTGCTTATTCACAGAGGGCTCTGACCAAGGCTCTCTGGAGGGTGGGAGATGCTTTCCTGGCAATGGGATGTGAACATCGTGGGGCAGATCTTCAGCTGGGATAAAAATCCTGCTTGGTCTCTGTGGCTCAAAGGACGTCTGTTAATTCATGTGGAAAATTCGTGACCCCAGAGAGATCACAAAGTTCAGTGTCCTTGAGCAAGTGCCACACTTTGCAGTCAAGATCAAAATGTCTTTCTCACTTGAATTCTCTTGAATTTTAATCTTTCTAAAAGTCTTTTAAATTATTTTATCCTAAAACCTCCAGTATTATCCAAGATAACTTTGAGGAATGCTCTGTGTGTTCTCCCTTTCTCTTTCCCTGAGTTATTGAATTTCCTCACTGGTGAGAACATGGAGCCCTGAGAGCTCACCTGGCTCCTCTGCTCATGGGCTGTGCTCATTATCACCAAAAGAGCCATCCAGGACTTTATTTGGTTATCCTTGAAAGAGCCTCAATCTTTGATTTCCAATTTAGTTACATCAAGTATTTGAGGAAAGTCTCTTGGCTAGAGCATTTTGGGAGCTGGTTTGCCTGCCAGGGGTGTGCTCTGGGCACTTTTCTCTTGTGTTTTGGTGGTGCATTGAGAGGTGGGATTGCCTTGTGCTGGAGCAATCCCCTGAGCAGAGGATTTTCAGACTCCTTGGCATCAGAGCAGGGCAGCCAAGCAGCCTTGAGGCAGTGCAGCTTTCCTCCTCTCCTTTGGAGAGCAGCAAGGCACTTGGAAAAATGAATCATCTCCTGGCACAGAATCTTTCCTCCTTTGCTGCAGGAGTTTTTGTCCTCTTGTGGGGGCATCAGACTGCTGGTGTTGTGGTTGTTGAGCTCTCGAGGCACAGGTCATTTGCCTTGAATTCAAGCCAACAAACCCACGAGGGTGAGGTGCTGTGGAGGGGAGCATTAACCTGGGGACAGGAGGGAGCATCAGCATCACTTCACACACTTGGTTATGTAGGAGTTTGGGATGGTAGCTTTTGCTATTGCCCCAAAATGCCTGTTTTCATCCAGGAAATGAACCTTTTGTCCATCATTCAGATGTGTCAGAGGACCTTTATCTTCCTTTTTGATCCCTGGTCTGTGCTGGAGCTGATGACAGGTGGGGAGTGCAGTCCCATGAGCCCCCCCCTCATTAACACCTGGGTTTTTTGCCCCTCAGTCCAGCCAGGACAGAGTGCAGTGTTTCACAGCTGTGTTTCACAGCCCTGCTTCGTTTGATGGACTCTGTTACTTCTGTGTGATTCTTTCTTCCTTTATTTCTTTATTTTTAATGTGTTGCACAAATGCACACAAACATCTCAGAGGCCTCCTTCCCTTCCCATCAGCTCCTCATCATGGCTTCTACTGCAAGTCAGGCAAAGTTATCTTTACTACTGTGAATTTTATCAACTTGAAATACAAACAATTAAAAAGAAGTGGTTTCAGGCAGCAAGGTGGCCCTTGAGTGCCTCAGTCAAGAGTTGCACTTATGCACTGAACTTTTAATTATTTTTTTTACATTATTCTCTTGCACTTGTAGCTTTATGTGAGTCCATGGAGCAGATGAAATGAATAATATTGGGAGGAAATGGGCTGTTGGTGTCAAGTGGATGGAGGTTTAGTGTTCTCTGCCCATCCATTCCAACCTTTTTGGTTAATAATGACTTACTTATTACATAAAGCAACTGCAAGCCTAATAAATGGCAGGAAAGCTTAAGTTTGAAAATCTGAGTACTCAGAGTGGGAGAAAACTTTTCTTTTGAGAGAGTCTGTCACCTTTCCTTTGACTTACAA
The DNA here is from genome assembly GCF_014805655.1 of Passer montanus. NCBI lineage: Eukaryota > Metazoa > Chordata > Aves > Passeriformes > Passeridae > Passer > Passer montanus. Next base: position 4,527,975 of record NW_024369818.1, read on the forward strand.
AGTGTTTCTCTACAGAGGTCAGTGTTGGGAAGGTGCTGGGAGTATGGCTCTGTCCTGAGCAGCATAAATCCATAAAATATAAACCCTGTAGTTATTTGAGAGCCATTGTGTCATTAACAGATAGACTTGATGGTCTTAGAGGCCCTTTCCAACCTAATTGGTTCTGTGATTAGCAGGACTCTTAGAGCCAGCACTTTCAGCTGTAGGCACACAATTCCCTGTTCCCAGAGGTGGCCCCAGAGCAGGTGACCTCATGGCAATGTTCTCCAGACCTTTCTCCTTTTCCCAGCAAGAAGTTTTTTCTCCAAGCTGATGCCAACCCTGCTGTCTCTGCCAGTTCACTTTGTGTGATGCAATAATTTGTGCTATTTTGACCTTCTCCAGCAGAAGGTGTGGTAGTCCTGCAGTGAAGGGCTGTGGAAGTGCCCTCAGGTCCTCCTCCCCCAACCAGCGAGTGCCCTGCATGAAATGCTTCCTTTCCTGTTGTCTAAAAATCAGGGTTGCTTTGCTCCGTGCTGCCACATCCCCTGGCCAGCCAGCAGGCTCTTCTGGAGGCTTCTTGGATTCCATTAACATTTTGTTAATGAAATAGTGCTTTGTCAAAGAGTCTTGAAAACTTAAAAGGGTATTTAAGCTTCTCCCGTGAGTCAATACCATGTAATGTCAACATTACCACGAAGGGATAATTCAGAGATGTCACACAAGGCTTGTGTTATGCCATTTGCAGTCTGGCAAAACAGCTCAGCATTTATGTTGTTTAATCCATCTTCAGAAATCTTTTGTTCTGAAAAAGTTGGAGATCAATCTTGTCAGTATTTACTGACACAAAGCTGATGTAAGTCACTGTGCTCCTATTGACTCCATCTGAGCTGTAACGATTTACCCCAGGCTCGAATTAAGCCCAAATTAGGCATATGAAAAACTCAATACCAAACTTTTAAGGAAGATGGAGCTGAATGGCACAGATCTTGGAAATGGCAATGTGGATGGAAGTAGACTGGAGGAAACAGTTTGCAATGGCCTGGGACACTGCAGACACAGTTTGAAGAGACTTAAGGAAAAAGAACCTTTCCTAAGGCTTTGCATTGAAATAATGCAAAGTCCATGAAATAATGGACTTCCCTGGCTAGAAAGAAACAGGAAATAGAGAACTGGAGTTCAGATCTGAGCACTGGCAGTGGGACTGGGGCCATAGGGACTGCATTCCACACTGCACGTGCTGCAGTGTCCTGGGCTTGTCACTGTCACAGCCATTCTGGGCAAGGTACACAAAACCTTTTTTCCCTTTCTCCTCCCTTTCTTTTTTTAACAATTCTGTAATCATACCCACCACAGAAGGAAGCTGTTTCATCCTCCTGGACACTGTGGTGATGCTGTTTGTTTTACCTTTGTACTTTTTAATCCTTTTCCATTAAAGCTCTCTGTAATTGATGTATTTGAATGTAGTGAGCAGTGGCCTCAGCTTGCTTTGAAGAAAATAGACTGCCTTACTTCATCCTTGGCTGAATCCAAAATGCTTTCCTGTGATTATTTCTTGGCTGTGTTAAATCTATTTCCCTCTCAGACTCCACAGATAGATGGGGTCAACTCCACAATGTCTGAAGGGATGTGAAGTTCTTTAAAAATTATTCACATATTTTGGTGGCAAAGGTTTAGTGCTTCATTCACATGCAGGATTTTTGTTTCCAACCAGGCATTGTGGAAGCAGGCAGCATCCCAGACCTGTGGAGGAGCTCAGCAGGAGGAGAACAAGTGGGGGAAAATATTCCTAGTGTTGTTGCTGGTGGCTCAGGTATGCTGAGGTAATTTGCAGGTTCTTTGGGAGTAAGGGAGACTTTCTGGCTCAATTGCACACAGCAGGAAGAAAAATAGTGTGAGGCTCTTCATTTGTGCTTTTTTTGCTGTTTTACAACCTGGGAAACATTCGGGGCATAAATCAATTGCTCTTTCAGCAAAGAGCCACGGAGCTCTTGCAGCCTCCTTGCTCCAGGTGAGGTCAGTGCAAGAGCAATGGGAGCGAGGATAAAACAGGGACAAAAGGGAACACACTGCAAAGGCAGGGTAGGAGACCCTCTGAGAGCAGTTTTGAGCACACAGTGTGTGCTCCTTGCAGTGTGGAAGGGCCTCAAAACACTCAGCTCTTCTGGAGAGATGCCTTGTCCAAACTGGGCTGTACCTAGGTATGCGCAGCACAAGAATATTTTGGCAATTAAATTAAATTTTAGCCTTGTCTCACAGATCCTGGTATACTTGATCAGATGCTTTAAAGGAATAATGCATTTGCTAAGTAGAAAAATGTGAAAAAAACCCGACAAATGTTACTTGAGAAGCAGAATCAGACATAAAGTTTATGATCCATCTTGGCCTGCTGTTATAACCCAAACGTGGAGGCAGCACAGTGAACCTGAAACACCACAGTCAGCACTGCAGCAAAATGGAGCGTGGCAATGGAGGGGATGTTTAAATTGAGGTTAAAAGAAAAAAAAAATCCCAGTCCCAGGGACTACTAATAAAAAAGAAAAACTTGATGTGGGGAGTGAGACAAGTGTATCTGTGAAGTGCCATTCAGGCACAGGCTGTCCCAAAGGCTTTACAGCTTTTAATAAAAACACAGTGTGAATAAGAGGAGGCTGAGAAGGCAGTGCAGGATGATGTGCATTTTAACTTAGTATTTCAAAAAAGAGGGGAAAAACTTCTTGGAGACCAAAAAAAAACCCTGAAGAACTGTTACAGGTGGGAGAAACTGTGCAGAGGGGAAATTTGTGGCTGTGGTGTGAGTGTTGGAAGAAGAGGGATGTGGCCACATCAGTGGGCAGTGGGAGCAGGGAGAGAGACCCTGCTAGCACAGGATAGTGGTTATCAATCCCAGAGATGGCACTACCCTCTCCCAGTGGCAAATAGGAGATTCCCTTGTAGATGCAGAGCTGCTACATCTCATAAAATCAGGTGTTAAAGTGATTTAATCTGAATAGTTTTTAAAAATACCAAGTGCCTGATACAAAGACTCTGCAGATAATCCATAAAACTATTATGCTTCTCTTTCTCTTAATCCTTTTCTGATTTTTCTTACTCTTATCAATCTCTACCTGAACCTGCATCTCCCTTTTTCTCAGTTCTCCGTGTATAAATTTCAGACAGCAATATTTTCTTCTGTACTTTTCTGTATTTCCTGGGAAAATGATAAATTTGGGGGCAGTAGCTCTGAATTATTTCGTGTTTAGACAGCACCCATCCAAGCAGAGCCCTTATGTTATCCAGGGGCTTCCAGCTCTGATCATGGTAATTTCTGAACCAAGCCAAATATCCCCTCCCTATTGCATTAAATTGGGTAATTGAAAGGAATCAGCATTTTTGCTACTCCATGCTGTACTGAACAAGTGTTTATTGTAGTTTCCTTGTTTCAGGCAGTTTGAACAGAGGCTTGTGGTGGTCCAGCTCGTTGGAAACTTTTGTGCAGCAAGCAGGAGGATGCTACAGCCAGAGCTAATCTGTGAGTAAGTTTTCTGGAGGCCATTATGTCTCCCAAAGTTTGGGGGTTTTCTCTGAAGGAGCCATTGCTCTGTGTGTGAGGGAGAGAGAAAGAGCATCGCCTCGAGGCCTTCAGTTATCACACTGCCTAAATACCCCTTATTTTTAGTCAGACTCTTCTGAATACGAGATCCCACTACAGGCAGGTGAAGTGACCTCTTTGGGTTTGAATCTGCTCCTCTCTGGCGGATGCAAAGCTGCAGCTTTGAACAGGAGCCCCCTCCTGCTCTGTGCAAAGCTCTTTGAATTGCCCCTGATCGGCTTCTGAGGCTCCCCGGGTGCGTGCCAGGCACTTTGAAGATGAATGCCCAGAATGAGGGAAACATGAAACAAAACTCAACTCCCTTATGTCAGAGTGAGCAGCAGATTCCTCAAAGACCTGCAGCACAATGGTGCTCTTTGGTGGGTGAGAGGAAATGGGCTGTGGTTCACCAGCTTGTCAGAGCAGAATTGCAGAGCAGGGCTGTGCTTTGGGTGGTAGAGCAGCCAAAGGAAGGTTTTGGGGGGGCTCCACAATATTCAGGTCTGGCAGAACTTGTTTCAAGTTGGCTTTGTTGGGTCTCACTTGATGAAGGGAAATTTATTCTTATTAGTTTTGCTTCCTCCAGAAGTTTGCTGTGTGCTCAAGGTGACAGATGTGCCATGTCTTCTTAAGGGGGAATATTTTTCTTTGTCTCCATGAAAATCCTCACCCCAGCTCCTTAAGCTCTCTGTATCCACCATAATTTTTGGTACATTTTGGTGGTGACCACCCACAGTCCTGGGAGCTGCAGGGCCCTTGGGGGAGTGGCACAGCTGTAGGAAGATTTTTTGTTATTTGTCTTAGTCCGAATATTTCTGTGACAATTGACATGAAAATATCCATTAGTGTCTTTTTTAAACCTGATGGATCAGTTCTTCTGGCCCTAGTGTGTGATCCAAAAATTTTCATTAACATGAGATGGATGAACCCATCTCTTTGAGGGGTTAATGGGTTTGTAATGCAAAAAAATGGAACTGATATCTCAGGAGAGACTGGGTGTGGGAACAGAAGGGAAGGGAACAGGAAAACAGATTTAAAAACACCAAGAGAGATTTGTTAATAGTGGTTGGAGATATTCTTCTCACCTGTCCTGGGTGACTGTTCAAATGCAGATGTGTGAACTCCTGTAAAGCAAATGAAGGAAAGCAGAACCCTTCGGGCCATAATTCTTTTCCATATGTGATAGATCCCTCTTCCTTCCAATCAATTAATTGCATCCTAAAAACATCTATTTCTCACCATTGACTTTAAAGGGATTTTAGATGAGTGGCTCAGATATAGCTGTCTACACAGTAAGTGATTAAAGTTGGGTTAGATGAGCTGGCAGACTACACGGGATTTTTTTCTTCCTTCATGCCAACCCTAAATCAAAAGGCATCTCATCAGAGCATTATAAAATACAGCCTTCAGAGGGAGAGACTTCTACTTCCATATTCTGGCATCTGAAGGGAGGAGGGAGACTCCCATCAATTTAGAGAGAGGTAAAGATTTCATCTCCCTCTAGAAATCATGGCCATAATGGGAAATTCAGACATTTATGAGATTTGCTTAGCCAAGGCAGAGCTGAGCATGTGGATGCTTCTGTTTGTAGTGCTGCAGCAAAAGCAGAATAAGAGACTATTTTCGGGTTATTTTCATTTTTTTTTCCCCTCTCTTTGATTAAGTTAACAGCCCAGCTTGTACCTGGGGAGGAGCAGACACAGTCTGTGGGACCTCACAAAATAAAACCCCTTATGAGCCCTCTCCCTGTGACTGCAAAATGGGGGTAAACTGGGAAATAGGGCTGATTGCAGGTGCTTATTAATGGGGAAACTCCCAAAGAAGCATTTACCAATTCACCAGAGAGGAATTCTCACAAAAACCTCTTGCACGTTGTACCTGGTTTATGTTTCAATTTTAAAACCAGGTAAGGTTGTAAGAGAGATGAGCAAGTTACTGGCAACTGGTGAATAGTTCCCTTGGATTTCAAAAGCTGGCAAACCTTGAATATACTATAAATACCTTTTACATGCCATAAATATCCATATATTTTAAGGCAATGTGAATTCCAAGGACAAGAGAAAACAGAGCGAGAAGAGACTTAGTTTTAAATCAGAAAGGGACGTGAATTTGTTTCCTCTAAATGTTAATTCCTCAACATAATGGGTAAAGTATCAAATTATTATTTAAGCCCACAAATAAAGTGCAGGTCCGTTTTCCCATTTCTAAGTAATGTTCTCCTGCCAAAGGATAGGCATGGCTGTATTTTTTCCTAATGGAATCTGCATAGCTTTGCCCTGATAGTCCACTGCTGAATATTGATGGTGCAATAATTGGCTCTTTATTGGTATATTGTGTTTTCTTGGAGATTTTTCGACTTCCTGCAGTAAATCCTTTTCGAGTTTTGCTCCTTTTATGGTTTGGTGTTTACAAAAGTTGGCAATTCTGGTGGAGCAGCAGGACTGTGAATAAGACTCAGGATTTTGATTTGTTGTGTGTCATGTATTGGTAGCTGGTATCTCTCCTTTTATCTGTTTTAGTATAAATATCTCAGTTGTTGCTGTCTATATTTAGCAGGAGAGCTCAATCTCTCTCCTCTATCTGTTTTCTCCTATTTGTCCCTGGCTTGAAGGGTTGGTGGCACTCAGTGGTGGATAAATGCAAGGAAATCTAATAATGCCTTTCTAATATACCCATTTATCTGCTATCATATTTTATTTTAACTCTTCATGCAACTGTGCAATCATTGCTCCATTGCTATAATTGGATTTCAAAGTATATTTGTGCTATTTAATTACATCTATAGCTTCTCTATAAGTGCATTCAGAGTAATTAGTAATCTTCTACTTTTTAGTGGAATTATATTTTGTATCAACTGTGCTCATTTTTCTCTGCAAATTCTTCAACACATTGGCACCAGTTTTGCTTCTTACACTGGAATTTCTGGCATAAATAATCATTAAGGGTTTTTTTTTCTCCCCACTGTGAATGTGAACAGAGTCTAATCCAGCTTTCACTGGAGTCAATGGTAATCTTTTCATTTCCTTCAGTGAAAACTGGATCAAGTTAATAGATTGCAAATTGCATTCAAGGCAAAGTCACATCTTATCATAGAAATAGTTGTGTAGCAACTCCTAGGGTATTGATGAAAAGTGCAAAATTGATTGTTTCCATTTTTTCTTATGGGTTTTTTATAGATTCTCTTATCCAACTTTATTAATTTTTTAGCCATAAGTTATAGCATTGCAATAACATTTAAAAGATTCATTTTAACTTGCTTTTCATGACAAATTACAAACCTTTCCATTTGAAGATTTTTGTGAGTGGGTCTAGAACTTTGCTTTCCAAAGCAAACTTTTCCAAGTTTATCTGTTCATCTCCATTAGGATGTTTGAGAGTGGGCATTTTTAAATTTTAAAAATATTTTGTCTTAATTTTTGATTGCAAACCAAACATTTGACACTTTTTTTTTGCCAGTTGTCTTGTGTCGCTTCAGAGCTGTGTCAGTTCATGGACAGATTTAGTCCTCTTGCTGCTGAATATGAAAACCTGCAAGCACTTCCCTCTAAAACTGTAATTCCAGCAAATTATGTTCCCAAGTAGGCAGAAATTTATGATCCTTTTTTCCAATGTGCCAATTTTGCCACGGTGGGGTGGTAACTATATGTACCAAGTAAAATCTTTATTTAAAAAAAAATTATTGCAACTGGCTTGTTAAGGAGTTATTTTTCTCTTCTGCACTGCTCCCACTCTGTTGATTAGAGGTTTGTTGCTTTGGTAATGTGCTTCTCCTCCAGGCTGTTAATGATTACAGACACCTCTCTAACCTGTAATTTTGGGGGAAGGTTATTGACAAGGTGAGATGACAACAATTGTAATTGTTTCTATGGCTTAGCAATGTCCTTCATCTCTGCTGGCCACGTGTCAGGGCTCGGGATTTAGAGTGAAAGTGGAGCTGATGCCCAGGATTAGACACACTTTCTTGTGCTATTTATTCCCAAGTCGTGCCAGTTCACGAGGTTAGAAAGAGCACTGTGAAAGATGATAAATTGTTATTTAATTCCTAATGAAACATCAATGCAGATGGTGCCTATTCCATCCCCAGCAGAAGGTGAATTTGGTAGGTTGAGGATGGAGCCCCTTGGATCTCCAAGGAGAGATGCTCATCCTGGTGTGATTTTTGAGCCTCAGGAACCTTTGTGAGCTGGAGCATCTTCAGCTTCAGAAGGCAGGACAAAAATTTTTGTTCATCCAGCCTTTTGATTGAAGAGAGAAACATTGAACCATTTGTATTGGAGATTTTGTTGTGTTTCAGCATAGGGAAATTGTTTATGAGCCTTTAATGGAAGAAAAGCCCTTAACTATGATAATAGTTATAATTGTAACTATAGTAGTTATAACTACATAGTAGTTATATAGTTACTATATAACAGAAATTAATAGTATTTCATTACTAATAATTTAATTGGAGCAGCATGAGCACCCATGCACCTGAAATTCAAACCTTGAACCCTGCAGGTATTTGCATGTGCCTCACCCCTAATGGGAGCCACGTTCCCACATCACAGGACACTCCTCATCAGAGGCTGGATTTTTCCAGTGGATGCATTTGAGCACTTTGCACTGAAATTTTGTCAAAGAATGACTGGTGTTTTGCCACTTTAAAACCATGGAAACATCACAATGTTCTTTTAGAAATGACTCCGGGAATTAATTGCAAATGACTTATTAATGAAACAAATATTCAGCTGTCACTGGAACCAAACTCCACGATACACTTAATGATTATTTTTTGAGAAAACACTTTTGTGTTTGTTTGATCTGCCTCGTGTTAACAGCAGTAGGAAAGGAGGGAAGCATTTGGTGTCAGAGTGGAAACTTGAAACTGGCAAAAAGGAGAGGAAAAACATGAGCCAATAGGTGAGAAGCCCAAAGAAAGAGAAGATCCCTAACAATTATGTTGGAAAGCTGTTCCCCCAGGCAGGCCTGGTTGGGTAATAAGGGTTAGATCTGGGGACAGACTGGGGAATCTGGAAGGGAAGGGTTTCACAGTAACATTAATTTCATCATATTCCATGTCTGGAAAATGAGCATGAAAGAATTTGCCTTGTATGGGGTGGGTAAATGTTTGCAAACTGCAGAGAGACTCTGAAATGAATGTGAAATATCAGCTGTAGCTCTGCAAATGACAATAAAAATAAATGTTGCTAATGAGGGAGCGTGCATTGCTCTGGGAGGCACCACCAAACTTCCCTGCCCAGAGCTGAGTGCGTGAACCTTCCCCGGTGCCTATGGGCCACCCAAGGGAGATTTTTCCACAGGCAGCTGGCTGAAGCCATGCATTTTTCCAGGAGTTCTCCTTTGCAAGGACCATCTATAAATAGGTAATAAAGCTTTTCCACGGCTGCTGTTTACAAGAGCAGGAACACGGGGCAGGACACGAGCGCGGCGGATCCGCCCGCCTTGGGAACACATCTCAGGTGTCCTTCTGCTGGTGCTGCTAAATTATTTACCACTCAGCAAGCCTGTGCCTGCCTGGGATATTGAAAGGAGGGAATCTGAGGTGAAACCCCATCCGTTTACCCAGAGCTGACACTGGAATATTCATTATCACATTAAATCCAACCACAGTGAAAATGAAGGCTTCCGTTGATTATGTGCTTGCATAAAAGGCTCCTTTGGTGGCAAGCCCGTGTGCCAGGGATCTGAATGTAAAATCAAGTAAGTGGAAACCATTTTTTTAATGGTAAATTTGACTTCTTGGAAGTTATGAGACTTGGCAGGTTTAAATTATGTTTTAAACCTGCGGTGGATTATGTGATTTTTCTAACTGGCCGCAAGCAATACGAGATGAGCACACGCCACCCCAATCCCAGCCACAGGCCTGAGCCAGGATTTCCAATGCAAATAAAAAAGAAATGCAGATTTTATATGCAGGGAATGGTGCATATTTATCTCAGTGCATATTTACCTCAGTTGGATTGGCAGTGTTGGTGGGGAGGTCTCCTCTTCCCAAGTGCTGGGTCTGCACTCACCTGCTTTTCCCTGTCCCTATTCATCCCGAGTTTGTGCTAGAGCACAGCTCAGAGAGAGCATTGAAAGAGCCCATTGGATTTATGGATGTGGAAAAGTACAGGAGAATACATAGAACTGGCCAAAAAAAGTCATGAGGTATCCATCCGTCCATCCATCCATCCATCCATCCATCCATCCATCCATCCATCCATCCATCGCTCCTTCCCTGTCTTCCCCCTCCACCAGGGATCCTCTTGAATTAAAGGCTCAATTAAATCTCTGGGAGGCAGAATAAGGCTTAGTGATGCTGAGATGAAGCAGCACCACGTGGTGAAAGGCCACCCCTGGAGCAGGTTGTCCCACTGGAGGAGGAGGGCTGGAGGCTCTGTGTCACTTAGGGCTGTAAATGACCTCCCAGGAAAACTGGCACAGCAAGGGCTGGGTTTGGTGGTCGTGGGCATGTACAGGGGTGTGAGAACAAAACCTATTTCTGTTCATGCTGAGAGCAAGGATTCGCCCACAATTAGTAATTTATTGAAAGGTGTGACTGATTGCATCAGCACAAATAATTTAAAAATAGATTAAAAAAAATCAGTGTTCTCCCTACCATAATACTTACAAAAGTCTTTTTCATTTGGCAAACAACAGGTAAGAAATAAGATGATCAGAAAACAGATTTGCCTGGTCAAAGATGGAGATGGATGAATCTTGATTTGGGACATGATTGAAGTGAAGCCATCATCTCCCAAGAAATCATGGACTTTTTTTTCTGGGAATGCCAGAGATACTTTTTGGCACATTCTTCCCTTTCTGCCTCCTGTTTTCACCTGTAATTGGAAATGTATTTTGTGAGAGAGAATAAAACAAACATCCAGTAGATACAAAAGCACCAAAGACCTTCAGCTTTGGCTAATCCCTGTAGACAGCACAGAGAGAAACAAAATGTTCTGTAGCTATAACTGAGAGGCAAAAAAAAAAAAGTCTATGTTTAATAAACATTTAAAGGAAGAATTACATGTGCCACAAATCCCCTTTTATATTGCGCTTAAAATCTTCTCACCTGCCCTTTAGTTTTCATGGTTTTCCTTATCTTCAGTGTCACTTAATCATATTTCAACAGGATTTGCTTCCTCGCTGCCCATCTGCTCTTCCTTTCTAGTGCAGCATTAATGCCACAACACCATCCCAGAAGCTCCCTTCTACGCCACTTTGATGTCAGACACGCAGGGATTCAGGATTTTTTCATCCAGGTTCAGACAGAAAAGAAAAATACCTGGTTTGGAGGAGTGACAGATCCTGATTTCAAATGGAAATGTCCAGAGCAGGGCGGGGGATGAAGGGGAAGTGAACAAAACTTGGACTCCTGTGGGTGTGGAATGTTGGGATCCAGTGGTGGTCTGTCCTGCTGCTCCATGGGGAGCTTCTCCTGGCCCTGGGGAGATGCAGGCACTGCTCTGCTTCGAGGCTGTGCTAAAGAAGGGTCATCCTCTCAGGATATTCACAGAATTAATTAACGAGTGCAGAGGGCAAGGCTGGGATCACCCCTGGACACCCACCTGGCTGGTGTGGGCTGCACAGCTGGATCTGTGTTTGCTGAGTTAGAGACATCATTTGGAGAGGCTTCATGTGGTTTATTAATCCTAAAAGCATTGGATCAATAATTTTGTATTTATACCTTTCTTATTTTCAGAGTTAAGGGAGACTTTGTGTATTGTGTCTCACCAGTTTAGGAGCAGAATGGTCTGGGAAGACCTCCTGCAAGGGGGAGAATGTTTTCTTTAGTGTTGACAGGAACTCTCCCAAAAAAAGTCATGTGCTGCTTTTTGCTCTAAAAAAATGTGTAAAAAAGAAAAAATAGAAATCCATTCTAACTCCTCATGTAATTGTAAATCAGTCCTTAGATCATGGATGGGAACAGGTCTGTGGAACAGCTGGGGATGTAATTTTTTCTCACACCACTACTTTTGCTGGACATTAAGCTCTTATGATAATTCATAAAAACCCCTTTTTTGAAGTTATCTGATGCTTGCAGTGATCAATTCTTGAAACATTTTAAAATTAAATATGAAGTTGGGAGGGGGGAGGGACTTATAAGAAAGTTAATCCAAAATTCAGTTAATCCAAATTCTGAGGTGTTGGTGCCAGCAGAAGTCACTCTTGATATTCCAATTAATGTTCTCAGGAGGCAGAGCAGGGCTTGGTTGGCTGCAGGATTCCAGGAATTCCTCTGTCTCTGAGTAGGGATCAGGCACAAATGCTGCTCATTCATGCTCAGTGCTGCAAAGACAAAATACATCAGAAACTGGGTGTGCTAAAGCAGTGCCAGGGGCTCTGCCCTTCCCCTCCTGGAACGGCTCTGGAATGGCTCCTTGCCCAGTCTGGGGTTGCCTGAGCTGGTTTTGGTGGGAAAAAACCAAAATGAGGTGAGGCCACCCCAGTCCCACCAAGGAAAGGTGCCCAGGAGGTGACAGAGGGACACCTGGGACAGACCTTAAAGGACAATTTTAGAAAGAAATGGTGGCTTGGAGGAAGATGAACATGCTTTTAGGACATGGAGGTAGAGGCAGCTGAGGCTGAAGCCCTAACAGTGAGAGGAAGGGTTTTGTTCCACTTTGCTTTGGTCAGTGAATGTGTGGTGAAGACAAGCACGGGCTGATTATCTGGGGGAAGAGGTTTGAAGAGGAAACCTGGGGCAGACATCTGAGGCAGAGGAGAAACCACCACAAGGCTGGTCATGGGACTGGCACAAATGAAAGGGTTAGAAAAGGAGGGGTGGTCAAGCAGTGGAAACAGGAATTAGCAAGAAAATGGAAAATTAAAACCACTCTGAGCCACATGGAAAGCGTTGTTTTTTATTATTAATTATTGTTATTATCATTATTACTATTATTGTATTAACTAAAGGCTGACTTGATTCTTACAAACAGCTTCTGTCAGAAAAGGAGAAAACAAGTTTTAAATGTTGACTTTTAATTCTACCCTGTTTATTAAGGGCTGTTAGTTCTGTTTTGCTAATATCCTGTAAGTAAACAGAGTGAGAAAATTCAGTGGGGTAGAGATGACAAAGATGATGAACCACTGAAATTTGGTTCCACTGGGCACATAAGGGAGGAAAGGATGCCAATTAATGCACTACTAAAAGAGAAACACTACTAGAAGTAATAATAATGGTTCTCTATTATTTATGGTTGATTTTATAAGAGAGAGAGTTCGTGTTTATCCCAGAGCAGTTGACACGAGTGCTGAAGGAAGAGAAAAACCCTTTAACCAAGCAGAAATTTCAGTCATGAGCTGTTAAAGGAAGTCGAGCTGAATATTGAGGAAAATTCAAAAAGATAAAAATGACTGCAATTTGGTAGTTCTTCACTGGTTCTGCAGTTTGGCAGCTGTCAACATCTCAAAATATCATCTCACCCAAACTGTTGAAAGAAAGAAACCCTTTGATTTTTCCCTTGAGACTCCCAAGCTGAAAATGGACTCTTTGTAGTCTCAGCCTCATTTCAGACAGTTTTTTTTTTTAAAAACATTCTTGCTGGCAGAAACAACTAATTCATAAATAGACTCTCTGTTAATTAAATAAGTTTTATCATTTTAACTTGCCTTTTAAAATGAAAAAGAAAGTAAATCTCTAACATTTCCTGCTTTATTATGAATCTTAAGGGACTAAGCATCACATTTCTTGCATCATTAATAATGCAAATTAGTTTTTGTTTGCATCTCCTATAAGTTTATAGTTAGAAGTAAATATTTAATGTACAGATCTGGGAAATCAAATCATGCCTAGTGGAAATTTTCCTTTAGAGTTATTGAAAGGTAATGTAAGAAAGATGGGAGGCACTGTGGTTTCTGTTTATTTAACCTTTCTTGCTCTTGCTTTCCTTTCAGTAGAACTCTTTGTGAGTTGTCATTAAACACTTCTCTATTCCTGCAGTATCTGTTTTTATTATCTTTACAGTAGCCACAGAATTCAGCTTTTAATACCATTTCAAGGAGAGGTTAAACACATCCGTAGTCTACTTAGGGCTATAAGGATTGTAGTTTTGGTCCTGATTATTGGCAAGAAAACCAGGTGATTATTTCTAATAATATTTAAAAAACTTGTAGACTTTGTAGCTGTTTTTCTTTGTTTTCTTAATGTAGCAATGGCTAAATCAGATAAAACTTTGTCCAGGACCTCTACATCTTGCACAGAAAAGCCTTGGGAGAGTAAAACACTCTGAGCTGTTTATTTGTTAGCATGGGGCAGACTGAATTTAGTGAATATATCCCATATTGGGCTTTACTTTTTTTACATAGTACTCTTGCAAATATTGTACCACCCTCCATATGAAATGTCTGTAGGAATGAGATTATTGCAAACAAATTACAGCCGTTTCCCCACCACATCTGGGCTTTCTGCAGTGACTCTTCTCGTGTGTGTGGTGGATAACAAAAAATAATAAGTATCCTGTTATTTTGGGCGTGAAATCTGATAGTGAAAAACACACCAGGGAGAATTCTTCGGTGATAAAAATTTAAATAGACCCATTTATCAATATGACAGAGATTTGACCTGAAAGTTAAAGTGTTTGGAAGTTAAGTGGGGCTGTGTAAAGAAAGTTGAGGCTGCGCTACAGATAGACCGTGGGGTTTGTAAGTTATTAAATCAAAATAAAAGGTATTGACAAAACAATAAATTGCCTGGATCACCCCATCTAATAGGTTCTGGGAGCACTAAATACATTCTCCACGCTAAAGATGTGTGAAGCTTTTTCCTTTCTCGTACTTTTGTTCTTCTCCTTGAAAACATTTGCACCGTGGTTGGTTTTATAACAGACTTGGCACCAAACTGGGCCTGGGGATGCTTTGCCAGGGAGCTGGCTCGGAGCAGTGGTGGGGAGCAGGAGCAGGGGCATTGCTCTGCTACCAACAGGATTATTGGACTTTGCAGGTGGGGTACAGATCACTCTGGGGGATTAAAATAATAATAGCAAACCTAATGTCTTTACTGGGAGAGGTATTTTACTAATATCTTCTGGGCAGAGAGCACTGCAGTGCTCTTTGCTCTCCTCAGCTCCGTTTCCATGCTGGAAATCCGTGGGATTCAGAGGGGGAGCAGCACCTGGCAGTCCCTTCCAGCAGGGATGCTGTGGGAAGCAGTGAATGCCACCTCCTCATGTCACCCCCTAAACCTTTCAGGGTGACCAGCATCTTCCTGGGAGAGGGAGCTTGCTTATGGAGGGGAAGGAAAATACCCGTGGGATACAGTGGGATGGAAAGGCTGGAGTGGGTGGTGGGGCAGCTCTTCACCCCCAAAATCATCAGCTGGGCCCTGCTTTTCCCAGCTCCACAGGGCTGGGGGTGAGCACCCCCTACCTCCAGCTTCCCTGCCGAGGAGGGAATGAGGCTGGCTCTGTTTGCCTTGAAAATGACACAGATTTGAGACTATTTCCCCCCCTGCAGATTTCTCCGTGGAGAGGAGCATGGAAGACATTACTATTTATAGTGCACAGTACGTGTGCCCAGCGGGACATCCCCGAGCAAACGTCCTACCAGTCTGGAGGTGGGATGCTTTCCAGCTCCCTGGCCCCTAGATGGCCTGTCCCCTCTCCCAGGGGGGTGGGAAATCACACAGGGCCACCACCCATCTCCCCTCAGCTCTGCCTTTCTCTCTCTTCTGCTGAGATGAGATGCTCACCCCCTGCCGCGGAGCCGAGCGTGAGGCTCGGAGGAAAAGCAAGTTTTCAGCACAAATCATGCAAGTTTTAAGGCAGGGAAAGGGCCCCAAAAAATGAAGGTATAAGGGGGCTTTAGAGGATCTGCAGAGTCTGGTTTGGGGATGGGCAGCCTGTGTGTGTGTGGGAAATGAAGATGGAAACTTGGTTTAACGAAAAGGGTTTGGGAGTTTCAAGGGGACGAGGATCAGCAGTGGGACCTGGGATCTGTCTCTGCCTGACCACCTGGGTGTTCCTGTATGGGTTTGGGATATCAGAACCTCTTCATCTAAGCTTAATCTTGATATGGAAAAGATAGCTGACAATGGCAATAAAAATAACAGTAAGCAGTTGGAAAGGCCCAGCTCAAATCGTGCTCTGTCAACAGCTTTGCAATCTGTATAAATATGAGAGGAAAGACAAACAGCTGTGATTTCTCTTTAAGAATGTGAGTATCCATTGTCATAGATTTAAATTAGGATGTTTTACTTGTACTGTATGTAAATTCCTCCTTGGCAAATAACCCATGTCCACTAATGTATGTGTATTTTGGGTCTGTATAGTTTGGGTCTCTGTGAAATACAATGAAATTTGATAGCACACAGAAATACTTGCATGGAATGTCAAGTTTTTTGTGTGTGCTTCTCACATATCCATAAATGAGTTTACACATTTCTAATTACTCATTCAAAAAGAGACTTTACAGCACTTTTAAAGGAGAGCCAATTTTTTCCCTACTGTGTTCTGTTTTTACAGCTTGTGGAAAGCTTATTTAACGAAAGTTTAAGTAATCAGCGAAAGTCATTTCTGAGCAAAGACTGACAGATATGAAGCCTCTTTTCACACTTCATAAGAGGTGGAGAGGCTAGCCATAAAATTTACAGCTGAATAGTACTCTGTTCAGCTTAAGTTATGGAATTATTAGTGTTCAAGGCATGTGAGGAGTTTTAGGGAGATGAAGTATTTAAAGTGATGCTCTGTGTTTTGTGTAGCTGAGCTCTGAGTGCAATGCTAATAACAACCCACCCTTCCAAAGGCAGCGACCTGCACGTCCCATGGGGCTGATGTTGTGCTAAAAATATGTGTTTGCAGCTAACTGAGCTTCATGATATATTAATAAAACCCCAGCAACGTGTTCCCTTTGCAGAGACTCACCTCTGGCTATGAAAGTATGAATTCCCAGGATATGGAAATGAGCACAGGGTGTGTGGGTGAGGAAGGAGTGGGGAGGGAGGTGGCACTGTCAGCATCTCTGTCCCACCCCTGCAGCACAGGAACAAGGTTTTGCTGTAGGAGAGGCCTGGATACAGAGTGGTGGACAATCAGTGGCTTCTGCAGGTTGTGACCAACTGTGTTTAAGAAAGTGGAATAAAAGAGGAAGAGCTGGGCTGTGTTATGAGACTGAGAAATGGGAAATCTCCGTCCCAGCTGATAAAAATGAGCATGGCTTTTAGAGGTATTTGTAGGCATTTGAGTGTGATTTGTTCTAAATATCATGAGGTGTCCACATGTTGTAATCATAGGTATTGCATACAAATATTCATCGTTGAATCAGAGAATGGTTTGGCGTGGAAGGGACCCCTCAAAGCTATCCAGTCCAACCCCCTGCCATGAGCAGGGACATCTTCAGCTAGACCAGGTAGCTTAGAGCCCTGTCCAAGACAACCTTGAATGTTTCCAGGGACAGGGCACCTTCCACCTCTCTGAGCATCTTGTGCCAGTGTTCTGCCACCTTGGTAAGAAAATTCTTCCTTATGACAACATTAAGCAAACAAAAGCCATTACTTAAGGAACTTCAATTTTATGCTTGTTTTCCCATCCTTTCAACCTGCTGGGTTTTTGTTGGTTATTCTGTTATTCTTTAGCTGTACCTGCTTACCCAGGAACAAGCAACAGAAAATCTTTTGTAATTCTTTAAAACAAATTGTGTGAGATGGATCAAGCATCACTGCAGCCACTCTGAGGTTGGCCAAGAACTGAACTGGGGAGGCATTTTCCATCCTCACTGCTCAGCCCTGGAGAACAGAGACTCAAGGAGGTGACCCAGTGTACAGCTGCCACCAGTACATGGTTTAAACACACATAGTGCAAGGTTTATATTTTTTAAATTTGCTTTTACATGAGCCAAATACAAGCAGCCTCATAAAGCTCACTCTTGCACCAGATTAAAGCAGTGTCTTGGAAACATTTATTGGTGGTTCATAAATCATGGTGGCACTTTGTGACTGTCCACAAGCTGGTTTTGCTGTTAAAGGTTTCAATCATGAAGATGTCCAGTATTATTCCAGGCACAGTCGTAGTCCTACAGAAATTATGCTGAGGTGTTTGTGGAGGCCTGAAATTTCACACAGGAAAACCCGTGTGTATGGAGTGATTTTGGAAAGCTGAGTACTAAGCATGTACTGACTGCATGTAAAGGTACATGGTGTACCTTTAGTTGCTGTGTTAAGAAGCACTTTAACTAAATACATGAAATATTGTCTTTATGCTATTCAGGAAAATCACCCATCATGCCAGGGTGTAAATTCCCAGGGTTTCCCTCCAACATCTACTCCAACCCAATTTAAGGTTTTCTGGCTGCTGCTCACTTTGATTCAGGTAAAAATCTCAGTTCCAGGGGCAGTGCCAGGATTTGCCAGACCCTACAGGTTTCCAGTTTGGGTTGTTAATACCAACAATTCCCAACCCCATTCCCTTGACTCCAGACTGTATTCGGGAGGCGTTTGGTGCTCCTGCATTCAAACAGTTAATTTTCACTATGTTCTGTTAAAGAAAAGGAAAACTGTCACCCTGTCATTTTAGAGTCTGACACTAAGCTTGTCAAAAGAGACAGCTGTTAAACTGAATTACTGTTGACACGCAGAGAAACGGCCCTTGCCAGATGTAAAGGACATCTGCGGCAATGAAGTGGTACAGGGTGGCTTTTAAAATGTGGTCATACTGGTATTTGAATGGAGCTCTATGGCATTAAAACGTGGCCTTGACTCAGACAGTTTAAGGCAGCGAAGCAGAGCCAATGCCAAGCACAAAGAAGTGCTGATCTGTTGCTGTATCCATAACTTAGGCATGAATATGAAAACAGTGCAGTGTCAAAGCTATTAAGCTCTTATCGTGTATCCAGGAGGATGTGGGTTTAAAACACAGTAGGAAATATTTTGTGTTTCTGGCTCCTTGGCTGTGCGGGTAGGTGAAGTGGAAATTCATAAGGTGGATTATGTGGGGAATGAATGGAAATAAGTCGTCTTGTCTTCAGCTAACAACTGCTCAGACAGGAATTGCAGAGGGCATTAGGCTTAGGAAGGGAGGCTGGATGTGCCTTGCCGGTGCTCCTGATAAGGCTCCCAGGATCTGGAGCACGTGGTGGGTGCTGGGGAGGCTCCCCTCTGGAGAGAGGAGTGAATAAAAACAAAAAATCATTGCACAGAGATACCTGCTTGTGTATCTTAATGTGCTTTTCCTAAAAAAAGAATCAGGGTACCAAGTTAATGTTGTAAAAAAATACAGTTATTGTGAATATTTTAGAATTTAGCAATTGAACCAACAGTAGGAAATTCTGCACATTATATAAGAGTGCAAGTCCTTGATTTGCATGTCTTTAGTGTAGGAATAAAGCTGTTTGGGGGGGAAAAAAAAGTATCAGTTAAGCAATTTTGCTAAATGTATGAAAAATGAAATGTTATGAGATGAAGCATGTATTCATTATGAAATGAAATTGATGTTTGAAGCTAAAAAAAATATTCAGGCCAAACATTATTTTGAATATGTTAGCAGATCATATCTTGATTTAGTTGCGTGTTTAGTGATAGCAGAAGCCAAAGAGTTTCCATCTGGAGGGAAAAAGGCAAATGGTATTTCCAAATGACACAGGTTAACCTGCTCCTTTCTGCAGGAAAACAGCACCACCAGCAACAACAGTTTGCTCTAGACAAGAAAAAAGGTGGAAGAGGTGGGGCTAAGAGGGATTTTCTCCTGCAAAAGAAGAAATGTGGCTTTCCAGGCACCTGTATGCTGAAATGGATTCAAATGCAGGTGAGGTGTATTCATTGCTCTGCAGGGTGGTGGGAAGAGTGAGGTTTGTTTAGGTCTTGAGATAATTTAGGCTGGTGCCCTGCATTGTTCCAAGGGCATCCCTTTCCCATGGAGAGTATCCCATTTCCATGGAGAACATCCCATTCCCACAGAGAACATCCCATTC
This sequence comes from Passer montanus, assembly GCF_014805655.1. Classification (NCBI taxonomy): domain Eukaryota; kingdom Metazoa; phylum Chordata; class Aves; order Passeriformes; family Passeridae; genus Passer; species Passer montanus. Next base: position 4,547,407 of record NW_024369818.1, read on the forward strand.
CTGCAGGGAACATCCCATTTCCATGGAGAACATCCCATTCCCGTGGAGAACATCCCATTCCCAAGGAGAATGTCCCATTCCTGTGGAGAACATCCCATTCCTGTGGAGAAGATCCCATTCCCAAGGAGAGCATCCCATTCCCACGGAGAACATCCCATTCCCAAGGAGAACGTCCCATTCCTGTGGAGAACATCCCATTCCCCCAGGGAACATCCCGTTCCCCCAGAGAACATCCCATTCCCGTGGAGAACATCTCATTCCTGTGGAGAGCATCCCATTCCCATGGAGAACATCCCATTTCTGTGGAGAGCATCCCATTCCCACAGAGAACATCCCATTCCCAAGGAGAACGTCCCATTCCCAAGGAGAACGTCCCATTCCCAAGGAGAACGTCCCATTCCCACAGAGAACATCCCATTCCCAAGGAGAACGTCCCATTCCCACAGAGATCATTCCGCATCCCGGGCCACCACAGTGTCAAGAAGTGTAAGATCTGTGCTTGTGGTCCAGCTGGGAGCTCCAGATGGCCAGGGACACGAGTTTAGTGTGTGATTTATGGAGGGGCTCTGGCCAGGGCTGCTGCCAAAGCTGACCCGAGGCCACCAGCAGGTGTGGCCAGCGGTGCTCCCACCACTCCATATGGCTGTGGTTGGTTGGGTCACAGCAGGAGAGGGTGTAACCATCCAAAATCCATGACTGAACATGAAATCCTGAAATCTCATTTATCGGCAGCTGGCAGAGCTCTGCCATGTACTCAGGAGTGTCAGGGTTTAACCTCTGTGGCACAGGCAGCAGGCACAGAGTGTTTGAGCAGCCCCCAGGAGTCAGGGCATCCTGCTTTGTCCCTGCTGGGAGACACTGGAGAGGAGCAGTCAGGATGAACATGCTCCCCTGGGATCAGAGAATGTGGGTGTGTTTTGGGGTTCAGGATGCCGGGAGAGATGGTTCCCCAAGAATAACTTTGATGAATGAATTTTGGATGTGTTTTAGTCTGTGGAATGCAAGGGAGCAGGTGGCTGCCCAGCAGGACCATCTCTGGGAGCCACTGGAGCTTCCAGCCTGGTGGAGTGAGGACAAGACGGATTTAGGAGGAAATTCCTTTACAAAACACTGGCACAGGCTGCCAGGGGAGGTGGTGGATGCTCCATCCCTGGAAATATTCAAGCTCAGGTTGCACGGGGCTGTGCTAGGACAGGGATAATCCTCACCTGCCTAATACAGGAGTTACTTGGGCAAAACCTCCTGTTCATCTCCAGAAGGAGGTTTTATTCTGCAATAAAAAGGGCTGAAATCTCCAACCCCCTTTCCACTCCTCAGTGCTGCAGGTTTTAGCCAAAGCAGACTCACCTGTTTCTACAGGTTGAACTTTGCTGTAACGATTAACTTTTTACAAACAAACACAAAGTGGAACATTTAAATAAACAGGAGCAAGCTTATTATTAGATGGCAGGTTTTTATTTGATAGCTCTTATAATGTCATTGTTAGTTTATTAAAGCTTACCATGAAAAATCTTTCTCCTAATCCAAGCTCTTTCATACAGCTTCCCACTTTGATTGACACCAAAATAAAATAACTAACCTATAAATTATAATGTACGCTTTAAATGATGGATAAATGCATTATTTGTAAAGCATTGCAAGGATCAACATATGCAATTTCTAGAAAATAAAAAATATTTTACGAAGATAATAATAGGGCAGAACTCAGCTCTTTTTGTGAGCATTCTCACTGCATACTGGTATTAGGTGATCCTTAAGGTGCCCTCCAACCCAAATTATTACATGATTCTATGCTACTTTTAGTAATCAAACAGATCTGGGGAAAAAAACCTGATGTTATCAACATCAGCATCATCAGTCCCAGGCCAAAAAATCTAAATCACAGAATCACAAAAGGGTTTGGGTTAAAAGGGATCTCGAAGATCACCTCACTCCAACCCTCCTGCTGTGGGCAGGGACCTTCCACCAGATCAGGTTGTTCCAAACCCCAGGCAGAAGGGGTTTGAGCACTTCCAGGCATGGGCCAGCCACAATTTCTCTGGGCAACCTGTGCCAGGGCCTGCCCACCTCTGCACTCTTCCCAGAGACACCCCCAGCTTTGTGAGTTCCCGGCGAGTGAATTTCTGTCACTGAACTCCCCACAAAATCCATGTCTGTAAATGCAATCCTACTCACCTGTCTGCTGATGATGGAAAGGCACCTTTCTTTCTTTCTTTCCCCTCTTTTCCATACCAGGAATTCCAAAGAATGAAACCCCTGAGTTCCCTGGGACAGGCTCTGTGCCTGGGCAGGGTTATTCCAGCTGGAGATCTGTCCCCAAGCTGGAGTGTCCCCTGCAGTGTTGCAGACACGGGAGCAAAGTCATTTACCAGCAGAAAATAATACACAATGGCTCCTTACAGTCTGCCTGTTTGTTGGGAAAACAGGGATCTCCAGGGAGGGAAGGACTCCCTGCTACTTTTTACACACCCTATTTTAGGTTGAGGTTTTTAATTCAGCTTTTATGTAGCCTGAGCACTGTTCCTTACTGGAAGAAGAACCTTGGATAAATGGAATTTGCTCTGGCAGGGCTCTGCCTTGCTCAGTGAGGCCACCTCAGAGCGCTGGTGCTTGGTGAGTACCATTAATGGGTTTAAATTTGACTCTGCAAGTCCCAACATGGAAAATGTGCCTCTTGTCCCCAGAGTTTTGCAGCTTAAAATGAGTTAATAGCACATCTCAGGCTAGATCTGAGTGCATATTATAAATGACTAATTTACTTCTTGAATTTAGCATTTCCTCTGCTTAGATTGTAATTTCTAGGAATAATTTCCTGTATAGAGGTGGTTTTTTTCTCTCTCTTTCTTCGCAGTGTGAATTGAAGAAATATTTGGAAACTGAGATGATTTTTACCTTTCTGTGCTTGGGTGCTCATGGAGTGTTTCTGGCCAAAACCTAAAATTCAGTGTCCAAGACAGGAGGCAGCAAAAGGCAAGTTTTGTAAAGACAAAATGAGACCAATGGAAAGAAATTTCCTCCTAGCACTTTGGGAACCCTTCTCAGCAACAAAAACCACCAAAGGAACCACGATGTTTGTGGATTTTGTAGCTCTGTGTTCAGGCCAAACACGAGGCAACATTTCCCCTGGATTTATGGAGTTTAACACTGCAGGGAGTTTGGGATCTTCAAAACTATAACCATATTTTAGTGGTGCCAAATCTTTTGTGATCCAAACTCATTCGTGGTGGGAATGAGCTCAAGGTAAGGAATTATATTGTTCCTTTCTTTCCCCTGTGTGGAATTCTCAAAAGGCAGTTGCTGGCTGGTTTGGTAAATCAAATCCTGTATAAATATATTTATACATTCCAATATATCTTCAGCTAAGAAGAATCAGAGACGTCCCAAGGAGGAAAAATTACTCCTTTTCCATCTCTGTTTGCATTGAAGAGGTTTCTTGTTTCAATGACTTTTTCCTAAGAATATCTTTTTGCAAGCCCTGTGAAAATCCAGATAATATATCCTTACATACCTTTAGTCCTGTCCCATGTCCGTGTTTTAAGATTAATGTCACAAACATCTTCCAAACATTGTCTTTTTTCTCTTTTTGACCTTAAATGTTAATGTACTCTTTCTGCTTTATTTTCTTATCAGAAATTCTGTTTATTACTAGAAATGAACAGGCAGCAAATAGAAGTTTTCTCTAAATTAAGTGGAAACTCCATTTTTTGCATATATTTTCTCATGTAATTAGCTACCAGGCTGGTAATCTGTTTTTCAGCAGAGGAACAGTTTTCTTTATTTTTGCTTTATCTGTAGGGATTTTCCATATTTTAAAAAAGCTGTAGGTACAGGTAAAGGTAAGGAAAGAGGAGGCCAGGTATTGGTGTGCTCACTGAGTAGCTGATTTAGAGAAATTGGGGTCCCCTGGGCCTGACTTGCAACCAAATGACCAAAACACTTTGCCTTTTATTTATTTATCCAGCTACTTAACACTTCTTACTGTTTCTCTTAAATGAATTAATTTACCCTACAAAGCACTCCTTGCAATAATCAATGACTCATTACACTGAAAGCCCGCAGGAAATACTAATTAAATGAAAAATGTGCAACTTTTGTATTTCTAACGACCCAGATACTCGGTGCTTTATTTTTTTTCCAAGTTCTCATAAGTTACAGGAGAGGTTTTTGCCTTCAGCCACAGGGAGCTGAGGTGGCTTGGAGGGTGGTGATATTTCCCAGACATACCAATTCCAGTTCATTTATCATCAATATCCACAGGAAATAATAATCTGTTTATACATCACATTTCTCTGAGCTCTGTGCGGTTCTAGTTATAAATTCCTTCCAGCTGCTTTTCTCATTCCCACAGCAGAATTGCTTGGGAATGGTTATCCCTTATCCATCACTTACTCCAACAATTATTGACTGGTAGCCACTGGTAATTCCAACTCTCTGACAATCCTTGATAAAGACATTGTGTTGTTATTATGCTCTCAAATGTCTCCTCACCCATAAAGGCTTTGAACTCCAGGCTGGGTAGTTGGCACAGCCAACTTTTTGGGATCTTTGAATAGGAAGAGCTTAATAATATGGAAGATGAAGGTTTTAGAAGGATAAAAATGCTGAAAATGAGAGTGGGTTCAAACCTCCTGGGAGGAGCTGTGTCCTCCCTTTGGTGAAGGGATGTCTGGAGCAATCAAGGTTTCTTTTATCCTGGTCAGTGACTTTTGGAGAAAGTGTGTTAAGCCAAGCCATGGAATAAAGCAATCAGAACAATGTAAAGAAAAATTCCCCAAAACCACCACCAGCACCAAAAAATCCCTCAAAACCCAATAAAGACCAAAAAAAAAAAAAAAAAAAACAACAACAAAAAAACAAAACCAAAAACCAAACAAGCAATGGCCAAGCTCCTTTCCTTCAGATCCTTTGCACTGCTATATTGTAGGAAACCAACTTTCTGTTCTGGTTTGTTCCTCACCAAATCACTCCTCAGATTTGTTCTTCCCTCCAAATTTGTTTACATTTTTTGCAGATTGATGTTTTCTTGACCATCAGTCCCTACCTGCATTCAGGTGCATTCAGGTACTGCTGCTCCCATTTGGTTTAGCAGGTGACCCAATGCCAGCCTGGGGCACTGCCCACCCTGGAAAAGGTCAAGCCACAAACACCAGAAAAAATTATTTTGCTTTTTAAGTAATATGGGAAAAGAGGGAGAATAAGAGAGGAATTAATTCCCTACTCAGTTTAAGGCAGCAAGAATTTAAATAAATTTAGCTCCTTGTGCTAATTAATATTCCCAAAGAGCTGTACAATGTAAGGACAGAGAGGATTAATTATTGAAAGTGGAGGTGACCAAGAGAAATCTGGATGAACGCAATAATGTAAGGCAGCAAGAATTTAAATCAATTTAGCTCCTTGTGCTAATTAATGTTCCCAAAGGGCTGTAAAATGTAAGGACAGAGTGGATGAATTATTGAAAGTGGAGGTGACCAAGAGAAATCTGGATGAACGCAATAATGGCTCTACTTTTGCTTTTCAGGCAATAAATTGTGTTAAAAATGGTGGCAATGTATTGAAGATTTTGGTAAAACTTTGTTCTCAGCTGTAGGGAGTTGTGTTTCTGTAGAGAGTTCCTGTGCTTCAGGACAGGGAAGGCAGGGCAGGAAGGGTAAATTAGGGAGAAAAGAAGATTTTAATCCCAAATGGATGAAACTTGAGATAGAAATGCTTGGTTTAGCCCCTAACTCTGGATTTTTAGAGACAAAACAAATGGTGGTGGTAGTAGTAATAGTGCACTGAATTTATTTATTTATTCTGTAAATCAAGAGCTGAATATTTTCCTTGCTCCTTTGTAGTTTTATTGAAGGAAAATTATAGAAATCTTTTCAGTGCTTCAGGGGATTGATACAGGTTACCTTCCTGGCTTTCAGTCTAGTTTCTCCCTCACCAGCCTTTGGAATTCAGCGGGACTGATGGATTACATCATTTCAGGAATTAGACCCTAAATTCTGATGTCTAAAAAACATAAAATAGCTTGCTTGAATTGTGTATATTTTCCCCTCAACCTGCAATATATTCCTTGACGACAATAGAAAAAAAAATCATATAGAATTGTTTCTTTATTTGAAGGTACTTTAATATCAGAGGAGATTTGCTTCCAGCTAAGAAAACATTTGTTACAGAACTAAAAATGTTTGATATGCTGCTGTATTAGATAAAGTTTGTTAGTTCACAGTGGCACAGTGCTGATAATTGAAGAACTCGCAGGATTTTCGGCAGTAAAAGATCCCCAGTGAGTGCTAAGCTCAGTGGGAAAATGCGATGTATAAATCTGCAGTGAGAGCAGAGGAACAGGAGGGGAGCAGCTCTGCACTCCAGCCTGGGAACCCCACACCACCACCAAAGGACGTTAAAGAGAAATAAAAGGGAAGAGATGATATCTTGGGGCATAAAAGCTGTTTCCAAAGAATTTTCTTGTTAAATATCATGTTGGACAAGAGCCCATGGAAATTCTCAACTCACTGGAGACTCCTGCTGTCGCTTGGCATGATCTGGTCTAGTGGAGGAATCAGCCTCTAGCCTCCCTTGTCCTGGAATACCAAATTCTATGAGGAGAAGTGGTCACAGGAGATACTGAGAGAGATGGGAGAAGTCCGGGCAAGACAACCATGGCCAGAGTTGATGGATAAATTGGTTTTTTGTGATGGGATGAGAAACGTCAGCTTGAGAACTGATGGCTATGATGAAGGTTTGCTACATCTTGAGTTAGCCAGCCCTGGATGATCTCAGAAGGAATGATGAAGGTTTGTTACATCCTGAGTTAGCCAGCCCTGGATGATTTCAGAAGGAATGACGAAGGTTTGTTACATCCTGAGTTAGCCAAACCTGGATGATCTCAGAAGGAATGATGAAGGTTTGTTATATCCTGAATTAGCCAAACCTGGATGATGTCAGAAGGAATGATGAAGGTTTGTTATACCCTGAGTTAGCCAAACCTGGATGATCTCAGAAGGAATGACGAAGGTTTGTTACATCCTGAATTAGCCAAAACTGGATGATTTCAGAAGGAATGATGAAGGTGAGCCTGGAAAGAGCCAGAGAGGGAACAGCAAAGCCACCAGAGGAATGTGACAACAAACTCCAGAGAGCAAAGGCAGTGCCACGGAGGGGGAGGCTCGGGCACCTGTTGTGACAGCTGTGACTAAGCATACAATGACCAGATCAGGGTGAATAATGAGACAATCTGCTCATTTAAGAGTGGATATACAAACCCAGCAGGGACATCAAACTGTTTTGCTTTGTTTTACTGATAATGTGTTATTGGAGTCATGTCTCTGGCTGTGTCCTAGAGTGGGTTCAAAACAATTACTTACATAACACAGGATATATTTAAGTCAGGCAAAAGCAGGGAGGGAGAAATGTGTGTATCTCAATTTGTGGTTAAGAAGGAAAATGAAATTATGTTTTTCCCAATAGACTTATTGATTCTCCTTTTTCCAGCACAGGAATCTCCCTCTCAAGGGCTGGATCCCCCTTGCAAAACTTGAACTGCAAAGTAATCAATGAACAAGACTCAGCCCTTTATCCACCCCTTCCCAGCTGCTGCTTCCTACCCTAACAACCATTAATTATTCTAATAGCAAGCTCAAAAATAACTCAATCAGCGCATTCTCCAGAAGTTGGAGCCCATCTCTGGGTGCCTCCAGCCTGGTCCATGGTGGCCAGGCAATATTCGGTGCGGGCCCTGAAGTGTTTTCTCTTGTAATGCTCTGCCTTAGGAGTGGTCAGGTGTCTTCTGGATCAACTTTGGGGTTGAATTTGGGGTGCTAAATGAGCTGCTTTCACAAAATTTTTTCCATGGGTGAAAGAAAATTGTGTTTGCTGCTCATGGAGCAGAGTAACGTGCAGGGCAACAACAGGGAAAACAAAAGGAAAAATTAAACTCCTAAAGCCAAGAAATAGCAGAGTCCAGGGCAACTGCCCATGCTGCAAACCTGATTCACAAGTGATGGCATTCCATGAAAGAGTGACCACCCCTGCTTTAATTTCAAATTAAAACCATATTGAGAAACTTGGAATACAAAGACAAGATTTGTGGGATGTAAATACCTGGTGGTGCTGGGCAGCCAACCAGCACAAAATATCTTTGGAGGGAGCTCAGTCCCTGCTGGAGTTCCCTGTGCCTACAGATCATTGTGTACAGGGAGCAATTACAGCAGGGTTTGTCAACTAATTTGGTGGAGGGATGAATTCTTTATCTATTAATCAATATAGAAAAGCATGAAACACCTATGAACCATTCATCTCACTTTAGCTTCTTGTTTACCTTTAATTAGAGTTGTTCTGATTTGATTGGGGAAAATGGAGGTACCTTGGAAGAGAGAGGTGCCAGTGGGGCATCTTGGACAGCAATTCCTGCTGCGGGATCCTCAGGAAAATGGGTCAGCTAGTTTGGGTTTTTATTTCCAAAATGAGCACCCATAAACTGCTGACAGGATAAGACCCCTAAATCAGAGGTAAATACAAGGATGGTTACAGTGCCAGCACCTCACCAATGAGAAGGAAGTTTGTAGCAGTGTGAATTAATTCATTTTTCATTTACACCTGCTGTGGGCCACACCTCTTTTCTCATTTCCCCCATTCCTTTATTGTTATATTTATGCAAAAGGAGGTTATTTCTTAGGAACAATTAATTTCTTCACCTATTTCTTCATCTACAGTTAAAACAGAGTGAGACCACTGCTTTTATTTATTTTTCCCCTTTTAAAATTGTTTACCTTTTCTTCCCAGAATTTCCAGGAGGATTATAGGTAAGGCTGTGACACCTGTACAGAGTTATGGGATGTTTTATAACTGTTCTGTTGTGTGTGATGCAGATAAATGCAACTGCAAGCATAGGAAGTCCCAGTGGGTCACTCGCATTTCATTTCATTTTAGCTTGACTTTAAACCAGTGATATTTGATTTTTTTATAAGATAATTCTTTAAAATGCTTTTATAAAATGCAAAGTCCTAGTTAAGCCTTGGAGTCCTACACGCAAGTGTGGAAAACTGCAGCTTCACTAAAAACCGTGCAGTAAATGTGCTGTTCCTTGGTGCATGCTTATTATGGGTAAATATTATTCTCTGGGTAATGCCTAGAAATTGTAATTAATTTCAAATACGTCCTCTTTTTTGTCCACGTATGCAGATTTCAAATCTGTGCCTCCGCCGGTTTTGACACCGTGCAACGAAGCATCCGAGCTCTCAGATGTCTGGCTCTTCCGAGTTGTGAAATGAGAAAGCAAACAAACCCAACCATTCCAGCCCTGTCAATCTCCTTCTCAGTGGACAGATGCCCTGGTGCCAGAAAAGCTTCATCCCATGATCCCACACCTCTTGGCAGTGCCAAAAAAAAAAAAAAAAAAAGAAAAGCCAGAGATCCACCGGACGCAAAAGCACGACGGTTCCTCACCCCAAAAAATGGGATTTATGGCCACACTGGAGCTCCTGGGTGAGGCTGTGAGGGGAAATATGTGCAGCCTCTTGTTCTTGCATTCCTGGTCTCCCAGACAATCCATCTGATCTGCTCCTGGAACAAGGTGCCTCTGGATTAACTGGTGAGGGTCCAGGATTCTGGAATGAGCCGGGTACATTGGTAGCATTGGTAGAGTTTGTGGGTTGTGTTGTTAATTAATTAAATGGAATCATTAATTATGGTTTTAAATATTTTATTGGGTGCTAATCTGATGGGAATAAGCTAAACTTTTTGAGGAAAACTGAGAGTTTGGGTGTTAACACAGACAGCTCTCTGAGCTGCCTGTGGCCATGTCCCTTGAGGGCCATTGCTGGAGCTCCCAGGTCAGGTGTCCTGCTGGGCACAGGATTTTTTGGAGGGTGATGGGGCTTCAATCTGGTCTGTCCAAGCAGTCCAGAGAACATCTTGGTGGACATAGCTCCAACAAAGCCCAACCTGGTTCTGCCAAGCCTCCCAAGATAAAACCACCCTGGAAGTCTTACAAGGTGGGTTTAAAACCCTGCAGATCCCACTGCATTTATTGATCTAATTTCATTTTTAAAAGACCCTGCAGATCCCACTGCCAAATTTATTGTACAGCAAACTGGCACTGCCTGAGCCAATGACCTGCCTTGGTACAGATGAGCTTTTCTTTTTGGCCAACGATTTGTTTTCTGTTTCAGTCACGTGGCATCCCAAGAAGCTGCAGCATTCAGGCCTTTTTAATGAATTCCTATCCTTGCATATTAGTGGGAATATTTCCACTGCAGCAAACACCATAAACAGTTTCCACACTGGGGTGTGTTATACTGCCACCAGAATTGGTTCTTCTGATGGTTCATTTCTTTTATGCTGAGAATTCAGGACCAATTCAGCTCGGTTTTATGCATCATTAGAGATTTACAATTACTTTGCTATAGTTTCTTTCTGGAAGCCTATCTCTCATGGTTAATGCTATGGGAGTCCTGTTGTGTAGAGGCTGCTATGAGCCACCTTATAGCAATAAAGCATTTGAGAAGGATTTGGAATTATGAGTGGCTAAATTCTCCATGCAGCGCCTGTAATGCTGTTATCCCTTGCTGAGCTTGGGTTGAAACCCTTTTTTTTCTTCTCCCCAAATTAGAAAAAAAAAAAAAAGTGCTGTTTCTTTTAGAGCTTTTGAGTCATTTGCTTGTAATTTTTTTTTTTTTTTATTTTTTTTTTTTTTTATTTTTTTTTTTTTTTATTTTTTTTTTTTTTGTTGAACTGCTGCAGTCAGAAATGAGGAATTGTGCAAATTTCCATTTGGATTTCATGATCCTTAACATACATTTAGGTTGTATTAGTATATAATGAAATAAGGCCTCCTCATTGTTTTTTTAATCTCACTTTTAAAAAGACTAATCATTATTTGGGACTTTATTTTGGTGGGGGTTTTTTTTGGTTTTTTTTTTTTTTTGGTGGTTTTTTTTAAATTTATTTTATGTGTGTGGCTAAAGCCTGTAAATTTCACAAGCTTTGTCCTGGCACAAGCAGAGGATCTGCATGTGTTATAATGCACATAACTCACATTTTACATAAATACACTATTGCACTGAAACAAACATGATATGCAGTGCATAATATGGGCCTGGTCTAAAGGCCATTAAAATCAATGAAAATATTTCAAATTAACTTTTATAGCCTTTAGATCAGGCTCTAAATGGGCAAATTACAGTTATGGAGTTTCCCATTTACATACCTGTGTGCTGCATTTAATGTATTTTATGGAATTGAAATTACTTGGTCCTCTTTTTCATGCTTTTTTAGGCTAAGAATTTGCCAAGGGCATCAACAGCAGTTTTCCCAGGCTCCAGCACAAGGATTATGTAGTCAATCCACAAATGACTCAAATCTTTGAAGAAAAGGACATGGTTATCAGAGAGGCTTTGACGACAGCAAGGACGGGAGTGCTATCTGCCTTTTTCCATCAGAGATTCCCATTCCCTCTCATTAACATACCCCGGACATCAGCACAGCCATCGGCTCCAGGGAATCGCTTCCAACTTTTAAGGGAATATTCACAAGACCTCGCCCCTGCGTTGTTTCAGACAGATCAAACCAGCTTTGCCTGGTGTAAGGTGAGAAGAAAGGCTGGGGCACAGCAGCATTAGGGGAGGGATTCAAAGGTTGCAGGGAGTTTTCAAATCCATTGTTACATCTTGGTAATCTTTCTTCCTTTACAGGGGTCTGCAGTCCCACTGAGGATGTGATGTGAAAGCTGCTGCTGCTGTAAGTGGGGACAGGAGATGCCTCTACCTGCTCTCTCCCAGTGCCCTGTAATGAAAAATGCTTTTGGAGCAACACTGGAAATAAGCCATCAAAATATCTGATTAAACCTCTTAGGAAACTCTCACTAATCACCTTCTCTGCTCTTGATGGAATGTATTTATGCATTATAAATATACTTACTATGTGTGTGTGCTCCATAAATCACACCCAGCACTTGTATATGATGTATAAGCACATTCTATGGAACACACACAAATACAGATGCCAAGCTCCCACAGAGTTCATCACTGGAAAGTGTTTGAAGGATCTGATCCTTAATATTTAATGAGCTAGATGCTATTTCCTTCCTCAGCTTTTATCTCTGCTTTGGCATAGTCATTAAATTTGTTGTTTCCTTGCGAGATTATATAATTTATGACCTAATTTTAGACTTTTGTGTAACCGCGTTGAAACACTCGTGGCGTATCCTGATTTCTTCACACAGAGTGTTCCAGCATCAGCCACCAGCTCCAACACGACTTCTGTGAGCTGCCTGTCAGCAAGGAGTCACAGGCATGAAAGGAGAACAGCCCAGCAATATTCAGGCAGCACTAGAAGATTAGTTTGTGGGGGGTTTTGCCCTGCAAAAAATACGATTTAGCAGCATTTCCAAAGCTGTCTGTGGTGCTGGCAGGAATCCCCAGCTGAGACAGGCAGCACCCAGCAACTCTCACTTGCTGGAAATATTTTCATGCTTCTGACTTTCAGACTGCTCTGGGACAGCAGCCTGCAGTGCAGGGAGGGAGTCTGGAGGTGGAAGGAAGGCACTCGGTGCTTTAAAGCCTCTGCCAGCCCCTCACCCTCTGGAATTTCCCCCCAGCACCAGCCTGGCTGCTGGGCTGATTTTTGGCTGCACAGGGTGTTGCTGGATAACTCTAATATTAATTTTTCTGAAGCTGCAGCCACATTTTTTTGGTGCTTTCTGTGTGTCCAGAGTAATTCAGAGATGCTGTAAATAGTGCCATGAGCTTCAGTTATTCTGTCAATTTAAACCATATTGCTGGGACCAGTGTTTCATCAAATTTAATATATTGGCTGTTGCATTAATGCACCTTGAGAGCATTTTATCCTGGTGTTCCATGGGGAAGTGGCTTGTGGTTGAGGCAGGATTTGATGTTTCCTTTGTGCCTGTGGTGCTGTTTGGAGGAGTTTTCCTTTTTCTACTTTATCCTGAGTATCCAACAGGGGTGGCAGGGTTGGGGTGCTCAGATCAGCAGCAGGAACACAAGGGACACCCCTCTAACACAACTTCGTGTACAGGGTGAGGAAGAAAAAAAAAATCCTCATGAAAAGAGGACATTAATTCTTGGATTAAACAAAATTGGAGAGTTTGTCTCCTTGGCTTTAATGGAGCAGTTCCAGGAAAGCAGCAGAGAACAAAGTGTTTTCAGTATCACATTATTCAAGAGTAAAATCGTAATTCCAATTACCATTGCAGGCACTTCTGGCCTTGGGAAGCCTATGCTAATATTTATTATTATATGATTGACCTCTGATTTCTTCATCATTTACATTAGCAACCCTGATATTCTTAGTAACATCCTTTAAATCATAGAAGCAGGTGGCAACAGTGCACGATGAAGTCACATCCTGCAGATTTTTTATTTACTTAGTCCCTTTTTTCCTGGTTAAATAACATTGTGAGATGCAGAATCTCACCTCCATGGGGCCTCTAGGGGTGTATAATATAATCATGGAATGCATTTTCTATAATCTCACAAAATGAGTCCATCCTATCACAGGTACAAACAGTTTTACAAAGTGAGTATTTCACTCCCGTCATTGCCTGACATCATCTTCCACACAGCACAAGAAAATATTTGCTTGGCTCTTTGACATGAATTGCCACAAATCCTGTGGAACAAAAACCAAAAAGTGAGAATTAAAATGGAATAACTTGACTTAATGAATTTAGCCTATTTTCTCTGTGCTGCATTTCGATGTCAGATGATTTCTTATAGTGTTTGGGATGGACATGGACACCTCCATTCCCTGTTCTTCAGGGAGGTGCCTACACACAGATCACAGAGTTGCCCAGAATACCCAAAGCTGGAATCTGATCCTCTTCTCCATAATTTAAATATTTTCTTTGCATAAGTGAGCATTTCTCTGGATGAATTAAGACACTGCATTAATTTTCCAGGTGCAGGTGAGGTGCCAAGGGCTCCCTGAGGCTTCTCACTGCCTTCAGCAGAGTTGATAAAATTGTATGTATCCACAAAGAGACTGATTTTTTTTTTTTTTCAGATTGTTCTGGGGATGAGTCAAAAAGTTTAAATTGTCTATCTCTCATAGCCTCTGCTCATCTTCCTGCCTTGGTGCAGCTCCTGCTGCTGTTCCCTTCCAGAGAGCACAGCCAGGGGCTTTTCAGCATCTCCTGGGGAAATGTTCCCCATCTGTGGAGCTGGGGAAAGAAAGTGGCACCAACCCGGAGAGGGCTGTCCTTGATCATCCTTGTCCCTCATCCATCATTTTTTTAACCAAAATTAGATTCCTCTGAACTTACATTGCCCTGAAGGGTTTGCCTGACCCAGCAGGTGACAGGACTTGGGATGTTCCAGATACATTTTGCATCATTTGGGACAAATCTTTAAGGTTTGAGAGCCTTATCCAGTTGTCAAGATTTTGCATCATTTGGGACAAATCTTTAAGGTCTGTGAGCCTTATCCAGTTGTCAGGCAGGTGAGTTGTCTTCCCCTCTCTGGACTAAAAACACCCTTTGATTTCGGGGTGTCAGTGAGGGAGCAGGGTCGGAGCAGCCCCAGCTCCTGCTGCTGGAGCTGTCAGTGTGTAATAACCACCAGCAGCTCCTGCGATGACACGAGCCCCAGCCAGGCACCAAACACCTGCAGGGAAGCTCCTCGGGCGAAATTCCCCCTGGCTCCAATCAGGATTTTTCCGGAGCAGGGACCGCTGGCTGCGCTCAGGGCGATCCGCCCGCTCCTGCCTGAAGAGGCACTTCTAATCGACTGCTAAGAGACTTATTAGCAATGTAAAAAGGAACTGCGAGCAAGGAAAGTATTCTTCCTGGCTGAAATGCGCTTTGTAAAATTAGTTTTGCTGACAGGAGTAATTGGGTTAAACTCCTCGTGACTGTGGGTGCTATTTGTTGCCCCTTATCTTACCCAAGCAAAGGGTACCAAACTCTTTGAACTTTGTAAATAATTGTTTTCGAAGTGCTAGATTTTTTTTTCTCTCTATAAATTCTTTAGAGAAAAGCTGTTTTCTAATCCATTCTCTGCCAATGCTTTTACAGCCTTTTCCCACTCTTGATTTCTTTCCCCTCTTCAGATTTGAATATTTCTTAGATATTATAAAAATCTCTTTTAAGGAGGAGTGCAGAGCTTTTGCTCAGATTGGGAAAATCATTCATAGAGCTTTAAGAAAGTGGAGAGAGAGGAAAAAAAAAATCAAATAGAAGAACTTTATCGTGCCCTGTGGCAGATGTTGGGCTGTGGTGTGATGTGTGTCCAGAGCCTGCTCAGTGCAGGCTCCTGGACTTCAGTCTGGATTTTTCTCACTCCAGGTTCCTGAAGAGGGAGGGGGTTGGACCTTTCATTCCTTCTGAGCTGAACCAGACCCGGGATTTGCTCTCCCTCCCCAAACTCACCCCGACATTGCTGTCTCCCTTCTGTGCTGAGGAGAGGGGCATCTTTTTCTTGCAAACACAATTTTTTCTCAGTTTTATTTCACTTTTGCATCCACAGTAACAAACATTAATGCAGAAACAGGACAGAAACTGTCCCAGAATGTGCAGTGCCAGAGCCTGCAGGAAACCCATAAACCTGCAAAAACCCAGGCCAACCCAGGGATGTGGGAAAACTGAAATGCAGGAAAAGCAAGACATTATTTTCTCCATCGTCCTGGAAAGCTGTATGTGAATTCTTTCAGTTATCTGCTATTTATTTATTTACTTATTTTGGCAAAAGACAAATAATGAGAAATACCAATGACAGATTCAGAAGCCGAATGTTTCACCCCGACTCCCTCCACGGATCAACCTTTCTGCTCATCTAAAACAAGTATTAGTGGGTTTATGCTCTTCTTGTATTCTCCTCCAGGGAAATAATATGAGGGAAATAATCCTTGAGAGACCCAGCTGGAATATTTCCTTCTTGTCTTCAAGCAGTGACTCAGGTCTTCCTTGATGTTAGGGGGCTCCCATGAAGAGTGATCTTCCCTCTTCCTCCTTCAAAGCCAAGGGTTTCAGGTCTTGGATGCCACCAGCAGACCTCCAGGTGCTTGCATGATGGTCTGTTCCCTGCCCCGCCTGAGGTAGGGAGGAATTTAAAATTTAGAATAATAGAATCACTAACGTTGGGAAAAAACTTTAAAGTCATCGAGTCCAGTTGTCAACCCAGCACCACCCCCATGTTCACCACTACAGCAAGTCTCCAAGTGCCACATCCACAGGTTTTCTGAGCACTTGTTGGGCTGGTGAATCCACCACTGTCTTGGGTAGCCCATTCCGATGCTTTACACCCTTTCCATGAAGAAAAATTCTCTAAAATCCAACCTGAGCCTCCCCTGGCCCAGCCTGGGGCTGTTCCCTCTCCTCCTGTCCCTGTTACCCCCCGGCTGTCCCCTCCTGGCAGGAGCTGTGCAGAGCCACAAGGTTCCCCCTGAGCCTCCTTTTCTCCAGGCTGAGCCCCTTTCCAGCTCCTCAGCCTCTCCTGGAGCTCCAGACCCTTCCCAGCTCCATTCCCATCCTGGACTTGCTCCAGCTGCTCAAGTTCTCTCCTGCAGCGAGCGACCCAACACCACCGCAGCATCCGAGAGGGGCTGGAATTTTTTGTCCCTGGGAAGAAAAAAACCAACAAAAACCCTAAAAAAAAAAAAAAAAAAAAAAAAAAAAAAAATTTAAATCCCCGTCCCCGGGCCGGGGGGGCGACCCAACACCACCGCAGCATCCGAGAGGGGCTGGAATTTTTTGTCCCTGGGAAGAAAAAAAACCAACAAAAACCCTTAAAAAAAAAAACAAACCAAAAACAAAACAAAAAAACCCCAACCCTAAATAAATCTCTGATTTTTGCGAAGGCACCTCCCTGCAGAGCCCGAGGGGAATGCTGGCGTTCCGAGCCGTCCATCCCGGCTCCGGGCTGCGCTGGCCGGGAGGAGCTGCCGGGGGCGAGCCGCGCTGGCCCCGCGCCCTCCGCACGCCCCGGCGCTTCTGTCTGACCATTTTTGGCTCCTTTAGGCTCCTCCAGAGCTGCACGGAATATGTAATGCCCTGCACCGGGCTGCCGGGGAGCCTGAGTGCGGGTTGCAAGGAGAGATCCTCTCCCTGCATCACTTTTTGTGCTGCTCTGAAATAATTTTCCTTTCTCCTGCAGCTGCTCTAAAGCCAGAAGAACTTTGTCTATATTTGTTTCCAGGATGCCTTTTTCTCCTCTGCTTACAACTATAAAAGCAGCTTTTCATGCTTCAAATCAGAGATAAATGGAAGTCTCTGCTGAAAAAATAAAACACAAGGCTAATCAAATTGTGGCATGGAAGCAGCCTTCAGCCAGTGCACTTTTGAGAGCAGTTTTTAGACGACATTTTTATTTTGTCACTCCATATGGGAAGTCAAACCCATGTGGTTTGGGAGAATGGAAGGTTGTGCTTTTATAGTGATCTCACGAACTATCCCAGCCCAGCTTTGTCCTTAAACTCGTGCTTAAATCCAATTGTCAGAGGTGGGACTGGAGGTTGTACCAGCACAAATCCCTCCTGAATGTAGAACTATTCCACATTTGTTCAACCAGTCTCCAGTTAACTCAGCTCTTCTTAGTTACAACTTTTCTCATTCTGCACCTTCATTTTTTTCCTTTTTAATCTCTTCATCCCTGCCCCAGTGTTCTGGGGCCCTGCTGGATGTGTTTGGTCCAGTACCAGCCAGGATGCCAAGCTGGGCATCCACAGCCATCACCCTCCTGCTCTTCACAGCAGATGTTGCTGTCTTCCAAATATCCAGATTTCATTAATAATGAAAATTTTGAGGCATAGGACTTCATTCTGTCCACAACACCTTGGCAAATTCTGAGTACGCTGATGGAGCAATAATTGGCTAGAAAAGGTATTTTTCTGTCATCCTAAATGTATAAAATTGGAAATGTATCCTCAGTGCTCATCCACCAGAATATCCACTTTATTAAGTGTTTAAAGTTTTTTGTGATACTGAACCAAAACTTATGTGTCTTTTAAGGATTTTTGCGGCATGGTTAAAAACACTGACAGGAAGTTTCTAACGTGGTAAATTTCAGAGGATCATTTTATGGGTTTTTCAATTGTAATCCTGGAATTTCTTCCCTTTGCAGTTTTTCAAAAGGTGGAATTAAATAAACTCAAATGGCAGGAAGATGCAACTGGATGCTTTTATAGGTAAAATAGTGAGGAGAGGCTCAGAAATGTGCGTGATTTGGTTTAGTGGATGTGGTGGAATTGGGGTCAAGGTGGGAATGGATGATCTTGGAGGTCTTTTCCAAACTGTGATTTTGTGACTCTGTTATGTGAATTACAGATGCTCAGGGTAGCAAACACCCCGTGGAGCTGCTCTAACTTAGGGAAAAGTCTTTTCCTGTTTTAGTTTTGATTCCAGAGTTGTATTTAACCTCAGTGTAGAAGGAAAACTAAGGAAAGAGCAGGGCATTGGCAGTTAATGTTTTATGCTTTTTTTTCTTTCCTTAGGAAACAATTCTCCCATTTTTGAGAGGATAAAGTGCAATGGGAACAAGACTGCTCAGAGAAGAATTCCTTGGGACAGAAGGATGGGCAGCATGGAGATTTCTGAGATGGTTTGGATGTCACTTCCATCAAGTTGAAGGAATGTTATGCTAAAACTGTTCATCAAAACTGACCTCTTACGGATTATTTTGTTGGAAAGTCAAGAGAACAACCACTGATTTTTTCCCCAGGGCAGAAATGTTTTGTTAGAGGAGAAAATGAGAAAATAACCAGACCCCAAAAGAGGGGAAAAGAGAAAACCTGAGATTAGAGCAGAGAAAAGGTATCAAAAGAAATTTGATGAAGCCCTAATTGTATCTAAAATCCATGACTGGTTTGAAATCCAAGGAACTACTGTCACATTATTTATGACACATTATTTCTATAGTCAGAAAACCCTCATCTCTTGTATCCCACTTTCAAAAGTACAGTCTATTCCATTCTGAAATCCCCAAAACAAGGGAAAACACCTGGATTTATGGTACTTGGGAGTATTGGCTTGGGATGCAAGCAGCTGGATTTTCCCAGGAATTATTCTGGAATTTTTGAGTAACACAAATCCTGGCACAGGTGCTGGGGGGTGGTGTGGGTACAGGAGCACTGCCAGGTGGGCTCAGGGTGTCACTGCTGTCCCTGGATGTCCCTTGGCACACTGGAGCATCGCAATCCAGGTAAATCCAGCCAGGAATCTGCAGTGGCTTCAGCAGAGCTGGAATTCCATCCCAGTGTGACACGGGCTGGTGACATGGAGTGATGTCAAGTCACTGATGTAGAACTGGGAAGATTCCTTGTCACATAACTGATCCCACTGTGTTCCCAAATCTCCCTTGGGAAATTTTCTACCAAGTTTCCATTCCCATTGCAAATACATGGATAACATATTTAGGCATTATCCTTAAAAAAGTAAAGAAGCAATTTCTTTAAGAGATGGGTGCTCTGTAGAAGACATTTGTGTAATTTTGCATTCTAAATGTGATTTATATTTATAAATAAATTTGCATAAAATCTCCAGCTCTTGATGTCATAGTTCTATTCTATCTTTAATTCAGATGCTCAAAAAATGTAAATTGTTTTTATAGCTAAATAAAAGCCATACAAAGCTTCCAGGAGAGAATAATGAGATACACATTGTGCCATGCAGCCATGATAAATCAAGCAGCACCATGGTTACAGCCAAAGTGGGAGGCCATCACAAACCAAGGAATATCAGCACACAGAGATTCCTTTGGTTTTGCAGACTGATCTGAACTGGGAGAAACTTATGACATGGGTTGATAAGGGAAAATATTTACCTGCAAGTCAAACAGGCCACTAAAATGAGGAGGAACACTTGATTTAGATGGTGGGGGTTTATTATATTTATTATACTATTTATACAATATATTTATCAGCCATATTTGGACCAGGCTCTGCATATATGCAAAATAAAGATACCAGAATTTTTGTAACGGAGGTGGGTTTGCCAATGAAGTACAGACTTATAAAATATAGTTTGGCCATGAAGATGGCATCAGAGAGGAGGGGTATTGGGATCCTTTCAGTCAATAAAAGGCTCCAAATGCTGCAGATCTGGATTAACCAACAGATTAAAAACTGGGTTCCCCTCATCAACAATTAACTCAAACATGAGGAGATAATTATCCCAAATGAAGGTGTGAAAAACCTGTGGGATGGGAGTCATAGAAGGGTAAATAAAAGGTGCAGAAAAGGCTCAGCCTCCCTTCCTGATGGAGAGGCTCAAGGAATAATTTACCTGGATTTTCAAGAGGACAAACCTTGCATTCTGTGACTTGTCGTGGCTGATGCAGGTAGGTCTCATAATTCTCTGGTTTTACCTCATATCTGACAATGTCTCCCAGTACAACTAGTATTTTTTTCTGTTTGTTTGCTGCTGGAAATGTCTAAATCCACCCTGCTCTTCATGGCTTGTGTAGGATGCACTAAAGATGATTTTCACAGCACTGCTGATCTGTTTGCTGAGTTATGCTGATCTTGCTTAGTTAAGCTCAATTTTAAGGTCAAACAGGGTCAGTATTAAGGTCAAACACTCCAAGAGTCACTTGACGATTTTGGAGGTCTTTTCCAACCCTAATGATTGCAGGTTTCTGAGAGTGGCTCTCCAGGAGCTGGGTGGCTGCTCCAAGGCCCTTTGCAGGAGGAAGGGTGCAGAAGAGCAGGAGTGATGGAGAAATGTGTCCAGTGTTTCTGGATGAGTGACTACAGGGAATTCTTGGACGAGGCAGCTGTGACAGGCTCTCCTGTAGAGCCTAAATTTTGCAGAATGTTTGTACTAGAATTTCCAATTTCATTTTATGGCCAAATGTGTACAGCCAACCTGGGTGTGCTGGGATCTGCTGCTTTTCCCTTGGGGTTTCTTCTTCCACACAAAAGAAAAGAAGTGTGGCTTAGTGCTAAATTGTAAACTGGCACCAGCCAGGCCCCTGTGGGATTCTGAGCACCTCCTTGAGAGGTGCTGAGCTGTTTAAGCCCCGTGGACCCTCAGCATCCTGAAGGAGAGATCCCGTGGTGCTCGGCGTTCCCAGGCGCGTGGACAGCGGTGGCAGTGAATGGGGACAGCCCAAAACTCCCTCAAAAGCAGAGCTTTGTTCTGCTGAATTGGGCAGTGAATGCTTTGGGCATCCCAGAGAGCCTGGCCAGCCCTGTTGACTCCTAAGGACCACTCGTGTGCCTTAATTGAGGCAGTGCCTGAATGCTTTAACTGGGTGGGATCAGCGCAGGCATCCCTGAATGTCAAGCTCTCTTCTGTGTCTGTTTTCTAAAGCTAATGACCACCAGGCATTAAAAACCCAGTTCTGGGTTTTGGAGATGCTGAGGCATCTTGTTTCCTATTTGCAAAAGTGAATGCCTTCACCTTATAGTAAAATGTCTTTACTTCCAAGACGTTGGAGCATAGGAAAACAGAGTGTTGCACACTTAATGCCCTCAGAAGTTTTCAGCTACATTAAAATGTCCATAACTTTAAGAAAAAAAACCTAAATAATGCTGCTTAGAAATATTTAAAAACAAAAAATCACAGTCAGCAGACAGCTCTTATGACAAGGCTCTGCCCAGAGTGAATTTTTATGCTTGAGTTATAAACCCTTGAAAAATGGGGATCCTAATACAAAAGCTGACACAGCTTTAACTAAAGCAGCTCTAGTAAGTGCTGCTGTAATTATTTGCTCATTAATTACAAATTTTGCAAGACATGAGAGTAACACAAATTGGAAAATAGGAATAATTATCAGTAATAACGCCACAGAAGCTGGACACATTGAAAGTATCTTCCTCTTTAAATTTAATAATAGCAAGACAGCTAGAAAACTAATAAGAAATACATAATTGAAAATTAACCTTGCAAATCTGCTGTTAATAAACCATGGTACTCTTGCACTACAATAATTTTACACAGCCCTTAATTTGCATTTGAAGTGTTATTCCAGGTAATACTTTGTGCCTTCACAACAATTAATGTGTCTTTGAATTAAAACAAAAACGCCAAGGTTGGATTTGGGATGGCTGGAGAGGAGGGAATGGTTTATCCTGTCGTTTTTAGCAGCTCGGAGCTGGGATGGCTGGAAATCAAATGTACAATGGGGATTTTTGTGCTGGGATGCCTCAATGCTGTTTTGTTGTTGTTGAATCCGGGCATTGTGGCGTTCCCTGCTTTCATCCTCCCCTTGTGCAATCCACCACTCGGGCTCTCGGATCACTTGCACTTTCTCATCCTCCGAGGTGTGAGACTCGATTGCTCGGGGATGATTTAAACATGCAGGGCACAGGGAAGGGGGAGTGTGTGCTCCTTGAGCTCCCTTGCTGCAGCGCAGGCTTTCGAGTGGTTTTCATGGATCTGATGGGGGCAGTGCTGGAGGCACTGGGATTTGCTGGGCAGGCAGAGTCAGTGCAGCCCCTGGCTTAATGAGAGGAGCTGCTGGCACCTCGTGCCTGAGATTTTTTCACCACTCAAAGGGAAGTGGCACTTCCTTCTGAATGTTTTATATCTGTTAGCAATTGACAAAAGGCTCCAAAAATCTTAAATCAATCAATTTGCATGTAAAGATGAAGAGAATTGTTTACTCAAAACGCAGACTGAGTCAACTGCTCTTGCTAAGTATCTCCCACTCACAAAATAAACCTGATATATATCTCTGCCTGCACAGAAAACTCGGAGCCAAGAAGTGTTTAATAATTTTGGAACTCATATCTAGTGAGCTCTGAGTGCTCAGCTGAAAGAAAGGACAGATTCTAGGAAAAAAATCATGCCTGACAGCAGACTTGTATTACATTGCAATACTAATGGCAGTGGAGGTATATGCAGGCACTCAAAGTTGAGTATGACCAAGCAGCTTCAACAAAAATAAAATAAAAATAGAAAAAATAACCCAGAGACCTCCAGTGTTTGGCATCAGAGAGGAGGAACATTGTACACAAACAATTGGGTTAAGAGTGTGCACTCCAAACAGGGTTTCTGCACAATTCCAAGCTCCATCAAGGGCTGCATGTAAAATGTTGGCTTCTTTGTGCAAACCCACAAATCCTGGGGAAAAGGCCACGTGGGGTCAGCAATTCAGCTGTTTGCCTGCTCACTTTATGTAAGAGGTTAGCAGCAGTGTGCTTTTTGTCCCAAGCCAGCAATAGCAGGAACAGCTTGGTTCTGAGAGCGCTGGGGCTCCCCTCGTCGTGCTGGAGAAGGGGTCCTGAAATAAACCTTGGATGGGGATAGCCTTTGATTTGACCTCTTCTGCATTTATCTGGCTGTGTGTGTTCGACTCCCATCGTCCCCTCAGCCTGTGAAGCTCAGACACCACCAGCACAGGTATTTTGCCTTAGTTTCAGCGTGTTTCAGGGGTTTTCAAAACATGGCAATGTGAGAAAATAAGGAATTTTGGGTCCCCAAGCTCTTCCCCTGGAGGGATTGGATGGAAAGCAAATCTTCTATCTGCTCCCAGCCCCTCGGTGAAATCCCAGCAGCATCCCAGGTCTCTGTGGCTTCAGCCCAAGGAGGAGGGAGAGGATTTCCCCTTCCAAATACCTTTGGAATTGGGTACATAGTAAAAAAAAGAAAATTGAAATATTTCTTTACAATCTCTTCTGCTTTGGGGCAAAGCTCTTGAGCAGTGGAGTAGATCTTGTTTTAGGGTGTGAGACTCTGGCACAGGTTGCCCAGAGAAGTTGTTGCTGCTCCATCCCTGGAAGTGTCCAAGGCCAGGACTTGGAGCACCTGGGACAGTGGAAGGTGTCCCTGCCCATGGCAGGGTGGATTAGTTGGTATTTAAGATTCCTTCCAACCCAATCCATTCTGTGATTCCATAATTTATGTGAGCTCAGTGTGACCAAGCTTGAACTTGCTGATGTGAAGGAGGTTTTGGTTGATCCATTGGGATTTGGGAATGGAAGAGAGCAAGGATGGGAGTCCTCAGCTTAACCCTGGTGAGGTTTGACCACAACATTTGTGAATGTAAGAACTGATGGTAAGAGCTGACCAGGGAAGGGCTGTGGAAGGCTGGGTGGATAAACCTGCACTTCCACATGTGTCTGTAGATCCTTCTGAGAGTTCCATGCAGGCTGAGGGAGTTCTGGGGCTGTGCTGCATTTGGTGTGGCAATCTCAGACACCCCATGGCACCTCTTGGGCAGAGACAGCTTTAGGATGGAGAGGAACAGGGAAATGGGCAGCCACAGAGCCAACCTTGGGGAAGAGGAGATGGAAAATACCCTCTCCTTCTGAAAACCAGCAGGTTGGGGGAGAAATGTGCCTCTAATGCAGCTCCTGAGGCTGCCTCTGCCAGTGAATCCCAATCAGTATTCTGTTCATCCTGCTCTCTCAAGGAAAGACATAAAAGAGCAGCATAGCCAAAAGGAAGCTATTTTTAGAAGATGGAGAGATGATTTTTTTCCCCCCCAAACCATTCTGCTGTTATTTATGTTGCGTGGTTCTGGAGTTATTTATTTCGGTGGGAGTTGATGCAAAGTGGGATGGGGTTTAATGTGCGGAGGGATGGTGAAATCCATCCTACAGCTGTCCTTGCTATTTCAGGGCTGGCTTTGAAAGTCTTTCCAACCTGCACGTTGAAAGGTGGCTTTTTTGGATGTTATCAAGGTGTTGCTGGTGGCCAGGGGTGTTTGCTGTCCCCCAGTCCCTCCAACTTCCAGTGCACTGCCCATTCTCCTGTGGCTGGCACTGCAATATATTCTAACCTGGCACTCAAGCCACCCATATGCATTTTTAAAACACTAAAAAGGATCATTCCAAGTGTGCTCCAAGGTAAAAATAAAAGATGTTAACACTTTTCATCGATCAAAGCTAATTTATGCAAACTGGGCTCTGCTGGCAGCTGCAGCAAGGTATAAATGGTGACATCATGGAGCGTGAGCTCTGCCAACCTGGGTTAGTGCTGGGATGACAATGGAGTGATTTAGCTATTATGAGCTCACTTAATATTTCATATTAAAGGGGAGCCTAACCTGCAGCTCAGGGTTATGTGAAGTGCACGTTGTGGAGTTGTTTCAGAACAGATTTTGACACAAACTCTGCAGTTGGGGGAAATGTTTGAGTGACACACATATTGCATATGCTGCTACTCTGCAAGGCTGGTGAAAATCCTTTCAGAAAGGAAAACTTACTGGGGAATGTTTTCTATTTTCTGTATATGTGTGCATGTACATAGACACATGCACACCAAAGGGTGGAAAATCTGGAATGTTGTCTTAAGCTTTCTGCTATGAAATCATCACAGGAGAAGAAAGTCACTTGGATCATACAAATATAGCTGCAGTTTTTAAATCCCAAACCCTGTCACTCTCACAATGACAACAAAATACTGTAGATGTGATGGGTCACGAGTTTGAACTTTTAACACCAATTTGAGATTCCAGCCCCTTTTACAGAAACAGTGCTGAAGTGACCTCCCATTCAGTGAGGAAAGCACTGCAGCTGGTCTGAAAAAACATCAAGTAAAGCACCAGGAAAAGAAAAGCTTGTTGTAGTTGATGCTTTGGCTCCCCAGGTTTTCAGCTGATGAGAGAGGATGCTTCTCTCCAAACCTCAGTGGCAGCCCTGCACTGAGCCTGGGAGCCTTCTGTTGCACTGCTCATCTTGCTTTTAAAAAATTGTATTATTAATTGTCAGAAAATTGGAATTACATTTGGAATGACTAGTTTTCCTGCTTAGTGCATGATGAGAAGAGGCAGAATTTAGGCTGAGTGTGTTGGTGGACACAAGATAATTGTGTCCAGACTGTAGGACAGTGGGGTCAAAAGAGCAGGTGGGGACTGATATTCTTCCAGTTAAAACCATAGGCAGGATGCTTTTATATATTTGGGATTAAACACAGGGGTTGTAACAAGGATAACTTGCTAACCTTGGCTACTGCAACAGGAGGCTGGGACAGCTGAACCATGGGAAGGTTTTCCTATTTAGGTGGATTTAGCCACTTTTCAGACCCTTTAAATGACAGGAAGGAATCCTTTAGGATTATCCTAGGAATATGGTGATATTTGCACCTGCAGTTTAAGTCTAAGACTGGCAGTTTCATCCTTGATGACCTTAAGGACCAGTTTTGCTGCTGTTTTTTTGGCAAGAACAAGGACAATGAGTATCCCAGAAGAGATGTGGCCAAGCCCTGAGCCTGCAAAGTGCCTCAGTGTCTGGAAAAATGACTTTTTTACCCTCTAAGTCTCTTATGTTCATCAGTGTCACAAAGCCAGGACTGGTTGCACATTGCTGACCACCAGCAGCCTGTGTTTGAAAGCACATTTTGGGGGTTGCTCTGCATGTCTGAGACATTTCATATTTAGGGAAGGTGCTAATGTTTTCTGCATCCACATTTGAGGCTGTTTTGCAACATCTTCCATAGCAGTGAAATGACTGTGCCACTGCTATGGACACTTATCCAAAGCAATCATTATTAGTGCAAATGTTTAAAATGTAGTGGCACAAGAAATATTCATCAGTATGGTTCTTGAAGTTGCATTAGAACAAGACAAGTGCAAATCCAGAATTGTAGGATTTTTTAGTTATTTAAATGCTACTTTAGGATCTTTTCCTGCCCACAATGAATTTCCTTACAGCTGATTGAAAATTTTATGGTTTTTCAATCAGAATTAGTTCAAGCCACTAGAAAACATCCTTTGTCCCTGTATTGATAGGAACGCAGTATTCTCCTTTCTTCCTGTTTGGCCTCCTCTGCTCTGGATGCAACGGGAGTAAACACAGTGCAAGGATTTGTGTTCCAACAAAGAAGAACAATTGCAGCAGTGTTCAAATTCACAAGGTTTGAGGATTGTAGCTGGAGTTTATTTGAGAGTGGGGGGAGGAAATGTTTATCCCACTTCAATTTAGAGGCTCTCCCTTTGCCTTATCCCTGCTTATCACAGAGGGACAAGCGTTCTTTCCTGTAATGGAAATAATTCCCATTCTATTCCAAAAAACAGCCTAGAAGGCGTGGGATCCCAGGAATAAGCTTCTCCCTCTAGTGGCAGCAGAAAGCGAGATGCAGAACTCTTGGACCAGGTAGTTTATTTTTCTTTTTTTCTCCTTTGGGAAATCATATGAGGTAAAAGAGCTGCTGTTTATTTACAGCTCCAAAGGAATATTAATATGGTACAAAATATCTGCAGCTGCCTCCTGGTTCTCTTTAGTCATTGAAATGCCTCAAAACCAATACACTGAATGGTGTTTCTCTAATTTTTAAGACCTTAAGGCTCAAAGTACAACAGAGACAACTTGAGAAACACAAATTCTGGTTAGTTTGGTGTCCTGCTAATTCCTTGTGGCAGAATAATGGAGCAGACACTGTGCTTGGGAATAAGTGCTGGAATCAGTTCAGCATCCCTCCCTGCAAAGCCTGGCACTGGACAGTCGGCAGAGAGGGAGGGATGGGGATATTCAGAGAACTGCATTGGGGAGTGTTTGAACCATATCTGGGGCTACTGTGTTTATTTGACACATAAAATGCAAACCCACATGCCCACAAGGACTAAACTGCCCTTGCACCTCTGTAGGGAAAAAAAATTTGTATCTATAAGCAGGAGAGGATGAACACCAGCTAAAAGTCAAATAATAAAGTATGTCTGAGAAGAAGGTGGGTTTTGTAAGAAATATTAAATAAGCCCAGTGAACACAGAGAAGCTGAGGCTGCCCCTGGATCCTGGCAGTGTCCAAGGCCAGGTTGGATGGAGCTTGGAGCAGCTTGGGAGAATGGAAGGTGTCCCTGCCCATGGCAGGGGTGGGATGGGATGAGCTTGAAGGTCCCTTCCCACCCAAACCATCCTGGGATTCTATAAAGCCTACCACCTCTTCTGTCCTATTTCTGCTTTCCACCTCTGATGGTGCTTTAGCTACCCAAGAAGAGCATAAACCCAACAATATTGGTTTTAGATGAGCAGAAAGGTTGAACTGTGGAGGGAGCCGGGGTGAAACATTTGTCCCTGGTTGTCTGAATCTGTCACTGGTGTTTCAGTCCCCATGACTGGTGAGGATTTCAGTGTACACTCTCACTTTAATAGACTACATGAAGGAAAGGTGGAACCAGCATCTTAAATTCAGGGAGAATGTGTCCTTCAAGCTCTGGTGCTGAAAATAGTGTTGAGCCAAAGGATGTTCTGTTATCAAGAGAAAACACAAGACACCCTCATCCCCCATGTGCAGCTCAGGCCCCCTTTGATATGGGGCTGCAGCAGAGCTGTCCTGGGCTGGTTTGGGGATGGAACTTGTGCAAACTCCTCTGTGTCCTTGGGAAGCTCCACCTGGCTCTGCCTTGGGAAGGCCTGAGAAGGAAATTGTGGCCAGGATCTGCAGTGACATTATTACATCCTTGGGACATAGGAAAGGTCTGCCTGACCTGGGGGTGACATGAATTAGTCCAGGAACTGGGAAGTCTTCCATGAGGGAGGAGCTTGGTGACTTCAGAGTGCAGTGCAACCTGTGCTCCTTCCAGCTGGGCTTGGTAATTGTCAGGGCAGCCAAATTCCAGCTTCTTTCTTCCAAAGTTAGTGGTATTTCTTGTGTCCTTTCTGAGGGCTGTTTCTCTGGGGCCTGCTCCATGTCAGGGCCCTCTGGGGAGAGGATGTGGCACAGGAATTCTGGCAGGGCTCTGAGGGATGCTGGTGGCTGCCTGGGCTCACCCTTGTCCAAGGGTTGTGTTTTCCTCCCTCCTGATCCTCAGGACCAGCTCACCTTGTTCTGATGTTTGCCCAAGAGGTGCCTGGGGGCTCTTAAGGACAGAAAACTCTCTGGGATTTATTTCTTCCATGCTGCCTTCTGTGAGATGGTCTCACTTTTAGTTACTTTCCAAATCACAGAGCAATATTTCAGGTTTTTAGCACTGTCACTTCTTTGGGTAACACCTTGTCCTGACTCTGGCAGGTACCTGGGCTGCTTTTCCAGCTTCTTGTTTCCTCCCTGGACCTGAAAACTGTTCTAATTTTATTTTACCTCCCTGTAAAGTTTCTTTTCATTCGCTGCCTTTGCTTTTCTTATCGCATTTTATGCTCTCAACTTCATTATGCAATTGTTCCAACCCTGCTCTGTATTTGATGTTTTATAACTCGTGTCTGCCTTTTCTTCCACTGTTGATTACTTTTACATTTTGATGTTCCTTCACACTGGCTTTACAGGGGAAAAAAATAGAAAAAACAACTTGAACATTCCCTGTGCAATTACTGGGAGGTGGCACACACAACCCCCGGGCATACATTAATTTATCTTTGAACACTTTCTATTTCCTCTGTGTCCTTTCTCTCCCCAGCTTTATCATGTTGAATTTCACCCTGCACTTACTCTCCCAACTTTGCTCTGCTAAAATCTAATCTACTTGTTTTCTAACTTCTGGTTGAACATTAATCCTGGTGAAATCCTTAAGGGCTGAGCCCAGAGTCTCCCCCATACTTGCATCCACTCATAATTGCTGGTGCAGGAGCCTTGCTCAGGAATTATTCCTCACAAAAAGCCACCTTCTTCCCAGACATACTCCAGATGAGGGAAAAAATACATGGTGGGACCCCCTGCACAGTAAAAAATGATTTTTCCCCAGTTCCCCAGGTATTGCTCACATCCTCTCCCCCTCTTCAGATTTGTCTTTCCCCTTGACTTGATCCCAGCTGAACATTTCAGCATCTGCCTGATTTTGAGCAGCTGGGACATGGGTTTCAAGTGCTGCAGTTCTGGTACTTCCATAAATTTCCTTAAAAACAACCAACTTGGATTGCTCAGCAAAAAGTCTTCATGTTAATCAGCAGAAGTCTTGAAACACTCTGGATGAGCCCTGGACTTTTCTAGACCTGTAAATCTATTTTCAGGAAACCCCTGAAGGTTATTCCCATTGAAAGCACTTCTTTATACCCACATAAATTCCCAATGCATATAAAATTCTGTCAGGGTGGATACTTTGAGTGTGTTTGTCTTGTTCTTCCATATCTTTATCTAGTTCTTGTATTATATGTAATTAACACATTTAATACTGACTTTAATTGACCTCATCAATGTCATGGCTTATTAAGCTTTTTATCATGTAATGCTCTTTTTCCCCCATCTCTGTAATGATCACATACATTTGTTTATCATAAATTGAGTGCATGTGTTTTGGAAAAATAAAATTGAAATGCCAAGTGCTTTTCAGAAATACTTTCAAGCACAGTAAAAGAGATACCTGGGTGTAGTTAAATTTTTATAAAGTGCAACATGAAAACATGTCTTTACCTTCATTGCTTTCTCTGTCTTCCACCTCCTGCCTTTTTTCCCAGAAAGGCAGCTGACAAAAATAAGAAGGAATATTTCTTGTGCTAAATGAAAACAACTTAAATCTCTTTTTATTTATTTGGTATTTAATCTCAAGTGGAAGCTTGCAATCAGAACCTGTGCTTTCTGTTCAAACTGGAAAAGTATTCTTCACAAATAAGTGTTTGTTTGGAGGGGGAGAAAGCTCTAATTGTAACTCTTGGGTCTCACAATAAATATTTCTGTAGTGAATTTGAATTGATTAATCTGTCACTTTTTTCAGTAAAGTGCAAAATCAGATCAGCTCCCATCTTGCTTATTTACACGGTCAGCTTTAATTTGTCATTAGTTCTATTGAGTAGCAAAGCTTTTAGTGCAGAAGATACCTCTTCCACTTAATGGATAATCATTTAGTGGAATATAATTTAAAAGGATTTATCTGGTCTCTCTGCCATGGCTGTAACCTAACCCCAGCATGATAAACTTTCTCCGGGAGAAGGATTAGCACTTTCTGGTGGCTTTTGCTTGGGAATTTGTTCAGTCATTAGTTCAACACCCAGCTTGGCCAAAGTGTCCTGAGAGCTGCACCTGAGGCCTTGAAACAGTGAAAGTGTTTCTGGCTTTGGCTGCACTTTGCATTAGACCACTTTGTGTCAGGTGATTCAGTAGGTTTCCAATCCAGATCCCTTCCCTGCATTATTTGGAAGAGCAGAGCAAGAAACTCAAGGCAGAGGGTAGGAGAGTTGGAAAGGTTTTGTGTGAGATGAGGGGCCAGGAGCTCTACCTGGAAAAAACAGGGAACACTAAATGAAAACGAGTTCTTGAGCAAGTTATGGGAAGAGACTGGACAGATCATGATAAGAATTTTGACTTGCAGTGGAGGGCCATGGGGGTAAGAGCTGGTTTTTCTCCAGAGCTGCTTTTCTGGGCACCAGAGCTGTATCCCCTCAGCCAGAGGGATGGGAATGTCAGCCCTCCCAGAGAAGCACCCTTAATCAGGGATGCAAGTTGCTGTAACAGTTTGAACTCCTAGAATCTGAAATGATGAAGAATCCTGACTTCAATCCATTTTCTTTCTTCCCCATTGCTGAGCTCTGGCACTCCTGGAAGGTGACAATGGTGGCACTGCAATGTTATGAGCTCCAAAACCAGGGCAATTCATCTTCATGGCTCTGCAGCACGGGGCAGGTGCTGTGACAGTGGAGTTTGCATTAAGTGAAGGTTTGTCCCAGGAAAATCTGCAGCAGGGACAGAGAAGCACTATATAGATCCAAGTAGGACCTTTTTTCAGGGAGCGTGTGAGGATATTTTCAATGGTGTTTGGACTGATGTGCTGGGACAGTGACAGCTGACAGCTGGACCTGGAGTCACCAAACTAAAGCTTTTGGGCAAAAACTTTGAATTAATACATCATCAATAACTGAACAAGTGCAGCGCTCCTCATCAGCATGGATTGACCTTGCTTTTAGTGCTAAATGTGAAAAAAGTCAGGCTTCCCAGGGCTTTAATTTGGTTTTGCTTCTTTTATCCTGGGTCTGCCTGGGTTCCAGAGCTGTCACCACTGGAATAGGATCATTCCAGCTCCTGCTGAAGCTCTGTCAGTAGGGCATGGCCAGGCTTGATGACAGATGTGACAAGAGGGTTTTGGTTGGGTTTTTTTTTGAACCTGATGCTTTCCTCTAACTCTTCTATTCCCCTTATTGCTAAAAGAAGAGTTTTAAACTCCCAAATAGCAAAAACCAAACACCCTCTTCAAAACTCCATGTTGCATTTTTAATGATCTTTTATGGTTGTGTAATAATCCAAAGCAACATTTTGAAGCTTCATTTTTGGAAGGGATTAACAGGGACTGTTTTAATCTTTCCTGTAGTGTATAAACTGCTGGAAAGCAATCCAGCAATCCAGAGGCAGTTATGTTTTCACTGATGCCTGGAATTGAAATACTCGTTGATTTTTACTTTCTTTCTTTTGGCAACATTTCTACTCGAGGAAAGAACTTGAGTGCAATCAATTAAAGAAAGGATCTGATTTGCTTTGTAATTGTTTTTCTGTCTCTATGAATGATGTAAGGGCATTTTGGAAGAATTTACTTCACCACTCTGTCTTTTCTAAAATAACAGGTTTACTGGTTGATTTATGGGTTGTTTGTTTTGTTTTTGTTGTTCTGTCTGTAGGTGAGAAAAAGGTTAATTTGCTTGAGAAATCATGTCTATGCCAGAGAAGGTCAACTTGTTCCATCATCGTGTTCTGCCATTGGAGCTGACCTCAACCTAAGCACGGCACTTTAAGGCAGGAATTAGACATCCTGTTTTTCTCCATGCTTTTCCCAGCATTTGTTTTCTCCTGTTGTCATAGTTTCTCAGAAAAGGCAGGAGGGTGTGACTCCCAGGAATGAATTCTGTTCCCTCTCAAGTCGTGTTTTTGACGTTGCACTTCAAAAACTTCGATTTTTGCTGTGGCTGTGCCAAGCTGTGTCAGGTGTGACTGCCCATGAGCCAAAACACCAAGTCTATTTGGGAATGGTGTCAAAGGCAGGAAAAAACTGTGGAAGCACAAAGATTGGGAAAGACTGGGAATATTAACTTTGTCAAAGTGGATGTCCATGGATATCAAAGCATAGTGAGTCCTGGGGATGTCCCAGCTCCTCTTCCTGTGCTATTCCCATGATTTGCAGGATTCTGACCACAAACGATGGACCAAGGCATCCAAATCCTTGGATCCAATCCAAATCCAGAAGCTCCTGCTTCTTGGAGCCTGGATTCAACTCTTGTCAAGGGGAAATATTCTAGGGAGTGACTAAGGAAGATGAAGTAAACTCCCAATAATGTTTAGCTGGAGGGTTTAGGAGAGGTGGTGGAGGAAATGTTAAAATGTTTGATCAGTCTGTAGGATTCACTCTGGATGCGCCAGAATTTATGTTGGCATCTCCCTATTTCCATTCTTGTTCCAAAGTCACCAGAAGCTTGGAAATTGGCTTGGAGGTTGCACCTCTCATGCTAAATCTGGCTTGGGGAGGTTGTGCAGCTGGAGACTCATCTCCACCCAGACCCAACTCCCACAGTAGTTTTGGGAAATTAATGGGAATGCATTTTGTGACAGCTTAGTGATAAAGTGATGGTTAAGAGGGTGTTGCCAAATTTGAGATACAAGTCAGCAGGAGTCTCTGTATGTGTGCAGTTTTGATGTGTTCTATGTTGTTTCCTGGAAGATCCACATGCAAGAAGAAGCAACTCAATAAATTAAGGGGTTTTTTTCCTAGTAAGTCTCATACAGGGAGTGATACTTTGCTTTTGTGGATTTGCAATTGCTCTTAAGTTACCAGGGATGCTGCAGGGGGGACTGGAAAGAAAATAAGCTTTTTTCCCCATTTCTTTAATTGGATAAGAGTGAAAAATGTGGTTGGAGTTTGTCAGCATAGAAACAAATGTCTGAATTTACTTGCAAGACTTCAATATCTTCAACCTTCCCAGGTATAAAACCCCCTGCAGTAAAAGGCATGTGCACAGGATTTTACATAATTTACTATTTTTGATGAAAAATCTCACCAAAGTGACACCTGAGGCACCACATCCATTGCCCTTTGATAAGAGATGGAAGTTGGTCAGTCCTGCTCTTGACATTTATTAGTGCTGATTCCCAGGGCCAAGGAATGGCAGGAAGAGTTGGTTATACAGTAACTTCTGAACTGGAGGGGCAGAGCTGGTATTAAAGATCTTGGATTTGCTTTAGGCTTCCTGTACATCAGTATAAAGCTGTGGTAGGCTCTTCATGCACTTGCAAGTCAAAACACTTCACAGGTCCTTTTTTTTTTTGGGTAGTTTCTTGACTTTAAAAAAAAAATTATTTTTCTCACAGTAGTTGTTAAAACATTTGCAGAATAAGTGCTGAACTGAAAATAAATTTGTGCATCCACTTTATATTTCAACAATGCACAATAGTTGCTATTGCAGGTTTTACCAGCCTGCAGAATTGGTCTTGGCTTTCCCCTCCTCAGGGCAGATCATGTATCACGCCCTGTTTAACTCCTTCAACAGACACAAGAAGAAATTTCACTTCTACAGAGCAATCAGACCTCCCCCTGCCCTTGAGCCTTCACGGGGAGGATGTATGAGTTGGGATTTTCAAGTACATATTAAGAAGTTTATTGCCAGTGGAGTATGCATAGATCAATATTCAATATAGCTGTAAACACACGTCCTTCACACGGGTGCTGGATGCCCTTCCTTGGGCCTGCAGCTCCCTGGAACACTCTTACAGCAGGCCACAAACAATAAAACATCATCTCTCTGCCTGCCTGGCCCAGGGTTTGCTCAAGCAGGTGCTCAGAGGGGAGATTTTTACACTTTTGACCTATTGGTTTCACCTCCTATTTGATTTTTAACGTGAAATATTCAGGTGAGGAGAGCTCTTTCCCCAGTATTTTACATTGCTGGCATTCACTAGCAGCTGGTGTTTCCTCTTTGTTGGGGCAAAAACCAGATGAAGTGTCACATGTGGATCTTTGTGCTTTGCTGATGGAGAGAGCCCTTGGAAAACTCACCTGAACGTCAGCTGGGGCCGCAGCATTGGTCTGTTAATTAGCATATTCCAAGAAAATTATCAAAAGTTGGACCATTCCCATCCAAAAAACCACAATAACTGCAGATCTTTGGGGGTAGGGTGCTCCCAACCCAAAAAAGGCTCTTTGTCTTGTCCCTAAAGTGAGGGCTACAAATCCTTCTCTGTTAAACTGAGGGGGGAGAATCTGGTTGGCAATAAAAGTTAAACTGCTGTCTAAGGAATTTCTGCTTATTTTGCTGTATCTCATTCAGCTTGAGATTTTTTGAACTGGACAGGGAGTTTGCAGGGATCTGAGGGCTGTCATAGCTGAGAATTGGGCTTTTTATAATGCAGAAGAGTCTTTATTCAATTGTTTATCCTGTGTCAGAAGGGCTGTGCATGAGAAGTAATTGCCAGAGGAGAAAACTCCTGGCAGTTCCCACCGAACCCATGGCACATGCTTGAAGTGCCATCCAAGCCTAAACAGCACTCAAAATAAAACAGGGATTTGTTCCCTTCTGTGTGGATTTCCTGGTCTGAGATATCTTGTCAGGCTGGCAGAAATAATTATTACTAGGAGAAGATGGGAATTCTTCCCTCTAAGATTCCTCGTTCATCCATTCGCCAGGAGAACAATTAATGACAACTCACTAATGGCTGCAACACTTGATTTTCTCTTTGCAGTGGCATGTGCAGTCCCAGGTTTCTGAGTGCTGGGTACTCCCTGCCTGGCCCCAATTACTTTGGCAGGGAGGATGGGATGCTGCAGAGCTTCCCCTGGCAAGGCAATTCCCAGCCAAGAACGGGTTGGAGCTGCTGGCACTGAAGTGGTGTCTGGGAGCAGCTCTGGGTAGTGGGAATCACTGCCTGGCTCCAGCAAAGGAAGAGCAGTTGAGGTTTTAGCTGTGTAATTAATTACCACAGATTTGGATGGGGGTAGGGGAGAGAATTTGGGCTTCAGGGCTGAGTGAAAATATCAGACACTTCCCAACTGACCAAATATTTCCTGTAAGATGAAACCAACAAGACCAAGAGACAGAAAGATGTTAAAAAGAAATATGGTCTAAAATTAAAATAAAGCAACATTTGCTCCATCCAGTTTCCTCATCGAGGCTTTTGCCCTGAGTCTGCAGGTAGAGCATGGGCTGGCATCAGTCTGTGATTTAAGGCTGGGAATCACCAACATTCCATGGTCTGTTTTACTGACCTGGTGGCCCAAAATCTGCAGAGCTGAGCTGGAGAAGCTCCTTTTGGTCAGTCTGGAGCCTTTTGTCCTGGGGCATCCACCAAGCCCATCACCAGGGCCGGGGGAATTAAACAGCACAACCCCAAACCCCCTCTCCTGCACCTCTGACATGTTGCAGAGATAAGAAACCAACTGACTTGGCTGGGACAGCACTAAATGTTTCCAAAATCCTGGTGGATAAATTCAGTATCTTAATATCAGAGGCGTTGGTGGAGGCCAGGAGCTTGTCTTTCACGTCCACTGAAAATGTTATTTTTAGTGCATTACATCTTCAGACTTGAAAGGAGAAAAGCCCAACACTAGCTAATAATTAAGTGATTAACTGTAATAATATGCTGCACATTTTGAAGTGAGCAGTATAGGTTCAGATGAATCAGGAGTGAATTTATACATTAATACTTATTCAAAAGTGTGTTTTATGATTTAATTACAGTTCTAAAGGAACCAACCCAGAGAAGAAACATAATGCCCTGATGTTTGCATTATTCTTACACAAGGAAACATCCAAAGTTTGCCTGTTAATTAATGGATTCTGTGTAATTTATTTATATCTCTACTGCCTTTCCCATTATGCTGCTATGGCTGATCTTGGGAAGCAGAGAGGGGAGACTGAGTTCAGGAAGGGATCACTCCTCATCCCAAAAGTGCTGCTGTAGCAGAAACAGCCTTTGATCCCAGAGAGATGGTTCTGAGATTTAGGACTTGCAGCGTTCCCATTGCTGAATATGTAATTTAGGTCACTGAACTATGTTTTGGTGGAAGATACTTATCTATTCCACTTCTTGCTGATGTCATGTGCTGGGAAATCAGATGTTAGAGTGCAAAAATACATGAGAGGCCAGGCTTAAAATGGCATAAAATATAAATGTCTCTGTGACTGGATGCAGCTCCTGGTGGTGGTTGTTGGGGATGAGGGTCACATCCTTTCTTTTCTGCTTCATTGTCCTGCTCCATCCAAACTCTGACAAAAATAAAAAAATCTGGTTTATCTCTCCCTTGATTTTTGGTGCAGAAGAGGAGCAGAGAAGCCCCAACCCACTGTCTCCTACTTTCTCTGCTCTAACTCTGTTCAATTTGGGAAAGCTGAGGGTGTTAAATTCAGGTGTTTTCCCTGTATCTCCAACAGAGATGTTCACTACCTACAAGAAAGGTTAATTCAACCCAAAATGTCCCTCTTAAAGAGAATGTGGGTTTTAAAAGGTGTGTGGATACCTTGTTTTGAGAAGAATTAGTAAATCATGTCCTGGTTTAGTGCAGTCATGGCAGGCAGTGATGGTCTGTAGTTAAATTCTCCTCTCAAGGTTTGCTGTGTGCACTGTCAGCTACTTCTGTAGTTTACCAAACTATTTTTTTCCCCTTTCTCCCTCCTTCCCCTTTGAAAATCCTCCATATTTTTACTTTAGGGAAATTGTTAACAGGGAGCAGGCTCGGAGGAAGATATGGAGGGGCTTATCTTAGTTGTAAAATTACTCAGAAGTTCAACTGATAACAGCAATGCAAATTTAAATAAGTAATAAAAACCCTCCAAACCTCACCCTTGGGTAACAAAAAGAAAATATGGCTCTGAGATAATTCATCAGGCAGTGCTCAGCAAACACAAAGAGAAAAATACATTTTTCCCCCCTAATTCTTTCAGGGTAGAAGAAAAAAAATCAGGAAGTTTTTCTCTTCCATCTATGAAATTTTAGCAAACCGTGATCAGTAAAGCAGTTGTGAGAAATATCAGCTACCCTTGCTAGCTAGTATTTGAAAATCTCTGATTTATAGCAGCAGCTGATGCCAAGATAGCAGCCTGGATTTTGCAGATCAATCTCCTGTAGCTGCTGAGATCTGAAGTATCAGAACTACCAAGTTCACATTTTCTGTATTTTTCTTTATCAGATTCCAACCCATCTGTAAAAGTCCCCAGCTTTCTGACACTGTTCCTATTGAACAACATAATCCAGGGAGCCTACAAATTGTTAATGGTTCACCTTTTCAGTGAATCCTGAAGATTTTGGAGAAAGATTTTTCTTACTTATGATCTTCCCCCTGTTCCTTAAAGATGAACACACTGTAAGAATGTTTACATAAATAATGGCTATATAAGCATTATATACAAATGCACATATTATGTTTATTATTAGTTGGCTGTACTTATTTGTTCTCACTAATGGCTAATTAATTTGGGAGAAGCTTACAAAGCTAATGATGTATATAGTGCTAAATTCTGTGCTAAATCAAAGATATCAGCCTAGAATTTACAGTGAGATGGTAATTGCTGAGGTTATCAAGTAGAAGGTATTTGCAGTTTGACATAATTTGTCATTTATAACAACTCTTACTAAAAGTTCCAGGATTTACAGATGAGTTGATCCAGATCACCTTTGTACAGCAGTTAATTATTAGCTCCTGCACTACCAGCTTTCACTTCTAAATTACCTCCTCTCTCCTTCAGTCTTGCTTTTAAAAGCAGTTTAAGATTATATTTGCCACGAGGCTGCTGAATTTATCTTGGGCACCGGTGACTCAAACTCCACGTTGAACTCTCTCAACACTCCTCGGAGTGAAGCTGCTGCTCGGAATTTGTTTCCAGAATTATTAAAGGGATCATGTTTTAGAAGTTTGTGGCATAAATACTGATGGTCTCCCTGACAGACAAAAGGCACAAATAACCACTGATCCCAGATAAATTGCTGGAGTTTCCCCTTTCTTCAGTAGCTTGCCGTTGTGAAATTTAAAAAAAAAAAAATTATGTCCAAAATAATTAGGAAGTGTCAGGGAGATTTCCCACACCAGCAGGGACGCTGCAGAATTCAAACTGCAATTCCAAATGTTCCTGAGCCTCTTCAAACCCTCCCTGATTGCTACAGTGGGGTGGAAAATAAACACAGGGATTATTCACCAAACAGAAATTTTAACTCTTAGTCCACGAGATGAGGGTGACATTTTGCTGCTGGGGTGGGAGGAGGTGGGGAAGGGGAACAGGCACATTCAGGGATTTTCTCTTTAGCACTGCAACTCTCTAAGTTGAAGATATGTTACGGTGTAAAACAAAAGTATTTTGGAATTCCTTATCTCAATAATTTTTTGTTGTTTTTCCCGGATTACAGTAACTTTTTGTTTGCTGGTAGTTGCTTTCTTTAGCAATTGAGACATATTGAGACATAATTCAAAATGACAGGACAGGAGTAACCAATACACGGGGCACAAATGACTCCCTGTTAACATGTCACGTATTACATCCTTTATTAAAACCAGCCCCTGCTCCGTGTTGGCAAACAGCATTTCCAGCCATCCCCCAGCACAGCTTTATGATGGATTGTCCTGGAGCTTGGTTGTATGTGGAGTAAAATATCAGCATCCATATAAACACACAATGTTGTAATAATGGAGGGTTTTTTTCCTTTATATTCTCTTTGTAGGGATTTCCATTCAAACAATATTTTTAATCACAGCTCATAGTTTTAAATAGGCTTCCCAGGGCAGCCTGGATTGCAAAGCTTGGAGGTATTTCAGCATCCCTCTTCAGCACAATCAATTAATCTGAGAGTTAAGGCATACCTGCCCAGCTGTCTGCCTCAGGTCTGCAGCTTCCTTGAATTTTTCCCATTATCCTAAGTTTTTGTACAGCTTCCCTCCCACCTGGCACTGTGACTTTTCAAATAATATTTTCCCTTTTATCGTCTTTGTTTCTCTTCTATAATTTATCACTTGAATTCCATTTAAAAAACAAATAGAGCTGTGCATGAATCCCAAATTGCTCTGTAAAGGATTCAGAATTCCCACACGCTCTGCTCAGCTTTAGCCTCTGTGCCTGGCTGTTTCCTTTCGTGCTGAAGCTGGAAAATCCCGACTCCTTATTCCGGTGTCGGTGCAACAGATGTCTGAGTCCCATCCTCAGCCGGTGTTTCTGGAGCAGCAGTGAGTAGGGGTGTTGTTTCTGCAGGATAAGGGAGGACTGAGAAACGACAGGGGTTTTCAAACCCTGTGTGTTTGTTCACAAGATGCCAGGTATTGTTTTAAAGCTGAGCCTGTAAATAAGAATGTGTGTTATTATTTATTATTTATTGATAATGTCTCTTGTGCAACGTGAAAGCTTGTATCAAAAAAATTGCAGGGCATGGTGTTTACAAATAGCCAAAAAACCCCAAACCCTGAGGGGTGTGTGAGTGTGGGGAAGAGGATGGAGGGGGAGCAGAGGCAGCGGGTCCGGCTGCCGTGGGAATCCCACCTCGGGTCCATCCCTGGCAGCTCTCCATCCCACAGCAAGCCCAGCACTGGAAAAATGCCCCATTCCCGTGGTGAGAAAGGTGATGGTATGTTTATCACGCAGCCAAGAAATAAATGGGAGCCATTACAAAGGTGTATAATTCAGCAATTACAGTTATTTGTTTTTTCTGACACCCCCTGCAAACAGTTATCGCTTCAGTCAAACATAATCAAATTATCTTTTTTTTTTTTCGTTTTCCTGGTACTGTATATTAACAGGGCAAATAAAAGGGAAAATAGTGCAGTCCCTTGTAATAAAGAAAACAGCAGCAAACTATTAATGCTCTTTGAAAAGAGTAGTTTTAACAAAGTAAGCAAGAATCATTTTCTTTGGTTGAGTGTTGATTCCCCAGTGTGCTCTCAGTAAGTAATTAGAATGGCCCAGTGAATGTCAGCATCAGCTTGTTTATTCTCATTATTTTATCATTTTAAAAACCCTCTAGGTGATGAGACATGCAGTATAGAACATAATTACCATTATTAGCATACTAATTGGACACAAAAATAGGCCAACTACAAGGTAGCCAACTGAATAATTTCACATTAATCAAACACCATAGTGAATAAGCCTATTGTTAAATTGACAGCTACAATAATTGGCAATATTTCGCTGCGCAATATAAGAAATTCCTTGTAATATCTCTGCCACATTATATAATTTAGTAATTTCCCACATTTCCAGCCTTAACTTTGTACACCTAGTTCAAGTTCAAGAAAACATCATGATAAGATTATTAGTCTATTATCAAGTGGACAAAGTATATAAAGACCTGCTTGTTAGCATTCAGGAATAGATTTGCTCGATAAGGAAACAAAAAGGCTCCCAATTTAGTTACTTGTTGCTTCAGCATTGAAAATGTATAAAGGTTCTTGATAAGAATTTTTTAACTGTATATTAAAGTCCAACTTGCCTGTTTAAGAAACAGAGAAAATGGTAAAGAAATTTTTTAAAAATGGTAAAATAAAATAAAATAAAATAAAACCCAAGGGGGAGCTGTGACTTTCAGGCTCCAGGATAATTTTCTGGCTGGGATTTGCCTGGTGCCGTCCCCATCTCGTCGAAAGGCGAACTGGAAAGTTGCAAAGCCGCCACCAGAAGTGGGAATTCATGAACTGTTCAATTAGCAGCAGGCAGGAAGGGAGAGCTGGCCCTGGCTGGGCTTCCCTTTGAAAACCTTGGGGGAAATAAGACAGGAAAGGAGTGAGTGGAAAGGAGAGGAGAAACAAGGGTGGGGAAGGTGCGAGGGGGGAAGGCGCGGGTTGTGGCAGAGGGAAGGAGAGCGATAAGGAGACCAGAACCAGATGGTGAAACCAGAGCAGCAGAGGCAGGAGAGGACGAGAGGAAAGAAAAACAGTGAGGAAGAAAGAAAATAGTCATCAAGAAGAGGGAGGAAGAGAAGGTAAGGTGAGAGTCGGGGAAGGCAGAGCAGATTTGGAAGAGTATGAAACAATATTCTTCTTTTAAGAATTCAAAGGCGAGGGGAAACAAGCATCTCGCTGAAAGAAACGTTTCCTTCCCACTCCCCGGGCTTTGGGAGGAGTGGAGGCTGGGAAGAAAGGCAGAAAGGAGTCACTGAAGTCTCTGTTTATTTCAATAAGGAAAATGTTTTTGGAAAATTGTTATAAAAATGATGTTTTGAGCAGTTGCTCAAGGGTACTAGGTGCCTGTTAAAGGTGGGGCACATGGAATAGGACAGGTTTGGAACCCCCCAAATATTTCTGGGTGACTTCTTGGTTAGAAATGGCTTGATGAAATCCTGAACTGTGTGGTTATACTTGATGGTGTGTGATTTTAAAGAAATGAAGAGGGTCAGAAAGAAATAAGAAATAAGGATGGCATAGCCTGTACGAAGTGCCAGTTGTCACAGAACCAGATGTGGCCTCTCTGGCAGCACGTGGAGAAGGGAGACTGCCTTGAGCATGGGCCAGCAGCTGCCTGAAATACCCTTCTTTCACTTAAATAATGGAATTATTTCAATGTCAGTCACCAAAGGGGCAATTTTTTTGCCAAGGATTGGTTCTGGTAGGGGTGGCTCTTGAGGACCCGCTGATGTAATTAAAGGCAGAAGTTTTCTGGAAGAAGGGACCTTTAAGTTTGTTGAAATTTGGCTGCTTATTTTGAATTAAGCTGTAGGGGGGAAAAAACCCACTGCCTCATGAGCAATAACAACATATTTTTTTCCAGCTGTTCTTTGATTATTAATCTGTTAATGGGTAATTCTCTGCTAATGGTTGGGGATGCCTGTTAATATATCACAATCCCAGAGTATTGATCAGCTGCTTTATTTCCCTTTGTATGGCCAGGCTCTTGAATAGCAAAGTCACAGGAAGAAAACAAGTAAGCCTGTGCTTCAAATATCTCTGGGTACAGAGAGGAGCCACCATGGGACATATCAGAGGGCACTAAAATCAGGTGAAATATGCAGTATGTGCTCAGACTTTTCTTAAGCAGGAATGTACAAGCTCCAGCTTTGATTTACTCACTGTACTTGGGAAATACATCTCTGGGCACTCATTGCTGGGAAGTGTCTCCTTGAGCCAGCTCTGTACCTATAAATGACTGTAATACCTGGGTCAGGGGGTCTTGGAAGAGCTCTCAAAAAGTGATAGAATCCACCTTTTATGG
Organism: Passer montanus; assembly: GCF_014805655.1. Classification (NCBI taxonomy): domain Eukaryota; kingdom Metazoa; phylum Chordata; class Aves; order Passeriformes; family Passeridae; genus Passer; species Passer montanus. The sequence continues at coordinate 4,590,252 of NW_024369818.1, forward strand.
AGCAAAACTTCGAGTGGGAAAAGGGAAGAGTCCTGTGCCAGGTTTGCAGCAGAGTTAAGGATAACAGCCAAGGCCATACTTTTGCTAATACATTAGGATGGCTCCGAAATGTGCCAACTCCAGAGCTTGGGATAAAGCAAACGACAAAACTGAAAATATCCTTGACAAGATGTCTCTCTTAACACATTAAGAGGCTGTCCAAACTGAGAAAAAAATGCTCGGCAGTTCCTCTCCTTCTGTCGCAGAGTCTGTGCTGGGGTGGTTGGAGTTGCAGGGCTCTGCTGCACGTCAGGTGCTGGGAGAGGAGCAGCTCCTGGGCAGCACGCTGGGCACACGCCATGCTCACCTGCTCCTTCCTGTGCCAGACACACTGGGCACTGCAAAACCCCCCAAAAACCTGGTGGATTCTCCAGGGAGGTCTGGGCAGGGGGTTTGACGGGCATGCGCAGCCACCAAATGTTGTTATTATATCAGGATGTTGCAAATCAGATGTTTTCACATCCCTAAAATACACCTGGATGATCAATGGAAGCAATCCCCCACACTCTGCTCCCAAGAAACCCCAGAAAAACCCCAGAGCTGAAAGCAGAAGGAAAGAAGGATATTAAGCACATTCAGGCACGATAAACACAGAAGAAAAACACTGCAAAGGATAGTTGTGGAATACATTTGAATAACAAATACATTTGAGGAAATCCCAGTCTGCTTGGGGACAGAGAAAAGGAAAATAAATTCATCACATTATTCATTGGAAATTATTTGTTCAGCTCCGCTCCTTAATGTGTCAGCTAAAGATGATTTCCAAGAGTGAAGATTTTCCTTTCTTGCTTGAAATGACTCAAAAAGAAATGAATATTCCAGCCACCAAGTGAGGTTAATATATGAGTTTCATAGGCATTTACTCACCACTGCTGTTCCCCGCAGAGTAATGGCAGTGGAGGTGCATTCTGGGAGTGCCAGGGGTGAAACCAAAGTAGATGTTCCTGAATAATTTAGTGGTGTATGAAAGCTTATTTCATCATCATCAACACAGTAATACCTTGCACCAATGGAGTGCTTTACATCTCTGGGCTCCAAAGCTGTGCAAGTATCAGCATTTCCATTTTTCAGTTGGGGAAACTTGAGATTAGAGGGGGGAAAAAGACATTTTCCAAAGGGAGTGAAGGCTGTGGCAGAACTGGGATAACAATTCAGGCTCCTAGGAGGAGTCACCTGTAATGTCTGAGTTGAGTGTGGGTGAAGAGGCTGCGGTTTAGACCAGTTTATGCTCAGTGAAATATGAGGAATATCTAAAGGAAAGTATTTTTCCCTTTTCCTTTTAGAGTAAAAAAAATATATGATATGATAAATTTCCAGGATAAATGAAATTTCAATATATCTTCAATATATATATATTTATTTTTTTCTGTGCACTGGTTATTCCAAAGTGGCAGAGCAGGTTCACATCCAATTCTTGGAATGGCAGGAGGCTCCACTTCCATTACCCAGTGATTATTGCCATTAGGCTGAAGGAGCAGAGAGCCCTCGTGCCTCTCTTTGGGCTGTTTACACATGCATGTAGCTGGTAACTTTTTTTTGTGTTTAAAGAGTCTAACAGCTCATCAATCTTATTCTTCCCTGAATGTAGATTGGTCTTTAATGAGATCAATGAATAGTGCTGGTACTTTGCTGGCCAAAATTGTAAATGTGCTGTTCCATTTCCTATTTACCCTGTAGCACAGGGATTTCGGCGCGTTACTGCTAATGTGTTTTGCATTCTATTGCTCTCCTACAAAATTTATGGCCAGAGAGAGACTGCAAGAAACAGTACGGGCAGGGAGAGCTGGATTCTAATCTTTCTGCTGCATTCTGGTTTTCAAAAAATATAAGGGTTTGGAATAGTTGAAGAAAAGGGAAAGAGGGAGCTGGGAAAGGATGTCAGATTAGTTTAATTAAAACAAAACTTGGAGACTGAGGTATATGAGAGACATAAAAAAATGTGGCTTAAGACAGCTTTAATAAAGGTGGGATGTAATGGAAGTCAACCTGGCCAAAAGCAGAAGGAGAGAGGGGCTGCTGGGCAGGGAAATGAGTTTTGGAAAAGCATCCGGTGTTAATTAGAGCTCTGGAGTGGCCTGGGATGACAAGTGCTCTTCCAGCCCTGTCCCTTCTCCTCAATGCCCTTGTTAGCACTGTTTGGTCCTGTTCCAGCTGTGCATCAACCTCTGGAACCACCACCCCAAATCCTGGAGGATTTGTTTGTCCTGCAGCTGGGGTCACACAGACACCCCTGAGCTCTGACCTGGGGGTTGCCCTTGGTGTGTGGGTGTGAAGGTTGATGTTGAGGATCTATGTCTGGTTCTGTGACCACAAAGTGATGATTTCTGTCTTTCTTTTTTTCTTTTGGGGCTTCCCCCTATGACCTTTCCTCCTGAAGCAGCTCCCAAGGAAGTTGTGTCCCACAGGAATACACTTTAAAAAATCTCTCTGTGCCAGGGAAGGTTATTTGGCATCCTTTACATATTAATCTTTTTTTTTTCAGTGCACAATGGTCCAAAGGCAGATAAGAGCTGTAGTCTGAACCTCTGACATGATTATATGGGAAATATACTATATGGAAAATCAGTGCAGAGGGTTGATGGGCTTTTCTTGGTCCATTTGGGATGGGTGTGTGCTGAAGGAAATTTCCCACAGACCATCAGCTTCACCTGACAGGTAGTAGAGGGGCTGGATGGGCTGGTTGATTAACTAAGTGAAATGATTCCTGGAATTTCTGCATCCCAGAGGAAATGCAACCTGGCCACTCAGGCACCCTGCAAATATCCAGGTGACAAATGTGGTATTGTTGTCCCACATCATGTTGTGCCTATTAAATCTGAAATATGGAGAGGACCCCTTCTTTGGGAGGCAGGAAAATGCTCAACCACATAGAAACGGACTTGGGAAATTTGAGAGAATGTTATTCGACGTGTTATCTGTCAGGAAAAGTCAATTCCTTCTGAAAAGGGCGAAACTGCAGAGGAAAAGTGACTCTGCCCACCCCAAAGCCTGGGCTGATTGCAGAGAAATGCAGATTCCAAGAGCCCACTGAAATCCTCCCACTGGGTTTGATGGTGCCAAGCCTCTATAAAGCCAGTAGAGATGATTTTCTGAGCAATCCCATGGTAAGGGGAAATCCCCCAGCAAAGAGCAGAGAGGCATCTGCTCATCTTTTGGCTTTGGCAAAAGTGGATGCCTTGGACATAAAGGACAAAGTACAGAGGTGGGGCAGAAAAACAGGTTCTGCATCCCCTGCTCACCAGGAGGAATCCACTGGCAAGTGGAGGAGATGTGTGGGAAGACCCAATTTACAGGAACTTCAACATCTTCCCTTGCACTGGGACCAAACTGAGGCCTGAGCTGAGCATTCCCTTTGCCAGGTCAGCAAATTGGGCTCCAGACCGTGTAATTTCAGGAGCTGAGTGGAATTATGTAGATGGTGACAGCAGAGAGAAGAAAATATTAATGGCTTTTTGGGTAGGTGGCCCAAATTCTGTTCTCTTGTACTGTGATTTAATAACAACTGCATTTGCATCAAAGCTTTCTCAAGAGTTCATATTAATCTTAAACTATTCTGATATTTAACCTCCATGCTCTGGAAAATATGGTTTTCCATGCACTTCTTCCATGTGAAATGCCTGTTATATCTTATGCTCTTATCCCAGTTTCCTCTGCAAAGAGCAATTCATCTCTCTGCTGCTTTATCCAGGATTTAAGTGCACGTTCTCCCTTTAATTCTGCACACTTCTTTTTTTACCTTCTGTCTTTCCATCCTTAAGTATCACTGAGTTGCCAGATAACAGAGTTATTGTTCATATTACCAGAAGATTTTAATGGATTTATATAAAACTCAGACAGTGCCATTGTTCTTGAAGTCCATTTTATTGTAATGAAGTTCCACTCTTAATATTCCATGATCTTCAATGTCCTTTACAAGTAACTTTTTATAAATTAATCTATAATAATCTAATTCAAGTCAGTTAAAGTGGATAACTATACTCCAATTATGATATCAGGAAGAGTTTTTACATAATGAGGGCTTTTATATAGATGGTTAACGCTAATACTGTAGTTTACAACATACTGTATGAATCACTAATTAAATGCCTAAGTAGCAATAATGGAAGTGGAACTATCAATACAGAGACGATATCAGTGATGTAAGGCATTAATAAAACTTTATGGTCCCATTTAATCTTTTTTTATAGGTACTCCATTATGTCAGTTAAAAGAAAAGGCAGAAAAACAAGAAAGTGAGAGAGTGGAACTTAAAGAGACCAGGACACAGAAATTAAAATGGGCTTTCCCTTGTACCATGCCCCCAAAGTGGGTCAGATGGAAAAGTGATGAGAAAACTGCCCAGTAGAAATGAGTTTATCACATTTCTAAAAATATGGCTGTTCACTGCAGCTGGATGGTTTAAATGCTCCTTAAATAACCCATATTCTATGATTTAAATGAAGGGCAGCTTAAAGAGTATCTTCAAAGGGGAATCTGAGTTTAGCACCACTCTGGCCCAAAAGGAACAGCTCAACTCTTGTGCTCCTGCCATTGGCCAGCAGAGATGACTTGAAGGGTAAATAGACAAACATTTATATTGGAAGGAGAAACGATTAACAAAGGTATTTTATTTTGAAGCCAAAGCCCAGGCTTGGCTCCGGCGCTGCCCAAGGAGCGTTCGAGGCGGCCGGGCTGCTCTCCTGACAGGACATCTCCTCTGTGTTCCTTGGCCCCCAGCCAGTGTCCCCTGCAGGAAAGCAAGCTGCCCATTTGCATATCAAAGCAGAGGAATAAGCCAAGCCCAGCAGACCTCTAAAGGGAAGTGAGACTATATGGGAATTTTTAGTTTTAACTCTCAATTAAAGAAAAAAAAAAAAGAAAGACCACCTCCATTCCTTTCACGAAGCAGCCTCTTCAAATGTCTTTTGCAGCACATTTGAGCAGAAATAACAATTTAACCCCTCAGATTTGCTCACAGGGTGTTTCAGTCCTGTTTTAATGAATAAGAAAAGAAATGGTTTTATTCCTGGTGCTTGATATCAGCCCTTAGAAAATCATTGCACTGAGCCGTTTAACACACCTTGACACGTATTAGGAGTGTGCAGTGTCAGGCTTGTGTTTCATGCTCACTGCTGTTGAAGTGACATGTTTATTTAGCACAAGATTTCCAGCCTGTGCCTTTTCGTGCCTCATAGGAGGAATTTGACATCACCTGCATTGGATATCAGGGCTGAGCTTTGGCTCTGAACTCCTTCTTTTCTGGATGCCCATTGCTGGGCAAACTGGAGCTGACAGCTGGGCTCTCACAGCCCCTAATAAAAATAAATCTTTCTGTATTATTTTAAAACTATGACTTCAATACGGGTAGATGAAGAGGCTGTGAAAATTCTGTGCCAATATCAGTGAAGATTAGATCTGAGAACTCACATCTCTGTGATAAGGAATTCATTACTCCCCTTGCCCATCAAATGCAGCTGTTGGCAATGCTCTGCCTCAGCACACGGAGTGGGGACATCAATAATCCTGAAAATCTGCAACAGAAACCAAACCTTTGTGCAGCCCTCTTCCCTCCATTTAACATGTGTACTCCTCCATTTCACAGCCACCCCCTCTACTCTCTTCAAACACCTGTGGAGAACTGAAGTTTGACTTGTGACTTTCTGGCTTTTTAGGTAGCCTTCTTTCCACTGAGTGGGATCAGATGGGTTTTGTGGACTGGCAAATGTAGCTGAAATACAGGAGCAGGAACAGCTCTGCCTGTATACCACCTGACAAACCCTAGGCTTGCCATGAGTAATGTAATCAAACCTAAATAATGTTTAAAAGGTACCTAAAAATGATGTGGGTTTTCCTGTGAGTCCAACCTTATCACATGAGCAGAGCTCATCCCTGGTCACTGGCTTTTCTTCATGGAGTGGTTTGGGCTGGAAGAGACCTTAAAAAGCATCTAGCTCAGATTTATCAGCAGTTTCTCTAAAGCAGCCATTACCTTCTGCCAGGAGCAATCATGGGATAAACTCCTTATTAGAGAAAAAAGCACCATTCAAATGATTTGTCATGACACAAGGTTTTCTGGAATTCCACAGGAGGCTCTGATTGTCCTTCCTGTTCTGCAGTTCACTGAAAGAAATTCCGCCACAAAGCTTCAAGTCCTTCAATATTTTTTAGTCTTTCAATAGCTCATGTTTTTTTCACAGGTCTCTTGGTAGATCATAACAAAAATAAGATTAAAAGATCAATGAAGGTTTGCTCTGGTTTAATGATTTTGGGCACAGTTCCCTCCCTTTCAGTGTTCTTGTCCCCCATGGCAGCTGAGCACTGTAAGATGCCATAAACCTGAGACCTGGTGGTAGTTTGTGTCAGAAATCCAGAAATGGCACTAATGGACAATAAAAAATAATCAATGAGAGGAGTGGAGGCTCAGCTGTGTCAGCAGGAATGGCTGGAGAGCCTGAGCTGAGCAGGGGGACCAAGGCAGGACGCAGCCCCACGGTCCTCTGCCCCAATTTGTATAAATAAACACCTGGTGTGAAGCCCCAGCGAAGACACAGGTTTATACTGAAGGAAACTTAGGCTGTGATCTGACTTTTATCTGCAGTTTTCAGAATAATTTTCTTCTTTTGGTGTTTTGTGGGAACTCTAATTCTTCTTTCTGCACAGGAAGCTCTGTAGGCTCCATACATGTGGAAAAGTTACTGTAGGAACTGTTTAAAGCTGGGGCAGAAATTTTTTTCTTATTTTAAAGGGTGTTTGGAGAAATATTAAGACTTTGAATGCAGCTTGTTCTGCTGCATCTCTGTTCCCTTTGAACACACCTACACATTCAGTGTCACCTCCATTTGGTTTATCGTGCAATAAGATGTCAAGTTTAATTTTATTTATGGGCTTAATATTCAAGTTTTTCACAAGTTATTTTCCCCATATGGGCCTTTAGAAATATGTTAGAAAAATCATCATGTACTGCTGTTAGGAGCAATGCATTAATAAGCAGATGAGCCTCCTGCTGATGGGCAAAAATCTGGTTTTAGCACCATGTGAAGGCACTTGGTCCAAAATGAGCCATGAACCAAAGAGTTTACAGGTTATGGATGACTGGAGCATTGTAATAGTTTGTGTACCAGCAAGTGTAATGCTCACTCCTGCTTTAAAATTAAAATATCCTCTTAAATGTGCATTGTTGAGTCACCCTGAATCTGTTAATGGGAGTTTTAGTCTGATTTCTGTCTCCAGAGTGCTCCTGTGATCTTTGTGAGTTTAGCCAGAGCCAGGAAAGTGCCTCTGTTGTTGAAGGGCTCTATTTCATCCTCTGGGTTAGAGCAGGAGCCTTCTGGGCTCTGAGCATTTGTACAGCTATGAATGAATGAAGTCTGCCTGATACTGTATGTTTCAATTTATTTTTTTTATAATTCATCAAGAAGCAAATCTGGCACAAGCACCTAAAGTGATGACAAAGATCAGTTTTCTGTTCTGGTCCCTTCCTGGCAGCCTGTGATATCTCTGCTGGCTGGGAGAGTTGGTTCTGTCCTTGAAGGGTGGCTCTTCAACTTCTCACGTTCCCCGCACGCGGCCGCGCGCGCGGAAAGCGCCACTTTGGGAGCACTTTTGGCCCTTCCTAAATGAAACCTGTTGCGGGTTTGAGCCTGGGATTGACAGGGGAAGGGGAACAGCTGTGATGTTCCTCTAAAGCTAAATGTTGCCGCTTTTGCATAATCTGCAAAAATATGTTGTCAGGATGAGCGCTCCAGCTGGCTCCCTGCCACCTTCCCCTCCGCAGCGTGCTGCGGGAGCGGGCGGAGCATCTGGAGAGCGGAGGGTTCGCTCTGACACTGATGTGTCAACCTAATATAGCAAAAAAAAAAAAATATTACAGAGAGAGAGTGGGATATTTTAGTAACTCGAGTTTTTTCTTGCGAGAGGCGGAAACAAAGGGAGCTGCAGCTCCGAGTCCCGCGGTGCTGGAGGGGTGGTTGGAGTGTGGTGGGAGCAGCGGGATGGCGACGGGCCGTGGTGTTGGCATATGCACACCACAATCTCCTTAATACCCATGGTAAATCCTGCTGGCTGCTACAAGCTCTGTGGTGAATGTTAGGCTTGTTTGCCTTCTGGTTTTTAAGCTCCTGAACACTTTGGGGCTGAAATTCCCACAGAAGGTAACAAGAGCTTTGTTAACCCTCCGCCATGGTCTATTGAAAGGAGATTATCGTGGGCAAGTGGGGCAAAAGGATGGGGTGAGCTGGGGAGTGGTCAGGTTTGGGTGGTGGCTACTCCAGGTTTATGTTTCCAACAGCACAACTCCATTGCATTCAGCAGGGATTTATGGAAAGCATCCATATGAGTAGAGGATGTCAACAGTTCTGAGTGGTTGATGGATGGATGTTGCTCATCTGCTCAGACCCAAGAGTCAAGAACTGCTGTTTAACCCTGAGTTTTTATTTTAGGCATGGTGCTGCTGTTATTCCAGGCTGACACAGAGGGTTTCATGTGAGGTTTCCAGTATTATGTTCATTAGGGTCCATGCATAATGTTTTGTGATGTTATAAAGTGTTCCTGTGCTCTGAGGAAATAAATTCTGATGGAGATTGCAACCAAGTGGATGATTTGGTGCTCTTTGATCCTGGTTCCTTGCACCAGAAATCTTCTGGTTCTGATGGAATGAATATAGAATCAAAAAACCCCACTTTGAACCCTTGCTACAGTTTTTCAACAGTAAGGGTGAAGGTAGCACTTGGTTATTGTTCTAAAGTAACATAAAGAGAAAGATGATGCCAATATCAGTGTCTAATTTACATCCTTAGACCAAAATGCTGTTTGCTTCAAAAAATATGTTAGAGTTGGATAAAAGCTGAGAAGAGGATGGGAGATCAAGAGTGCTGCTCTAGCCAGGGTGTGAAGAAGGCAGGCTTGGCTTTTGTGGGGAGTATCATAGAGAATAATGAGCATAAATCCTGTGGGGAGGATTCAGAAGGGGTTAAGGTCATTAAAAGATTGGTTAGAATTTGTTTTGCTGCTGCTAATCTGTATTATGAAACAAAGTCTCTGAAATGGGATGAGTTTGGGTGGTGGGCAGAAGCTGTGAGTTTGTTCTCCACGTGAGTGTGTGTGAAAATGCTGGCTTGGAAAAGAGGATGAGGGCAGGTGTAAAAGGCTGGTTTTCAATATTTGGCCAGAAAATGCTTTTTCCTGGTCCATGGGCCCCTCAGTGCAGAGCTCCCATCTTTGACTTCCCAATCCACACCCTGCAGACAGGGCTGGGCTTCACTTCCCTGCACACACATCTGCAAGAGAGAAAGTTAAGTGCTAAAATACTGAGATTATACAAACACCAAAGGTGGGCTCAACTTTATCTTATCTAAAATAACAGCAAACCCCCTTTTTTCCTTTTATTTATAACCCTTTATGTACAGAATGTTCACATCTATATCCCGTAGTTCAGTGAGGAGGCTGCTTGTCCTGTGCTCTGAGCAGACTAATAGACAAATTTCCCCCAAATCTGTGCATTTGTCTTTTGGCAATTCTTGCAATCTGTTTTATTTGTTGCCAAAATATACACTTAGACTGATGGAAACCTGCATGGCCTTTTTTTTTTTTTCATCTGACTGATTTCCCTCCTTTGGGTTGTTTATCCTTCAAATGTGTGTTAAAGGGATGAGGAAAATATTTACTGAGCTCTTAAAGAATGGGCAATAATCAGGAAAAGGTAAATTTCCCATCCTCCCTTGGCAAGTGCATTCCAGTAGATCTCCTAATAAATCACCTCTGTGAATTGAAGGTGTGAATAACACCTGGGTCTGTACTGCAAGAGGATAAAAAAGTAATAGTGCCAGAAATGGGAATTTGGGAAGAACTGGGCTTTTAGTTTTTGCAGGGAGGGTTTGCAAGGTGATGTTTCAATCTCTGCAGGCATTAAACCTTGCAATTATTCTATTATTACTAAAGTATATAATCTTAAAATATATTTTTATTATTGTATAGTATGACGATATTATAGCATTGCTATATTGCTGTTATAATAATATAAAATTATGCCAGTATAATTATCCTGTAATGATTCAATTATTACATCCAATGTAATAATGCACCAATGCTGATTTAAAGACTCTTTTAACATTCAAGATCAAGCAATTCTCCCCAAGCTTGAGAGGGAAGCAGTGACAGAGTTCTGCTGAGGGCACATTAGGGACGAGAAAGAAATAAGTAAAGGAAGCTAAGCATAGCCTTCAGGTTGGTCATCTGGAGAATTTTTTCATGGGAAAGGTTGTCAAACCCTGGAACTGCCCAGGGAGGTTTGGAGTCCCCATCCCTGGGGGTGGCACTCAGTGCTCTGGGCTGGTGACAAGGTGAGGCCAGGCACAGGTTGGGCTTTTCCAATCTCAGCGATTCTGGGATTCAGAACCACTGCAGCTCAACCCATGCCAATGCCACCACACAGAAAATAATTCAGATGCCTGGCTTTATGTAGCTTTTGGACAAAGTTTTAAGGTCAGGTCTCTCCTGCTTCAAATGGTGTTGTGGGGGTTCTTTTTGTTTCAGTGAGAAATTTAATTACATCCCTACGCTGAGCAATTTCTGTTGGAATTGGCAATTTCCACTCTGCCTGTTCTGCAGTCTCTGGATGTGAAGATGATTCTCATTTGCAAATAATTTCAGCATTTCTTCCTCTCCACAAGGCTGCAAAGGGTGGGTCAAAACAAAATGTGCTTTCAAAGAGATGCGTGTGAAACAATTGGCTGGCAAAGTTACTCAGAAAAAAGTGCTTGAGAAAGTTCTTGTTATCTGTATTCCTTGCTAAACAATTATTAGAAGCTGATAATGCAAAAATTTAAATATGAAATCCAACAGCATCTCAAAAGACTTGTGGGATTCCCCCAATGCTTCAATATAATCTGAAACAAAAGATTTTAAAATCATCCTGTGCCATCTCTGAGTAAATTTTTATTTTTGAAATTTTTCATTGGTTTGGGGTTTTTTTTTGGCCTAAGGACTACATTTCCCACTAGGCTGCTCTTAAATTAAATAATAAAGGATTGAAATGTTAAAGGAAGAAAAGGCTACAGCTACTATTGTTCCTTGCAGTACTCTGGGCTTGGTTAAGAAACTTCAGGTCTTTAATTTATCTATCTATCTATCTATCTATATAAATAATGTTATAGATATTATTATATGCTATAGATATCATTTTATATATTTATATGTATTATATTAATTTGTTTATTTATATTTATTATTATATCTCAGATGGGTAACTGCTTAAGTCATAACAACTTCTGGAAACACCAGGAAAACATGGACAGGCCTCACATAGCCTTAATTTGTCATGAGATCCCCTCTTTATCTGTGGGAATCTGCTCCCTCAGCAGGATGAAATTTCTGTGTTTAAGTGAATTGGTTGCATGGATATGCTCAGGACTGCTCTCCCTGTGATGGATGCCCCCCAGAAATGGGGGAAGAAAGGGTTAAATCAGCCTTTAGCATCCCACATAATTATTCCTGCCCGATTGTCTCCAACTGGAAACTCACAATTTGTTACCACTTAGTTGGTTTCGGTGAATGAAGAGGATTCATTGCTTTTTGCAGGCGTTCAGACCTTTTGTTCACAGTTTGGAGAAAATTGCAATCTTTTCTTGCTACTGTTCCAGCTTTAGCCATGCTTGGTTAAGCCAATGCTCAGATTTCTCTGGATTCATTCACATCCACTAATCTGGGAGCGAGCAGGGCTGGATTTTCTTCTCTTTTTACTGCTTTTCCTGGAGTATTTTGTTTTCGAACTGACACCACTAGAGCATTTATTTTTACAATCTTAATATTTTTGCAGTGACTCCACTTTCTGAAATGTCCCTCTCCTTATGGGATGGACATTTATCTGAATTGTGTTAATATTTCCTGAGCTTTACAAGACACTAAAGAAAGAAAAAAAAGAAGCCACTGCTATAGGCACAGGTAATAAAAACGGTGTGGTGACATTACATAAACCAGCATCCAGTGCTTATTCATGGGTTGGTTAACTTCTGTGAGTGGTGCCAGTAGCTCCTGTGGGATAAGCATGGCTTACACGTTCATAGAAGAGATCTCAGAAAGTTTAGTAGCTGAAGGGTTATTTTTTAATAAAAAGTGAGTGAGATGGAGCGCGCTGATTCTGATTAACCAACTGTGACAGATGGTAATTCTTCCCTTTAAACGTGGCTTAGAGAAATTAAATTCAAGGTGATTTAAGAACTCTTTAAGAGCTGCTGAACCCAACTTAAAGGAAAAACAAAAAGCAGAGCAGAACACCTTGAAGTTTGCTTTGTTTGCTCTTGCCCAGGCATCTCTGGTGTTGGGGAGCCAGCCCCGTTCCCAGAGATCCACAGGGACCTTTCCACCCAAGTGGTGTCCAGGGTGCCTTGGGACTGCCCCAGGAAATGTGTCTGCTTGTGCCAGCCTCCTTCAATCCACATAATTGCAATTAGTTATTATCTCTGGCGATAATGCTACTCAAACATTTTGGGGTTGGAGGAGGGAATTACTGTACATTTCATAGGAGATTTGTTCCCAAGTTCTGCAAAACTTGTGCTGTATGTTTTTGAAGGGTGTTTGTAGGGCTTGGGTCAATGAGGGACAGCTGAGACCTTCCCATTGTGATTCCCAAAGCATTGATTGGTGTTGAGGTTTAAAGGGATCTCAATTTGCCAGGGCCAAACCAGCTCTGTTCACCTGGTTTCACATTAAAGTCTATGAAGAAAAACAGCCTACACTTCATAGAATTGCATCATCATAAAGTAAATCCAGGATCTCAAAACTGGACTCGGTTTTCAGTCTGAAGAGGTTGGAATGTGACTGTACACCCTGATTAGACGGTGTAAAGCACTGTGTGAAACCCCAGACTGAGCAAAGTTTGCAGTTCTTTTCATGATGGGCATATGCCTGCCTGATTTACCCAGGAAATCAAACTCTAAACCTTCAGAGCATTTCTGCTAATCACGTTTCTGGAAACAGCACACAAAGACAAATAACAGGCTTCAGCATTCTGATTTGTAAAACCATGAGAAAACAACTTGTAAGAGGGGTGGGAATTGCCTGGGTGTGGTTTGAGAGCACAGCATTCCCCTGCTTGTCCCTCGTGGATCAAACACAAAATTGTACCTGAGCAGGAACAAGACTGAGCCATGGCATCAAGTCTTGTACAAGGGGGTGCATCCTGCTGGGAGCAGAGCAGCACATCCCTGAATTCCTGAGGTGCTCCTGTCCCAGCCCTTTGTCTGATATCCATGTGAAGAAGAAAGTGAGCCAGCTGCAACAGTGATGCTCAAATCCTTAAAGGCTTCCCAGCATGGCTCCTGCAGCTATTACTCTTTATGTAGCTGAGGTATTGTAGCACAAACATAAATCTCTTTATTTATAAAACACAGTGTTTCAGCTATTTTGTGTTATCTTGGTGTCAGTGGTCTCAATATGATTTCTTGAAATTGCTTCTGTCAGCTCTGGGGTAACTGGGAGTTGGAAATATATTTATGTGTGCACCTTTATATTTCACTCTCTACATGTGTATGTGCACATGTCTATTTATATCAGATACTGTTCTCAATTAAGTTTTAGTCCAACTCTTCTACTGACTCTATTAATTAATAGAAAATTGTGAAAACCATTCACAGCACAGTTTTTAAGGAGAATTTCTTCCCTCCTCTAGCTATGGAGTTTGAAACGGACACAAGTGATTATGTTCTTTTTCCCTTTTCTGGTTGGATGAGTTCTTTCCTCTGGAGAAATTTCTCAGGTACATGTTCAAATGCATTAGTCAAAAATTATAATTTTCTGTAGGTGTTCTCTTACATACCCTGCTGGGTGTCCATGCCATCCCTGGAAGTATCCCAGGCCAGGTTGGAGCAGCCTGGGACAGTGGGAGGTGTCCCTGCCCATGGCAGGGGTGGCACTGGGTGAGCTTTAAGGTCCTTTCCAGCACAAACCACACCTGGATTTTATGATTGTTTAAACACTCCTGTTGTTTAGGCAGAGCCTTATGGGAAGGGAAGGCATTCTCTCTGTTTTCTGATGACAGTTTTTCCCCTGTAACCTTGTGCCTATGCAGTCTTACAGACGCATCCCAAATTGTGTTTTTTGGACATGCTTGTCTATGATGCCCATCCTGTTCAAACTCTGCCTTCTTCCACAACCTATCCTTCAGCAAGGAGCCTGGTCCTGGAGTGGGAAACCCCCTCTTTGTCCAGCCACAGGAAATCCCTGAGCTCAGGAGAAACAGGCTCTGACCTCCTGCGTGGCACCTGTAATCTCAGAGCAGCAAAGTGGGCTCCTTTCATTATTTTTAATGCTGGTGGAACAATTTATTAACGTGAATTTTTATATATCCCAGCATCTCGTGCTTCACAGTGTCACAACTGTTACCAAACCACCAGTGCTGAGCACTTAAAAGTGCTCAGAGTGGTGGCATTTGTGATCTGAGATTTGAATATATGGTGATTCCCAAGGAATCATCGTGTTCTGCATCTTGAGGCTTTTAGGAAGAAATGACAGACTTGAATTAACGCTTGGTCATTATTGCTCTATCATGTGCTCTCATTGCTTCATGAGGATTAGGGAGCTGGTGATCATATATCTGTATTTGTGTGCCAAGGCATCATCATTGGTATTTACTGTGATTACCCTGGTGGAGAAAACACTTTACATTATCACAAAATGGTCTGAAGTGGGAAGATTGTGCAACAAAGCCCAGTCGTGCCAGTCTGATGAGATGCTGACAAGTGTTAATATGTTGAATAATCAATATTTAATAAGAATTATGGAAATATCTCTTCTTCATTAAGGGTATTTAGTGATTGTACTTGGTTTTGATAATTGTTTGTGAAATGTGTTGGGTTATTTGTTTTGTCTTCTATGCTGGGTTCAGTTTCCAGGGGAAAATCCTCAAATCTTGATGAGAAATTCTTCAAATTAAAATTAAGAGCAGTCTTTCTGCATGGCAACACCTCTGATAGCTTTATGCACTCCTTCAAAAACCTTTCTTTTAAAAAATTTGTCACTTTTTCTATCTGCTGTGGAGGAAAGCTGGTTGAAGTTGCATTTCCCAGCTCAGGAGTGGTTCTCATTGGGGGTGCACAGCAAAGTTCAGCTTTATTTATCTGCTACCTGCAAAGCCAGGGATAAGTGCTGCTGAGAGATGGAAAAGTTCATTCTCTCCAGCAAGGTTACTCTTCTTGATGAGCATTAAAAGATAGCTTTGAGCCATTCACAATTATGACCTTGACTAGGAAAATGTAAGTTAATAAGGCTTCAACAAATTATGGTCTTTTTGGTCGATTTGCCTAGTGAACTGTTAATTGTAAAACTGAAAGACATTATGTTCAGCTTTCTCTATCACATCTTTTGTGTTTTAACAGTGACACTTCATTGAGTGCAATTAACAAAGCCTAGGAGATTTATTAACACACTTCTTCATGGCCAATGATCCATTCCACTTAAGACATAACACTGTAAAATGCACATTATCTCCTTTTGGCACTTACAATAATGCTTCATGAACTAGGAAGGCATATGTTAAAGCAGATAAAATAGCATTATTAGCTGACAAATCTTACAATTTATTAGACAGTTAATTTATCAGCTTAAAAGACACTTAAAACAGCTGTGCATTTAATGTCTTTTTAATGTATCCAGTAAAACTTGCATAATTGCCTGTAGTGCAATTTATTTTTAGCTATGTTGCAAAATGTCTGCATTTACTGTTTACATCTTCTTTAATTTTTCCTGCAAGGCTCATCACATCGAGGCAGGGCTCTAACAATGAGGGCAGATAATCAGATAAAGAGGCTGCTTGTCCAAATGGCCGCCCATGAATGAACTATTCACAAGTCCACGCTGAGCTGGACCAAAGAGTTCCTGCGTTTTATCTCCACCCCAAGGGCGATAGGGAGGGGGAAAAAACCCAGGGAGCCCTGCAGGCAGCGCGGTCATGGAACGCCGGGCACCTCGGAGCATCCCTGGAATTAGCATTTGGAGCCCATTCGGAGCCACATGTCTGGGGTGTAAACTAACAAGGCTCCAAGACTGCATTAGCAGAGGTGTTTCATTTTATAATTAAGGTAACTGCTCCTGCAGATCCATTGCAGCAGCCCTAAGTAGTGTCTGTGAAGGGAGTGGTGGAGAGGATACACATTTAATGACTCCGATGCATAAATTGGCTGTGTTTGTTTATTGCTCTCTAATTTAATGGAACCTTTTGTTAAATCTTTCTGCCTTTTCTTCTTCTTTTTTTTTTTTTTTTAGCATACCGCTATTAATGATTTCTGTGGGAACAAAGGGTGTTGCTTATTAAAATAAAAAGTCAAACATTGCCGTTTCCATTAATTAAATGTCAGATTAGCTTAATCTTTTTATAAATATTGGATATAATCTATTTACAGAGGGAAATCAGATCTGCAGATGCTGGGGAAGGAGTGTGGAGGTGTAATTCTCCTCGCCTTGCAGAAATCAGCTGGGCTGGGGGAGCTGGGCTGGGTCAGACCTGCAGCTGGGACCCCAAAACAAAGCAGATTTTACTGAATGCAAGGAGCACAGAGCCATAGGTACCTCTTCTGAAGGAATAGGTGAGTCTTGAGAAAGGGAAAAAGCTCTTCTGGAGAGTTTCCAAATTGAGGAGTCTGAGAGGAGCCAGATTTCCAAATGCCCAGAGACTGAAAATGAGTGGAATCCATCAACGTGCACTATGCACCAGAAGTACGTGAATAAAAGGAGCAAAGGAATGTTTTACAAAACCATAGAATTGTTTAGGAAAACCCTCAAAGATTATGGAGTTCAACCACTCCCCCAGCACTGCCAAGGCCACCCCATGTCCCCAGGTGTCACCTCTGCACAGCTTTCAAACCCTTCCAGGGCTGTTGACTTCAGCACTCTTCAACTTCACCCACTGCAAATCCCAGCCTCCAGTCCAGGTGTGAGTTATGCTTTGTCCCAGGCTTGGCAAAGCTTTTCACCCCTCTTCTCCCTGTGTTTTGGGAAGGGGCAATGGAAAAGAAATGGATTTTCAACAGACGCATCAACCTCCAAACAAGAATTTAATAATCCAAGGCTAAATCCTCCTAAAACCCTTTTATCGTGTTAGGATGACTTTTGATTTTCCCTCTAAATGTAGTTATCCACTCAGAATTGCTGTGTTCAGTGCGAGTTTACAGAAATGCTGAAGGTCTGCAGTGACTGTGTTAATCCCAGTCAGCCTGGAAAACACTATAAAAACTTTTCTCATAAATGACTAACATTAGGAGTCTGGCAAAATGATAAATTGTCCAAATGAGGGGATGAGAGGAAAGTGAATGAATTATTGAAGACAGGTATAATAGAGGCGTATGGATACCTATAGTCATTACAAGAAATGTTATGTATTACATTTAATTAAACCCAAACAGGTAATAGTGCATTATTCATGCAGAGATAGCCATCTAATGAGAGCTGCTTCTCCCTTGCATTAGTGCAGCCTTGTTGACTGTTTCCTTGCTATACACTGAATTCTTGGAGAGGTGTCTTTGTCCCACTTACAGCTGAATTCTGAGGACATCAGGTTTTGGTGAGGAGTAATCTGGTAATCTGTAATTCCAAAATTACAGCTCTTTTCATGAGAGATTTTAAAGGCTACCACTGCAGAAGAAGGTGCTCTTTAAGTTCTCCCTCTGCTTTTAGCAGGACATCATCATCTGTTTGATGTTCTCTCAATTTGTCATCATGAATTTAATTTCCAATAATTTAAAGGTAAAACATTTTGGGCAGGAAATACCTAGAATTATCTGTTCAGTACCAATGTTGGGGTGTTGCTGTAGATGAAGAGCAGATTCAGATTTAAAGCAGTATTTTCTTAGAGTAAAATCTAACCTTTGAAATCTTTCTTATGCATAATCCACCTTGTTGCAGGAATAATTATTTTACAGGCTAGTGGAATTCTCTCATTTTGTGAGCAGCTTAAAAATAAGCTCATCTGTAACCACAAACACTTGAGAACCTTTTCATATTCCTTGTTTGGAAGCTTTCAGGCACGGAAAGAAGACAACTCCTTGCAAAATGATAGGTTGGAAATGCAGTTTGGCTTATCTGGATTTTTTCCCTGCTGTTTAATGATCAGGTATTTTCTAAAGAGATGAAAAAGTTGCAAAACCAGGACTATAAAGCAGTGATTCATTATTTTGTTAAACTTTAGGAGCCTTTCTCTGTAAACCTGGTGGGTGAAGGTGGTTTATAAATAAGGTCTCCAGCACAGAGCATGTGGCTGGAGATGTCACCTCTCTTCAAAGGCTTGTTTCTACCTCTTGAAAGATGAATTTGTGTGGAAAAAGCACACGTTGGCTCTGAAATTCTTATTTGTCTACAGACCTGTGCAACCCCTGTCATTTGAGAGGTACAAAGTCAAAAAAGTAATTTTTAGAAAGCTCGTGCTGGCATGAGAAGACAGAAAGTCCTGGCAGGTTTCTGGCCAGGGGGCGAGTGAAGGAGATGAGGAGCTGCAGGAAACAGGACTGTTCCCTGTTCTTTAATCCCACCAAGCTATCCTGTCCTCTCTTTCCTACTTGTGACCGTAAAATTTGGAGTGTTTAAGAAATCATAATAATCTGGAAACAGGTTAATAATTTTTCCCTGACGTTGTTAGTTTATTAAACAACTAAACCATAATTCCTCTTAACATGGGACACTGCCATAAGATAATTAATTACTGTGTCAGAGCCTGAAAATAGTTGGTATCACTGTGTTTTAAAAGCATTTCCATTCCTCTTAACATGGGACGCTGCCATTACTGTGTCAGAGCCTGAAAATAGTTGGTATCACTGTGTTTTAAAAGCATTTCATTTAAGATTATTTGTAGAAAAACACTGTTTAATTTCCAGGCCATTGTGCCACACCTTTCTATCTCACTGGGTGGGATTTGCCTTCCCTGACGTGTGAAATCCCTCCCCAATTTCTCAGCCATCTCCACAAAAGTCTCTTTTTAAAAACCCACATTTGAGCAGACACTGCTGGTTTTGCTAGAAACACATTTGGTGTCGTGGGGAAGGGTCCAAGGGAAGCAGGAATGTGTGGGAATCCCTGTTGGGGCTGGAATCTTTGGGGGAGAGGGTTTTTGGGGTCGGGGGATGCTCTGAGCCCCCGTGTGGGATTCTCCACAGCTTTAGTTACTGGCACAGCTCTGCTTGTGAGAAACACCCGAGGAAAAAGGAAAAGCAGCAGCTCTTCCCATGGGTGTTCCAGGCAGCAATTAGAAAACTGCATCCAGTGAGCTTTCCTAAAAAAAATCACTTCAAGAATGTTATACAGAAAAGATTTTTACCTCCCTCCATCCTCTCCAATAGTGAAAAAACTGTCCTTTTTCTAGTAGGTTGTGATTTAACCAGCTCTCCTAGAAGATGAACCTGTAGTTTAAACTAGTTTTGGGTCATGTTGTTTTTCCCCCCGAGCATCAGAAGCCAGATGTTTTCAGTGCAAAGGAAATTAATGGCCTAAATAATGAATATATTGAAGCACTGCAGCCACAGTCCATCTGCTGCTTTAGGCACTGCTTTTGGGGAAGCAGGATCAGACCCTTTTTAATTTTTGGAGTATATTTTTTATAGATCTTGTAAATGTGAATAAAAGAAAGATTAGCCTGGTCTGTGAGGAGTAAGGAATGATGCAGAGGGGATTGTGGCAGCTTGGAATAGCTGGAGAAATCACATGGATCCCAGTCTTTCATGGCAGCTCCTTGGTGTCCTGACCCATCCCTGCAGCTGAGGAAGGACCTCTGGTCCCTCACCAGGCTGAGTCTTGCAGCTCCTGTTCCAGCACTGCCCACCTGGGAAGGCTGTGAGCCCTTTATTCTAAAACTGTTTCTGCTGTGACCCCACAGGAAGCTGTAATGACCATTCCAGAGCATCCTGACAAGAATATTTTGTATAAAAAGCTGTGTGGGCAGAGCCCTGGGGAGGGAGAGGCACTAGAATAGAAAACAACCACAACATTTTCATTTGTTTTCCTGGAAGCTCTCTAAAGTTGTTTTTTTCTTTCATTATCATAAATGGAAATTCCCACAGAAAGGCAGGACATTTCCAAAGATGGTGATGCCTTGACAAATAATGGCCTCCCAGTTGATTTTGTATTCTCTTTGTGTTCCAGCTTGGCTGGAGTCTGGTTCTTTTGGATGTGCAACACCCATGACTTGATTCCATCACTTTGATTTCAAGTCCAGTGAAAATTTGCTCTTCAAATCTTGCAATTCACTTTTTTACAGTTCTTCTACTGTCCTTGGTTTTACAGAATGTCCAAATGCCTGCCACCAAAACAGCCTGGTAAAGTTCCAGCTCTCCACCAGCCTTTTGTCATAACCAGACTGACCTGGCCCTCCCAGCTCTGTGTAACTACAACCCCAAACCTGTGTAATGAAATAAAAACCATTCCTAAGTCCAGCTCAGAGCAGTTGGAAGGTCAACTTCCTGCTATTCTGTGATAAATCTAGGAATAAGCCTTTATTTGCTGAAAGTGTGTGAGTACTTCACACAGATCCAATATGAAAGAACAGCAGAATCAAGGATAAAAATCACTTTTTGTTCTTTTGAATCCTGAGGCTTAAAGATCGCTGCTTACAGAGGTTGGCAAAAATATACTTTTAGTGGGCTGGGAGGAAATCTGTAAAACATATACAGGTATAAATGGAAATTGAGAGTCTGAATGTATACAGTGTTTATTTATGTTTTGAAAACATCAGGGGGTCTGCCTGGGTAAGGAACTGGGTGCTCAAGAGAGTGGGAAAAGATGCACAGTAACTCTTCAAAGTTCTGGTGGTTTGAAAGTCACAGGAAGGGAAGAGGTCTGCCTCCTATGGAGAGAAAATATTTTCTTGCACCAGGTCAGTGATCTTCAAATGAAGAAAAAAAAATCTGTAAGTAGGTTTAGAGATATTAGAGAGCAACATCTCCCAAGAAATCCTTTCAGGGAATTGGCCAGTGGTCTGAGTCAACAATGGGATTTTACAGCACTGCCCATGTGGGGATGATGCTGGAGGAGCTTTTTGAGCTCCTGCCTAATCCTGGGGTGGTGGAAATATTCATCTACACCCTAATAACTGGGAGTTTTTTGCCCAGTCTGCAGAATAGAGACGTGAAACCAAGGTGATACAATGCCAGGAGCTGGGGGTGTGCTGTGAAAAGCAGGAATTTAGGCTGGATAATTTAAGCTCTGGTTCGTGCTCTTGTACCTCTCCCCCGACCCCAGTTGTGTTCAATTGGTACCAATGTGTCAGGCTGGATTTTCAGCCCATTTAATCATCTGCCTCTACCTTTGCCTGTGTTTGTTTCTATCACCAGGCTAAAAAGCCTGCTCTGAGCGGGTTATTGGATGAGGCAGTGCTCTGTGAGCTGCAGAGCACTTTCCCTTAGTGGTGATAAAATGGTGATAAAAACCAAAAGTGACACTTCAAACGCGCGCCTGCTTTTGAGCTTCAGTGCATATTGCTTTTTCTCCCCCAAACACAGCTCTTTATTTTTTCCCTTCGACAACTGATGGCTTTGAAAGAGAAGAAGGATGCACATATGGCACAGCAAGTCTTCCCAATATCTACTGGTATGATCTGCAGAAATGATGTGAGCCATCAACATATTTGAGCCTACAGAAGCTCCTAATATTTAGAGAGAGTGTTTTCTCTGCTAGAAAGGTTTCCAGCTCAGCTTGGACTCACCAGTATCCTTCAGCTGCCTTGGAGGGATGCAGAACTATATTAAAATTGTTCAGTTACCTCTTTTTTGGGTTTGCAGCAGCTTTCCATCACCCAAGAGCTCAATTTCAGGTGCATTTGCCCCGCACCTCCCTTCCCACCCTCTCTCTGATGGCCTAAATCAGAATAAGAGTTGCTATGTTAATTATTATCTCCTTTTAATTAATTAAAGAGGCTCAGAACATGGCTGTGTTGAAGTATGGCTGCAGGGACGATTGACAGGGAAAAAATAGAGGCTGAGAGAAGTTCCCCTGAGAGGCTCCACAGAGCTGTCCTGCCGTGACCCCACTGCTGGAACCCCAGTCCTCACACAGACCCGGCTCCATTTTCTTCCCCAAACCCTAATTTTTACCTCACTCATCTTTTCTTCCTTTCTCCCTTCCTGTTAAGCTTTCTGATAGCCTAAAAGCTTGTGTTTGAAGGAAGAAAACCCTTTTTGCTGCCCATTCTCTGCCCTCAGCTCCTCAATCTGGGCACCTTCACAAAGCAGCACAGGGGTGCTGTCCCCTGTAATTTCTCTTTAAGCCTCTCCTCATGTTCATTTCTGTTTGTGCTTAAAGCATTTTTCTGTGCTGCCTCTGCTGTTTTTCTGAAGCCTGGGGACAGGAGAGGCCCTGGTGCTGCAGGATCCCATTTAACACACAGTTCTTTAAGGATGCTGTGCAGGAATCAGAGCTCTGAGAAGGACCAAAACTGATGAAAGATTCAGAAAAGTGGGTTGGAGACAGGGCTGAAGGAGCTGGGTTTGCTGGCAGAAAAGTCAATATTTCTTTCTCTCTGTTGGGCTTAGGAAAAGAAGGAATTAGCTTCCTTTGCAGCAAAGATTTTGGATAAAAAGGGTTGTTAAACATTAAGACAAGTCTCAGAAAGTGAGGGCTTCTCTTCTGTGAGTTTTTGTGAACAGATTTGTCCAATTCCTGCTGGTTAAAATGCAGGTGAAGCCCTTTCTCCTTGGCTGGCAGGGAAGTGAACTTGAACTTCCTACCACCTTTCTCTTCTTCTAATATCTGTGTAAACATGGAAGCATAAAAATCTTGATTTTTTTCCACACAGGGCTGTTAAAAATCAAGTCTGATATGGTTAATATTTTATAACTGCTCTGAGCTATAAAAAAATTGGCACTGCTTCCGAAGTTGCTGCAGAAAGGATGGATAATTTATAAGAAAGATGCGGGGACTGTCCCATCTTCTGTTTTCAAAACCTGCCAGGTTGGAATTATGATCCCTAAAGTGCCCATTTGGATTTGGGGGGGTGAAGTTGATAAGGACGTGTGCATTTGTCACAATAACCTTGCAGAAACCTTCATCAATGTGCAATTCCCAGAGAAATGGCCAAAGATTTCCTCCACAGGCATCGGGCACTTAGTGCAACATCAGCCCATGGCAGGTAGAACCCCAAATAATTATTTTGAGTGCTGAGAGAGGGGGTTTAGGTGTGGTGGTTGATACCTGATGAAGTGCAGGTGTTATAATCAATGCACAGATGCTCTTTTTAAACAGAACATTTGGAGAGCTGTGTTTGCCACGGTTCCTTGTGCTTGGCCAGGGCTTGGAGCAAGCTGGGCTGCTGGAAGGTGTCCCTGGACCCAGGGCTGGCCCTGGGTGGGATTTAAGATCCTTCCCAACCCATTCCATGATCCTGTGACTCTGCTCCCTGTCCACATCCCCTCCTCAGCCCTTTGAATGCCCAAGCTCACCCCACTGCACCTTCCTGAATATCCCCCAGTGAGGAAAGGAAGAGCAATTCATTAATTTATTTTTTTTTATTCATTTGGTTCTGTCATAACCTCAGCGCAGCTTTAAAACTGAATTTTGCATTTCATGATTTGTTCTTCCCACACACATGCACATATTCCCACTCCCCCTCAATGAGGTAATTGCATGACAACTAGATTAATATCTTTTACATACTTATTAAACTCAATAAGTGGTCCTGCGCAAACAATTGATATTTAATTACCGTATTATCATCCTACTAAATTTTAATTACTATTCATTTAAAATACCTCATATGTTATCATTCATGGTAATGCAGATTTGTTTCTCTGTAAATGTTTCTCTGTAAATCCTAAATTCAGGTTGAAGTAACCTGCAAAGTGATTTGGGTTTCTCAGGGTAATGGGATGTTTAATGCAGGTCCAAGATATTCCAATATGATATAGAAAGGGAAAATTGAACCACCAGTTTGTACTGGTCCAATCAAAAAATGTGTTTTCGAACCAAAATTCAGAAAAGGTTGAGTGACTTTACCTTTCAAACTGCCTTTCAATGTCATTTCAGCTTAAAAGATCTTAAAGCAAGAGAAATTAATAATTAGCAGCTGACAATAGCTGATTGTTATGAACCAGAACAATTCCAAACTAGGCAAGGAATGTGAAAAAAGCCTAAAATCACAATTCTATGATAAACTTACCCCTTCCACTGATCATTGTTTTTACCCCTGACAAGTATCAATTTTCTAGATCTCATCCATGAGTCACTTAATTACTCCTCAGAGAAAGGAAAATATGTGGTAATTTTTGTAGTGAAAAAACAACCCCCTTTGAGGTAAAATCATCACACCTGCAGCAGGAGGCAGAGATTGGGGTCTCGTGATCGGATTTGCCTAAATCTCTTTGGTTTTGTAATTTATTGATCAAGGTTTTAAAATAACGCGGGTTTGTTTTCTGTATTTGTGAGTACAAGAAGTGGAGCAGTTGTGGATGACTCTGCTGAGAAAGGTCACAGGCTCTGAATCAGAGCACTTTGCTCAGCTCCTTCTTGCTCTTACATTCATTGAAATTAAACCTCTTCAGAGAGCTCTTCAAACCCATTGTGCTTTTCACAACCAGGCACGTGAAACTATTAATATCTGCACTCTGGCAGCAAGACTTCCCAAATTTCTGCAGAATCTCTCTTTTTTCTCCTCAGTTTTGCAATTTCTAAAGGTGGTCCTTGATCCCATCTATTTCTTTTCCTTGCGAAAAACAGGTTCAGCTTGTTCCTTGTAAAATCTATAAGGTTTCTTTTTTCACCTAAAACATATTTTGTGAGAAGGAAGTTTAGTAACAGCTTGGAAAACGCTTCTTCCACACGGTTTGGTAATTTGAGGGGATTCAGTTTTGTGGGGTTATTTTTGTTGTTGCTTAGTTATCTTCCAGAAAAGTCCATGAAAAGGATCAGCTTTCTTGTATCAATTTGCTAAAAATACACTTTTTTACTGCAACCACGAGCTTTTTCTTTGGCAATTAATTGTGTGACTCAGTCCCATAAGCTCCTTTAATGACTTTATGGGCTGTCAGTGATATATAACCTATTGACTTTGCTTTGGTTATGGGACTATTACTTTCCTGATTGATTTAATCATTCCATGCTACCTTTATCTATCTCCTTGCTCTTATGAAACACGATTGACTCTCTGATCTTTAAAGGGCTGATCCAAGGGCAGGGGAAATCAAGGGGAGGACGTGGCAGCCCTCAGATGTCCCTTGGTTTTATTCCTGCCTGAGGTGGACTTTACTCATGGATAAATTCCAGAACAGACCTCTGAGTATGGTAAAATAATAATTATGTGGGTTTCTATTGGTGTATTTATCATAATGGAGAACGGGCAATTTTCCCTCTCCACAAAGCACCAGAATTGAGTTCCTGGGGGAATTATTGCTTTACTAATTACACCAGGTTTTATTCATTTTTTACTGGGACAAACAATCCCATTCCCTTCAGGTGAGTTTATTTGCATGAATTGTGGAGTCTCAGGATTGGCATTTCTATAAATCAGGGGGGAAACCAGAGTTGCTGGTACCCTGTGTGTCATGGGCATAATAGAGTCTTAATTTCCTTAGAAACATTTAATATGCAAACACTTCCCTGAGACCAATTTACTGATTGGGATGAAATTTATACAATATATTTGTGGTAGGAGCTCTTGAACTTTAAATATTTAAACCAATGCTGGACTTTTGAGGGAATGAACCCCATGGCAATGAAGTTATGGCAAGGGGGGCACAGGAAAACCCAAAATGTGTCCCTATTGTGGTTAAATAACCAATAAATAATATAATAAATAAATAAATAACGGGGTGAATGACAGAAAAGACAAATTTACTGACCTGGGCTTTGGTGTGCTTAGACCCTGTATATTGTAATTTTTATAACACACATTCACTGTAACACTTTAACTAAGAGAGTTTGTGTATTAAATGATGTTAGATTAGGATATTTAATGGCTTATAGGATCTAGGGAGGACCCAGGAGGCTAATTTGTTTGCATTAGTTGGACGGGTCAACTGCTTCAAACATGCAGATTATAGAACTACTGGTAGATTGCATTACACAATTTAAATAAATAGTAGCAATTTGTCAATGTCATCTTAGCTTCAACATTTTCCTTTTAAACCCCGGGAAATAGTAGCTCCAATTAAATTGACCTTTTCTTTTCTGCATCTTCATGTTATTAGTAGATAATGCTTAGTCTTTTAGCAAGTAAAAAAAAAAAATAAAAAAAGCAAGGAATAAAAATAATTCCAAAG
The DNA here is from genome assembly GCF_014805655.1 of Passer montanus. NCBI lineage: Eukaryota > Metazoa > Chordata > Aves > Passeriformes > Passeridae > Passer > Passer montanus. Next base: position 4,616,489 of record NW_024369818.1, read on the forward strand.
CAACGAGGCACTTGTAGGAAACTTTCAAGGGAAAATTACATTCTTTATAAACAACTGAATCCAGTTTATCACCCAATAAATTTTACAAGTCAGATATACATATATATGTCAGGAATAAATGAAGACACATGAATTGCTGGATCTCAGTGATTAAACCATTGTTTTCAAGAGACAATTGCAGATTCTTGGCATGGCAAAGCTTTAGGTTGGACTATTCATTTTGGAATATAATGGTTAAATCATCTAGATGTTAACCACCCCCAGCCACATCTGGAATGTGGGGAGTTGAGGGTAGGGATCCACTTACTCAGTCTTGGAGCACAAAAGGAGCTGGACTGGAAAACCTGGATGTCTTGTAGTCAAATGAAGTGGTGAAATACTTAAATTGTCAGGAGACGTGGAAGAATTTGGCTCATGAAATTTCCCTATGTCTGTGTGCATAAAAATTAGTTTAATCCTTTGTCCTCCTGAAAAACAGTAGCAGTAAAATCAGATTTTATTCCAATTTTGGTAATGGAGGTTGTTCTGAACCTATGGTAGCTCAATGATTTTGGGAAAAATTTGGCCAGAGAAAGGTCCATAAAGATTTCTCAGTCTTCTGGGCAAAATACTGGGACAGGAACTCTGTTATTGCTGTGTCCTGGTGGAGTTTATCTGGGAAAGGGAGCAGTTCTCTAAATTAAAGGATCCTAAAACTTCAGATTTTGCTGAATAGGGAAGGATTCCTTTTTGTTGTTCAGGCTGAAAAGGGTTTTGGAGCTACTGAGCAGTTTGCGACTAAAGAAAAAAAACTGAAATGTGAAATCATGGAAAAACTACTATTTTTTTAAGGAAGATGCCAATCATCTCAGCTGGAATCCAAGGGGGGTAAAAAACTGACCCAACCAACCAAGAACAAACAAAACCCCCCAAAAAACCCAAAGAAAACCCAACCAGGCAAAAAAAATTTTTGGTTCACCCATCTTTGGTGCTGTGGATAGAATGGCAATTCTCATGAGAAAATCCACTTTCAAATTGGCTTCAATTATCCATTGTTTTATTAATCCTTTTTTTATCAACAAATCTGCTTTCCAGTCCTTTCCTTTTGGGTGTTGCATGAGGCATCTCTCACTTTGCTGCTTTATTTCCAGGGGGATCAGGGAGCTTTGGATAATCTCAGTGTTTGGGTTGAGATGTTTCCATCCATTTCTTGTGCCACGTAGCAATAGAGCCCAGAAACAAAAACAGAACCAATTTCTTGTTCTTCATCACACCTGGTGTTTGTGATGCTCTCAGAGAATTTGGGGCATCCAGCAAAACTCCCTCTCACACAGAAGGTTACAACAGCATTGACTTTATAGATTCACCTGCTAATTAAAAGCACTTTTTTTTCCTGAGCATGTGGAATTGGCACATTCCAAAGCTGAATGCTCCAAGCACAGAGCATGGGATATTTAAAGTTTCACTTTATTTAGAATTCAGAGCAGATCATTCAGCAGCCACCATTTGAAAAGAGGCCAGAAAGCAATTTTAACCATATCACACGTGAGAAGATGATTCTAAGTTTTGGAGAGGGATAATCCTGTAATCTCTGTGATCTAAAACCAAGCCGAGGATGTGGCATAATATATTAAATACAAAAAACCAAGTTCCTGCTACATTCAGTTCGGACTGCTCAGAGTGCAGACATGGTACACATGGATCTCTCGCATCGTGTTTTTAACATCATTAAACTGAGTAGTTGGGCCTCAGAAATTCAAAATAGCCCAGAGAGAGTTGCAAGGACAGGGACTGATCTCTCCCTTCCCATTTTTGGCTTCAGGGAGGTCCCATACGTCCCCAAGCACAAGGGAGAAGAGCAAGGGCTGTTCAGGTTTCTGAGATGTTCCTGTGGCTCTAAGATGTCCCAAGTGCATTCTTTGGTTCCTGCTGGGAATAAAAATAAATGGAGAGGTGAAGGACAATCACTTCTGGATTATTTTTCCCATCAAGGCAACTAAAACTGATTAGAAAAACATAGATTTTCGAATTGAGGATAACTGCTAAGGAGTATTTTGGGGTTATTTGGAATATTTTGCCTGCATGTATTTAATGTGCTATTTAATGAAGATGCCACTGTACCTTCTCTTAGCATCTTTACAAATGCTATGTCATCAATTTTGGATCCAGATACTAAAATTCAGTAGTAAATTTTATGGGTTTGTTTGCCTTTGCACTTTTTGTGGATTTCACCAATTTCTGCTTTGTGATCAATCAATGCCTTTAAAAAAAATTTCTTTCAGAGCAGTAGCCACAAAGTCCTTTCCAAAGGACAAAAAAGAGGGCAGCAAATTCTGGGAGCCCAATCTTGGCTGTTTCAGAGAATTGTCAGTCTTTGGCTGGCGAGTGTTTTGTAGGAAGATCCAAGGATTCCACAAACACAAAGTGTCAAGAATGTGCCTCATTGAAGGATTCTTTAGCGTTTTCTTGTCTTTATATATTTATGTATTTATTTATTTTTAGTTGGCATTTCTGCTGTTACCTCACAGATCAGAGTGGACAGCTCGCGGTGCATCCCTTTAAGTGTCTGCTCTGGCTGGGGGTATCAACTGCAGACTTTTAGGGCTTTTCTTCATTTCCACCTGCAGTGCATGGACCTCATCTCTCCCTGGGTACCTGGCAGTGCAAACTCTGTTGAGAGGGATCAGATCTGAGTGGGGTTAGCAGCAAGCCAAGTCCTGTGCACGGCGCTGCTTTTGCGCCGCTGCTCTCTGCCAAAGAACTCCATCCTTGATTAGCAGCTGGCAGCTAAGCAAGAGAGGTGCACACTGTGCAGCAAAATAAGTCAGAACCAATTAATGTTTGTACCTTTCGCTGTTCTCTAAGAATTGTTTAAGGATAATTCTGGAATTTCCATGACTAGGGGCTGTCTGTGGTGTTTTCTCCCTTGTCAGCAGCTCAGACTGGAGCGGAGATGTAACCAAAGTGAAACAGTACATATGCAGTCATTAATCAGCAAATTAAGTAAATATGCAATAATTGCTCATTTTCCTTAAGGGACTCCATACAGTAAAAAAACTTGGATAAAGAAATTCTCTGCTTTCCCCCATTTCTGTATTTTCTGCATGCTCATATAAAAATAACACGGCATTGTGTTAGTTGGTTACAGAGCCTGAATCCACATAAACCAGAGGTTTTGATCTCCCTAAATCTGTTTGAAAAGGAATTATTTTGGTGCCTTTCTGGGTTTTTGTGAACGTAACTATTATAATTTCCTTTTAAAGTTCAGCCCTACTGCCAAAGGGAAAATTTCTCAGCATAGAAAATGAGTAAGCAGCAGCTTTGGTTGCTACATCGTTCCATATAAATGAACTGCTTTAATTGATTCAAAATGCAATTAAATAAAATTATCTATAAATTGGTAAATGTATCTGTGGCTGCAAATAAAAACTCAGCCTGCTTGAACAGGCTTTCTTCTTTCTGATAAACATCACAATGTCACAGGCTTTGATTTTGGGACTGATGTATGAAGCAGTTTCTTCCAGATCAAGACAAATCTTCACTCAGGCATTCCAAAACTTTCCCACCCTCTCTTTCAGTGAGCAATAATCATGCTGGAATATGTGCAAGGATCTTTATGGAAACATTCCTTAAATACTATTGAGAAGGTCTAAGTGTCCACTGTAGATCTGTAAATAAAATGTGATATAATGACACCAAATGTGTACAGAAATGTGGAACATCTTGGATGTGTTTGGACCAAGGGTGGATCAGACCTTGCAGGGAGTTATGGGGGGAAAAAGCAGATTTTGATACTGTTTTAAATGAGTAAAATCAAGCTAAAGGTGCCAGCACTCTGTGCCTGCTGGGTTGAGCTCTCCATCCCTACAGCCCCCGCACTGCTGGGAAAGTGGGATGGAGAAGGAGTGTTGGAAGACTTGGAATTTGGGGAAGAGGCTCCTCTTAATAAGATGGGAGACTCCAGACATTTTTTTATACAGAGAGCAAGACTCTGTCAAGTTCTGCTGTGCAGAACTTTCAAATGATGCACAAGTGACTCCTGGGGGTGCATTTGTCTGTGTCCTGTGACGTGGGGATGTTCTTTGGGTGAGAAGGACCTGGAGGAGGAAAACACAGGAGGGAGGAGGGAAGAGCTGAGCTCAGGGAGGTTGATGCTGACGTGGGTTTAGGCATGAACTTGGGACAAGAATATAAATTTGTTCTGTTCATATTTCTCACTGGTACAGGGCATTGCAGTCATGCAACTCACCCTTTTTCTCAGGCTGAGAGTCATTGCCAAGGCTTGACTTTGGATCTCCTGGTTATGTAGGGGTTTATTACTGTCCTTCCTTTGGATTAAGATGCACTGTATGGGGTTTTTATTGTTATTATTTAAAGTTCGTATCGATTTTTTTTGAAGAGTGTCTTTAAAAGAATTGCTCTTCATCAGCCATGTTGATATAAAAGCACATTGCTATAATAATGGCCTTTGAATACTGTCCATTAAACTTTGACATTTAAAGTGTTTACTGTGAATACATATTAAGTTTCTCATTAAAGACAAGGTCTGGTTTTCTTGATGTGACTCTTAGATTAAATCAGTCTAATCCAAAATAAATACAAAGATGGAGAATTCATAACAAGCCGCCTTGTAGATTCTCTGTGTGTAAAACAGCAACTGCTTTTGTGGCAGGGAGATTTCATTTTAGTGTCTCCTTTTTGGTCCTCAAGAAAAAAAAAAATTTGTTCATTGTGTACAAAACCTTTTGCACTTTGACATAAGTCCTTCCAGCAGAATCCCTTTTTTTTTTTTATTGAAACAAACTTAAACCATATTCCATTTCACAAAAGTGAAATGTGCTGAACATGTGCTTTTTAAAATAGAAGCATGTGCATCAACTCTTCTACTGAAGACACTTTCTGAGAGCAGTCTCCTGGGAAGGTCCATTACCCAAAATCCAGCAAGCACAGGAAAAGGGTGAAACAGTATTAGATCAAGCTTTACTAGGCTGGATGGCCCAGGCTGTGGAATAAGTGATATTTAATACATGCACTTGGAGGCTCCTGTTGAGTGCCCTGTTTGGTAACCCGGATCAGGATGCTTGTTTAGTGGATAAAAGTGTAACTTTAGAAATTGGCAGGAACTTTCTGTGCTTGGCCACATGTACTCTCAGCCAGATATGGTGTAAGGAGCCTCAGACAAGCACACTTTTCAAAGTTTGTTCTGTTTCACTTCCTTACAACCACCAGGTTCAAAGAACCATTTATTTAAAAAAAAAAAAAAAGCCTCTCTCAGTTCAAAGATGCATTTATAAAGCTCACTGGTCTTTATGATCAAGCTCATACTTTGTCTTCCCGTTACTAAAATAATACTTTTATCCTGCCCTCTTTTTCCCCTCTCATCTGTTTTGTTATGAAAACATAACCATAATGAAGGTCTCAGGCATTGTATATTCCAGGCAATGTGATACCATAAGTAATAAAAATGGGATTTTTCTCTTGTTGGTGGAGTTTTTGCTGTCAATAATAATTGTATCAAAAATAATGTGAACTCCCACCGACGCCTGCACAGTCAATCAGCATAAAGTATTAGCACTTCAGGGACACAAAGGCTCTGAGCCTGATAAAAGAGATTGGACTGAGAATTTTGACCTAAGAATATAATAATGTCTTCCAAGATCTCATTATGCCCGTGCCCATTTGAAACCATCTGGGGCCCGGAATAATAAAAGGAGTGGTGTGAATTTATGAACCCATAGATCCAGCCATGCCCCCTTGGATATTGTGTTGGATTAGTAGATTTACTGCTAATCCAAACACTGTGGGCAAAATTATGTCTTTACATCTGCACTGCGGCTCCGGCGGAGCCGCAGTAACTTAAACGCTTGAAGGGTTGACAGCAGCTCCCCTGCTTCAGGCACAATCTTCTGGCACCCTGCCACCTTCCCAAAAGTGCAGCTCCTCGGATGCACGTCCTCCACGTCTTGCCGTGGCACCTCTCCAGAGGGAGAGGCTGCAGCTCCTGGATGAGAGGGGCTGGTGAGCGCCAAGGCACCGCTGCCGCCTCTGCCAGGCGGGAGCCGCGCGAGCGAGGAGCAGTTGGCACGGGGAGAGATTGATCCATCTTCTCCCGCTTGCCTCAGGTGCAGAGCCCGAAGAGAAGAGCCTACGTTTAATTGGGGGTGTCTTCAGCTAAATAAAATAGTCGTATGCAAATCCTATTCCTAAGGGGCAGCCGCGTGGACTCGTGACCTTTCTTTGAATGGTTTGGAGCCCAGAAATCAATGATTACACTAAATCCATAATTATATTCTTTTCATCTGTGGCAGGATACTGATAGCATGACAGATGCGAGACCTTGAAAGCATGGGAACTTCAAAGACTGTTGAGATGTGTTACACACCACGGACATGTGGAGCAGGAAAAAATAAAATTAAAAATAGCAAGAGGCTGCTCTACCAATGCTTTGGGTGATCCCTCTCCTGCACATGTGTGTGCACGCATGTACACATTTACACATGTGACTCAGGTCCCCAGGGAGCAGGACGACCTCAAAGAATTTACTATTTTCATTGTTGTTTCATTTTACCCCCAGAGGCTTCCCAAAGAAAGAAGGGGATGGGCTGGAGCAGCTGTGGCTGGAGACACTGGCTGGAACCAGGAGATGTGAGTGTGCACCAGTTCCTCTTGTGCTGCTGGGGGACGTGGCCAAGAGGGTTTGTTCTTCCAGGAGATGTTGCACAGCAATGGTTTTTTGCCTTTAAAGGGCAGAATTGTACAGGATGGTTGCTTTTGTGCCTAGTAATAATTTGCTCAGAAGGAAACACTGGGTCAGCATGGGGAGGGTTTGCAGTGGGGTGTGAGGGAAGCTCAGTCTTCCAACCCAGAACACAGAGAGGACAACACAGGTCCCACCTGGGACAGCTGATGTCTGGGGAGCCCTGAGCCCAGAGATGCTCCCTGGAGGAGGCTGATGTGAAAGGTGTGGGTAATTCAGAATTACTGGGCAAGTGACACATTCCCTGTGTGCCAGTGGGATCCTGGTGCTCCACAACTGCAAGGAGATAAAAGTCTGCATAGATAGAAATTTCTAAACGAATAATTAGTGTTTCTCATTAATCCCACATTTAAAGTTTTGATTTTTTTTTTATTTTTTTTATTTTTGTTTAGTCAGTGCCTCACAGTCTTGGCAAGTAGAGAACAAATGTGTTAATAGGGAAAGAGAAATTACATTCCCAACAATTCCTTGGTATTTGGAGCTGAGAACATAAATTTTGTTACTCATCATACTCAAAGAGTTGAAGGGCACAATGTGGACTTTTTTATTTATTGCAACTTCAATAAATAACAAAACTATTCAGTATTAATCCATATTATTTACTAGTAGTGTTTACTCCTTAAAAATTTTGTGTGAATTAAAAATTTTGAGTGTAATATCAGAAATTAATTTGCATGAACTCTGCATGATACTGTGTCAAAATCAGAGAGTAAAAGCAATTATTTATATGTTCCTGGCACTGCACATCACATGGATACTCATGACCCCAAACCGATCAGGAAATGTTGTTATGACGGACACAGATAAGATAAACTGAATATTTCTGGTGGCTGATATCAATACAAGGAGGTTTATAACCATATAATTCAATTTTAGATGAAACTTCATAACATTAATAATGTGGAAATGTGAGTTGAAAATTATCAGTAGGTTGGGTTTTCTATAAAATTCAAAACTTTGATGTTGTTACTTTTTGAGGTTCAGTGCAGACCTTTCAGAAATAAAAAAAGCATATGGGAATGCAAAATCTTCTCAATATTACAAGAATTAATTAATTTTTGGGGCCAGATCAGAAAATTTATCACTTTAGCCTGATCCTGAGATCCCAAAATACCATTCTGTCTCTGATCTCAGAACCTGAAATGCCTGAGTGATACTTGAGCTAGTGCTGTCTTGGATATAAAGACTGGATTTTGAGGGAACATCCCTTAAAAAGATGATTTTTAAAATAAATATTTGTTGTTTGAAGCTGGTGGGGCATCTCTCAGGCTGGAAGTGTCTCCTCAAGGCTGCATTAAGTGCACGTGGAGTTTCTCTCCTTCCTGCACAATTTATGGATAACTGAAGCTTTTGGAAACAGCTGAATTTCAAAACAATTGCCAATTGCAATTCCCAGTCTGAGTGAAGCCCTTCCCATCACCTTTCTCCTTGGCTGTTTTTAATATCTGCTTACATTTCATTTTCGATCCTTCATTCGTTTCTCTCCTTGTTTCTTTCCTTTGGTTCTTTTTTCCTCGTGCAATTCCATTGGCATTGCTTGGCAGGCACCTGTGTTCCTTTCCTGGCCACCAAAGGAGCATCTTCTGGAAGGCCACTCATGTAAATTCAGCCAAATACTTGTGGAGAATTCCAAGATACCTGGGCAGAGCCAGTTCCTTCTCTCACTGAGTCTGCTCTTCAAGGCAGATTAATTGTTGAAGTGATGCACTAGTTGCATGGGTATTATAAAGTCATTTTATCACTCCTGTGAAAGAAGTACCATCCCCATTCCTCCAAATATTCAAACCTTACCTTTTCTGCCTAACGCAGGGGGCACCAAGATGAACAAACTAGTTATACATGCATGGAAAGTAGCAAGCTGAAAGTAATTGTGTATTCAGTTTTAATGGAGCCGAATCTCCTGCTGAGATTTCAATATCTGACAGCATTGCTTTCATTGCCCCAAATGCCCAACCTTTCTCTAATGTTTGACCTTGGGTATGATTATATTTCTGTATGTATCTCAAATGATGCAAAATCATTTGCCTATATCAGTCATCTCTCGCTGACAGTCTTGCTCCAGCTCGTGGCAGAAGAGAACAAGTCTGATGGCGTTAACAATAGCTAAAATGAGCTTTGATAGATGTTCCCAGCCCTTCAATAAATACATAAAGCATCTCTATAATGTCATTTTGTTAACTGATAAACAACAAAAGGATGAAGGCATTCACTTTTAACTATATTGCATGTCATTATTTTCTCATTGCCTTGCGTAGGGTAGAGAAGTAGCGTGACCTGCAGAATAGAGGACAGGACTGTTGCTTTCAGAGCTGGTTATTTATATTCTTTGCTATTCCACCTGCTAAATGAGAGCTGTACCAGTGTGTGACAGGATCTACCACGGCAGTTTTGTGTCAAGATGTTGACCCACAAACCTGGGTCTGCTCCTGGTGGTGGCACATCACCCACAGCACTGGCTTTACATCGCTCCATGCCTGAGGTCAACGTGCAGCTCCTCACAGAAATGCAATTCTTGGGTCTGCCTCTTAATTTTTTCTCTATCTGGTCCAACCTGGTCCCATAAGAGGTTTAGGCTGGACAATAAGAAGAAATTCTTCACAGAAAGGGTGATTGAGCATTGAAAGGGGGTGCTTAGGGAGGTGGTGGAGTCCCCATCCCTGGAGGTGTTTGAGAAAAGGCTGCATGTGGCACTCAGTGCCATGGTCTGGGTGACAAGGTGGTGTCAGGTCATGGGTTGGACTCGATGGTCTCAAAGGTCTTTTCCAACCTCAATAATCCCATGATTCTGTGATTATTGGCCTTGTAGTCCTTGCTCTAGAGAAGTTCCTGCACCGTGCTGGGCTGGCAGAGGTGGGTCCAGGAGCAGCATTTTCAGAGCATTTACAGATGTGTACAGAGGTTTGGAGATGATGTGAGAGTAAATTACTGCAGCTTAGGAGAGAAGGAAGAGCTGCCTCCCATTCCTTGCATCCCCACGATGAAGTGGCCATTGAGGACAAGCTGAGAAGAGGGAAGTTGGTGGCTGTGAGGAAGAGGGACTTTGGCTGGATGGGGACAAAGGGACTGTTTTTCCAGTGTGGCTCCACCAGGCAGCCTCAGTGTGATTAATGTTCCTGTGTGGGTAACAAGAGCATATCCCTGAAGAGGTAAAACTTGATAGGAGCCTCTTTTTTCAGGTCTGTGTAAACTGGGCACATTATTTTAATAGTACACCATTAAGGTATTTATCTTAATTTAAAAAAATAATATTTCCCTTGTTGTTTGCAATTGCCCACTAGAAACGAAATCCCTTTCCTGACCAAGGATCCTTTACAATCCTGAGCTGGTTGTTATTGCAGGTTGCCTCGGGAATACCGAGTTACTGAGTTTCAGACTTCCCTCAGAAATACTGAGGGGAGTTTAACAGCATCTGAAAATACAGATAAAGAAATACATGGACCATGCAAACAAAAGTAAGTGGGATAAAAAGGGATGTGTTTACCAGATGGTGCATGGAAAAAAAAAGGTCTACAAAGAAGCCCCTTGGTCTGACTGCAAGGCTTGTAAGGGATGCAGAGCACTGACCAAGCTCACTGGAGTTTGAAATCCCAAGGGCAGTTTTGGGTTTCTTGCTGTGCACTGCAGAAGGTGATTTAATAATTCATCTGAAACTGTGCAAAACTTTCTGTTGACTTAATTTACTCCCTCTTCAAGCAGATTTTTAGTTTTTCTGTGAGATTTTAAGCCAGCTTTGAGGAACTATAAATAGATGGAGGCCTAAACCCTGGGCCTAAAGAGCTTCACTCACGTCTAGTTGAGCCTGGACAATCCGACCAGTGGTTTGTCTGAATTTACAAAGAAAAATGGGCACAGGGAGGCTTAAAGGAGTCAAATTTGCTGCTGCTGTACACTGGTCTGCCTTAGTACAGCCTCTCTACTTCCCAAGAAACAGGGTAAAGAGAAATCAAGGGAAATCCAGGCCCTGGTGTGTAGAAGAGGGGAGAGATTTAGTGCTGGGAGCTACTGTCAAGCGTTTTTTACACAAATGCAAGATTTCAACACCTTTCTGCTCCTACTGCAAATAAATGTCCCTGGTAAATTTACATTTCCTTCTCACTCACAAACATTTGAATGCTTCATTAGTGTTTGTTGCTTTGTCTTTTAAAATTAACTATCTCATTTCCAGTGCCTTTTATTTTGATACACATTCTTAATAATTTGTGGAAAACATGGCAAGAGGTCAAAATGTTTATGGGCCACTTCATTCTGGTGCCTGCTGCCATGGGGGCACCTTTTTTTCTTCAAATAACATATTACAACCATCAAGCTACCAATTATTAAGGAATCACAAACATCCATATTCTGTTTTAAACACCTTTAGGATTTTTTTTTTCAATTTTCTTCTTTCCAGGATGTGAATTTGGCTTCCAGTAGGCCATCAAGTAACTCAAAGTTCTGGAAAATATATCAAGGACTGAATCCACTCATACATACATCTTGGAAATAGCCTTTAAAATAGAAAGAAATCTTTCCCAAATATAAAGAGCTTTTGTTTGAGGGAAGAAAAATCTGTCTATAGGTGATATCTCAGATAAAAACATTTACATAGTCTAAGCAGCTGTCCAAAAATGAAACACAAACACCAGTTCATTTTTTCATTGCAGGCATGTACGTTTCTGGTAAAAAATGGATGTTCCAACTCAGGAAGTCAGAACAACATGTACAAGTGGCCCAAATTGGTTTTGATTAACAAGGTTTTCTGCCTGGAAGTCACTTTATCTTCATCCCATTAGCTCCACAACAAAATAAATGAATCTAATGCATTAGTCTGAGCCACGATCTTGCAGGGTGAATGCAAAGAAAAATCCTCGCTCAAGAGCCGCGCAAACATTTTATATAAAATGTTGTTTTTCAACTTAATATTCCCCTTGGAATTTATGTGGTAAGAATGCTAAGTTTTCTGCCTTCTTTCATTGTCTCCTCTAGTTCTGCTGATGTCTGATATTCCCAGACATGGATCATGCCAAGTTGGAGTGGTGTGGTGTAAATGTGGGCTGTTGAGATGCTCATTCCACACAGTTATTGTAGCTCTTATCCTTTTACAGATGCATTTCCTAGAGTCTGGGTTTTGGTACAGATCGTGGACAAAGGAGTATTTTTTCAATGGGACAAGTAGGAAACTTTGCTGTGTAAAAAACCCCTTCATGCCTCGAGGATCACCTCCCACCTCATGTGCCAATCAAAGCAAAGAATCCCCTTCCACATCTAAGTCTGGTTTTCCCTTTCTCATTTCTCTGAAAAGAAGTTGATTTTTCCTCAATTATTTCAAGTTGTGTTGCTTAGGTTTAAAGCAGATTTTCTTGTCTATGCAAAAGCATGATTTTCAGTGCTTGTTCCTGATCAGAGGTTATTCCAAATATTCGATTTCCAGATTGATCAAAGGGTTTTGTTTTTTTCACAACTATTCCAAAAAAATCTCTGTTCTAGGCTATTGATAGGTGGCTGAAATGTGTTTTGTGGGGAGGAGAGAGGAGTCATGAGTCTGGCTCCAAGGAATCTTGTCCTCTAATTCCACTCTACTCCCAATATCTCTACCACAGAAAATGTATTTAGTTCCAAAGTTATCTTGGGAACTATGAGTAAGTGCAGTTGAATTCCTTTGATGTTCTGTGTAAGGAAATATGAATATCCAGACAGAGACCTTAAGCAAGATCTATTCTTGATTATATAAAACCTGAATGCAACTGAACTTTCATATTTTATTTGTAATTTCTCTAAGCAATGTAATACATAATTTGAATTTTAGGAAGAGTTATCATTAAAAAATAGCAGCTAGAGAGGACTCTTCCAAATTCTTTTGAGCAAGAGGGTGTTTTTCTTACCACCTACATAAAAATTGTGAGTTTAACCAAAGTTCAGTCTTAACTAAAACCCCAGTGACAGTGCTGGTGCTTTTTCTTGCTATAACTCATTATAATCTAAGCCAAATCACCAAGAGAATAAATTCCCACATAATCTGTGTATTCTTATGGTTTGTTATCTTCTTGCTTAAAATTGTCCATGAAAAATTGAACACGTTCATAGGAACATGACTAAAATATTTGCAATGGAAAATATGTGAGAACAAAACATTATTCAAATTTCAAAAATATACAATTGCAACCAGGGCTGTCGTGTTCAGCTCCAGTAGACACACTGGATTGTCTTTTTTTTTCAAGTGGATAATTTATGTAATTAACCATGATGCAATGAATTTTAAATTGTATATTAAAATGGCAAAATTAGGTAGTTAGGAAAAAATATGATGTGGTTTACATTCTTACTCACTGTTAGGAATTTTTTTTTTTTTATTGCAGGACTTAAAATTGCAGCTGGCAGCTTTTTAATGTGAATCTTGTCCACAGAAAGTGTTTTCCCTGATCATCTTGACCTGATGTGTTGGCATTATTTTTTAAAAAATCAAATTATTACATCTGTAAAATACTATTCTTGCTCATGTGCACACTGAAGATTTTTTTTTGTTATTGTCATCTAAGAATGCACTTCAGGCTTAGCACCAAGAAACCTAAATGTGCTTTTTTTATATTCAGTCTTGTACAATTTAAACAGATCCAGCATGTATGAAGTCTCTTTTTCTCAGAAAATTTCATATAAACTTAATTCTGCAGCTCCTATCAAGAATTGTTCTTTGCTGCATTACACCTCTTGATCCCGTTTATCTGCATAATTCAAATGCAACCCTGAAAGATATAAACATAGTGACAGTTTTAAACATATTTTCTGATAATCAGCACAAACTATTACTTGAACCTATTCAATAGCATCACCCTGACAGACGGAATTCAATGACCCTCAATAACAACAGATACAATCTCATTGTATAAAATTATATTATGACATGATTGTGTTGAGTTATGACTGAGGTTGACTTGCAATATGGCACGTGTTTTCTTTAGGAGAAGATGATACTTATTGACATTGAGATAATGCAGGATCTAAATTGTGCAGCCCGAGCTTCTGTCATGAAAAAAAATCCCCCAAGAGTAAAGAGATGTGTGAGTACAACCAGCAGCCAAATAAATAGTCAAATACTGGTGTGTTTAGCAAGAACAGAACTGTTATTTAACACAAATTTCTTTGCTGGGGCAGGTTCTTTGGTAGCTGATGATGTTGGGTGGCTCAGTTCAGGTTCCAGTACTGGGAGGAAAAGGGAGAAAAAGGAGATTGGAATCGGAAATGACACTCACCTCTGTTGGTGAGAGGTCATCTCTCCTGGGATCTGGCAAACCAAGCTCACTGCTAGACCAGCACAGTCATCCGGATGGATATTTAGTGCTTGAAAAAGCCAAAGTGACTTCAGAACATCAGGTTCCCCAGGTGGTGGGGGAGCCTGTATTGTTAAGAAGATGAGCACAGCTCTGGTCCAGGAGAGCCAACACTTCCACCTTCTGTCCTTGGTCCGAGTTCCCCATTCCAGAGAACATGGGACATTGGAAAGCTGCTGGAATATGGGGTGTCTGGGTGGGTAAAAAGTGCTGAAAGGGAGAATAGCACAGATGGTGTCAAACATTCCTGGTGAGACTCCAGTTAATGGGCAATGGATAGGGCAAGGTCCAGGTGGGATCACTGCTGCAGCTGCTGGAAGTTGTTGGCCAGACTTGGCCAAGACTTTGCACTTGGTGTCTTGGAGATTTGTGGGTAGAGGTATAATTCCTGTGTGCTTCTCCTCCAAAGAAAAACATCCCAAACCCACAAAACCAGAATGAAATATCATTATAATTCCTGTTTTCAGGAAAGCTATTTTGCTAAATTATGAGAAAATCCCAAGGTCTTCAATCCAATTGAGTGAGGTAAAACAACCATCCGAAAGTGTCCAGAAGGACAATGGTCTTTTACTTTTCATGTGAGAGCAAAAAAGATTTTTGTCCAAAAGCCAAAGCTTCTGAACATTGAGAGTCCCAGCACGTGCAGATGTTGAGGGGTTTGGGTTTGTTTGCCTGAATCATCGGTAGAGCCAATGATTGTATAAAACTTCATTATTACAAGCAGGTTAAAAACACGGAGCTTGTTTATGAATAAATAATTCTGTGTCTATTCTGCAAGGTAGGAAGGACACTTAGGACGTTCAGCCTCTCCAAGGATGCCGTGAGCAGGAAGTATATGTGGCAGGGAAGCAGATTTATGGTCAGGTAAATATAGGAAGGAAATGACACTCACAATAAATGGCATTACTGGGGTTTACATACAAAGACAGAAGTCAAAGCCATTGAGGGCATTCACAGGTTAAAATTTAGTACAGAGAGAAAAGTGCAGGATTTTAAGTCATTTCCATTACTAATGAGATAGGAAGTATTTGGACATTGATTTTTTACTGGCAAAAAGCCACTGAAAATACCAATCTGCTGTATAATATCAAAATCCAGTATCACTAGTTTGAGAGAGGATACAAACTCCATGCTGCCTTCAAAAAACCTGCTGTTGTGGTTCCCTGAAACGTTGTTTCCACAAAAATATTTCATGGAGGAAAGAATCCATTGGCTGTTTGCTCTGCTGGCCTGGAAGGGGCCAACCTGTGCCTGGTGGTGGGTCCACCATGGATCCAGGGATCCCAGAGGGATGCTTGGCTCTCGTTATCAGAGCAGGATTGCTGGGGAGAGGCAGAGGGTGTTACAAACATAATGCCATGGTCTAGAACCCCTGCCCAGGGTGGTGAGTGACCAACCCCATTAACCACAAGATTTTGGCAGCGCTTTCCCCCCACTGGGTTCCCTCCTGGGTGCAGGCACGTGTTCCTCACGTGCTGGCAGAGCCCTGCCCACCCTGCAGGGCTGGGGGCTGCTCTGCCCTCCCAGAAATTGTCTCTCCCTTCCCTCTGAAGTTTTCCCCCTCTCCTCCAGCAGCGCGAGGTCAGGCACACAAAGGTGCTGTCCCCTGATTGCAGCAAACACCGCCATGTGTTGTATGTTTGATGAATTAAAAGGATGCTGCCAACTTAATTACACTGTAACCCTTCAATAAAGGAAGGGCAGAGCTGATTAACTAGTGAATAATTGGGGGCTGATTGATGGCTTTCTCCCTCACTGCTAAAGGCTGTATATATAATTATTTTGCCTGTGGGCCTAATTTTGCCACTGTTAGCTTCCACTTTTGTCATCAGCTGTAATTTATGGATGGGGCCTGAAGCCTTAAAAAAGGCTGGAAAATGAAATAGCCCCAAATCCCCAGATATGTCACCTGGAAATGGCCAGCAGGCAGCCTTTAACATCAACATTTGCAGCCATTTAGCAGAATTAACACCTCATGCTTAGCCGGAAAATAATATTATCATTTGTCAACAACTATCATAATATAGATTTTTTTCCTGACATGTAATAATGTTGCATCACTCACACCAATGATTTAATATATGTTTTAAATGCAAGATCAATTTATTGCAACTGAATAGAAAATTCTTCTGGTAATGCACCAAAAGAAAATAAGAGAGCCAGAGGAGGAAGACCCACGTCCCTCATTGCTTTGGCAGGTTGGTTCCAGAATTAGCATCTAAGTCTCTAGTGAACCCCCCAAATCACAGCAAACTAAGATGATTTTTGAAACTTGGTTTAAACAATATATAAAAATACTTCTTCTTTGAACTTTGAAAGATGCAGCGGCAGCTTCAAACAAAATATAGTTAATAAACCACCGAGCTTAAAAAACATTGGGGGACAATTTTCCACTGACTGTCAATCAGCAGAGCTGCACAAGAACCCGTGGAGCTCCACTGGTTTGAACAGGATGTAGATCTGGCTCTTTGTATTTTAAATTGAAATAAGATTTCTTACAATTTTTTTCTTTTTTATAGAGAAACAAAACCTAATAATTAATGCTGCAAAGTAACAGCAAAAGACACTTTGTTTTGAAGGATTGAATTGCTTCAGTGGCAAAGAGATGCTCCCCCAAAAGTCAGCCTGTTTGGGGAAAACACCACATGCTGATTAGAGCTGCTCCAGTGACTGCCTGCTTTATATTCCACAAAGATTTTTTTCAATAAAGTAATAACATCTTTTTTTGGTTGTTTTTCTTTTTTTTTTTCTTTTTTTTCTTTTTGGGAACCCATATTGAAACATCATGGAGAGGAGCCTTCTAATTTATAAGCCAAGATATACAAATCCTCTCTCTCAAATTTCCTTTGTTGTTTTGTCCTCACCGAGCACTCCCTTGCCTATGAATCACAGAAAGATTTGAAGAACCTTTCAGTCAAAGCTCAGTTTTGTGCCAGTGGGCACTGGCCAGGAAAAAAAAAAAAAAAAAAGATTGATATTTGCGCTCTCTTCTTATCTGCACTTGATTTATAAGTCAGTGCGAGTATGCAAGAGAAATAAAGGCAAAGACCTTGATGCCTCCCTGTGGAGAATATGCACCATTTGGATTGAAGGCATGAAAGAGGAGAAATTAATGGTAAGCTGTTCATCTGTCACTACTGCCAGCCTGATGGTTTTGCAGGGAAGGAGAGGACTGGCTGACATGCCCTCCAGTCAAGGGCATGACTGCCCGCTGTTCTCATATTATAAACACAGTGCTTTGGGTTTCTGAGGGATTTAAATTTAAATTATACTGTACTTTGGATAGGCAAATCTTTACACAAGTTTATTTTCTTGAAGTATTAACATGCAGGATTTCGCTGGCTTTATGTGGAAGAAAAATAAAAATTAAGTCCCTCTGTTTGATAAAAATGTGTAGCAGACTCTTAAAATGTATCCCTATTTCTAAAGCAGTGTGTTATAGTGTAATGAGATTTAAATTTATATATGCATTGAAGATTTAGGCACAGGCATAAATAGATAAGCTTTAGTTATTCTACTTTCTGGCACATAGGGAAAGATTAAAAAGTTCAAAATAGGAGTTGAATATTTTTTTCTATTAAAATGGTATAATACTAAGTGCTGCTATCGATGACAACATTAGGAACACATCTGGAGGATAAAAACTGACACAAAACTTTCATGTTGTTCTCAACAACAAGAAGAATGTACTTATTGCTAAATGACTTATTTTCAGGGCTGAGCATTTGTGCCATCTCGTGCTGCTTCTGAAATGTTTTGGTCTGCTCGAGTCCTCGTGATGCTCCTGTGGCACCGATGAATCTCTGTGAGTCACCAAAGGTATTGGGGATAATTGGAGAGGTTTTGGGTGCCTGGCTTGGTTCGGATAAGTGCTCAAGAACATGAACTTGGTGCTAAATTTTACACAAAGTTCAGGGTTCAAATCTGGGGGCATTGCAACCACCCACACACTCTGGCTGTTTGAAACTCTCATTGCTGAGCAACAATGGGCTGGGAATTCCTGTTTTCCATGAAAAAAGGGAAAAGTGAGTTGTTAGCTTACTGCTTTCAAATTACCTTGTCATTTTATAAGAGTAAAAAAAAATAACAACAAAAAAAACCCCAAAAAACTTCATCATTTATTTTTGTTAAAGGATTCCGAGTTTGGAGTTAATTTCATTATTTCCTGAAGCTTGAGTCATGATTCCTGAAATCCTGGTTTAGGGAACAGATTTCAGTGATAACTGTGCACAATTAAAGTGATGTTTGTTCTTACTCCAGCAAAATTATTGGCTGGCTGAAAGAACAGGGAATCTTCCACAAACCTGACAAAGATAAACCAATCAGAGAAGAGGAGATGGGCGCTGTTTAGGTCTGAGATGATCCTCTAGGGTCCTCAGGAAGGAAGGATATCCTTCCCTCCACCCTGCCTGGCATCCCTAAAGCATCATGCTAAGCAAACCTCACGGAGCTCAGCCAGTGCAAGGTGCTGCCCTGGGTCAGGGCAATCCCAAGCACAAATCCAGGCTGGATGGGGAATGGATGGAGAGCAGCCCTGAGGAGAAGGACTTGGGGGTGGTGGTGGATGGGAAGCTCTGCAAGTCCCAGCCGTGGGCACTGGATCCCAGAATCCCCCTCATGTCCCGGGCTCCTCCTCAACATGGGCAGCAGGAAGGGGGGGATTCTGCCCCTCTGCCCCACTCAGGTGAGACCCCACCTGCAGGGCTGCCCCAGCCCTGGGTCCAAGAGCAGAAGGATGTGGAGGAGGCCACAGAGCTGCTCCAAGGGCTGGAACTCCTCTGGAGCCAGGCTGGGAGAGCTGGGGGTGTTCACCTGGAGAAGAGAAGGCTCCAGAGAGACCTTGGAGCCTCTTCCTTGTCCTTTAATCTGATTCCACCCTGCCTGGGGGCTCTGCTTCCATGGGCACCACAATCACCCCTCTCCATCACCTCCTGGGATAACCCTCAGCCAGGGGATTTTCCTCCCTGAGGCATGAGAATAAAAATGTTCACAACCCTAATCAAAATTAGCTGGCCAGAGACATCACACCAGGGCTGCGAACAATTCACCTTCATAAATTCCCAGTCCCTCTTATCTCCCTGCTCCTGAAGCATCTCCTCTGCAGCAGTGACAGGCTCTGTGCTGGGTTAGCTGCCCAGCGCTCCATGTTTAACTCCCCGCTGGAATCTGCCTGGAGTTTTGGCAGACTTCAAATGCTGGAGGTGATATTTTCTGTGCCAGCTGTGAGTCGAACAGGTTTTTAGAATCTTTTTTGCTAAAATGAGTAAGACTTTTCCTCCTTCTTTTTTTTTTTTTTTTTTTTTAAGAGATTGTGGTAATGCGTGTTCTTTCCCAGTCTTCAAAATTATCATAATTTTCCCGAGCAGCTCCAGTTCCTTCAGGCTTGGAGCAGGTATTTCATTACTTGACGCTTTCTTTTTTTTTTTTCCCCTGTTCTTGTCAAAAAACCCTCCTGTGCCCCACTTTATAGGCATGTTAAAAATCTGTTTGCACTTGCTGAGTCCATCTGCACCGAGGCTGATCCGTCTCCTCGCAGTTCCGAGCGCGGGTGCGACGCCCATACGGAGCATCCCTGGCGTGGCCACACCAGAGGAGCCGAGCAGAGAACGCTTCTCCCTCTGCTCTGGGGTCACCTCCTGCTGATTCAGGGACAGCACAAACCCCACACAACCGAGCATTATTTTCTCGGTGCTGAATGTTTGTGCAAACGCTGGCAAATTGTGTGTTTTCCATGTCTGGAGCAGCAGGGCACGGACAAAAAGCTGCTTGCTGTCACAGAGAGCGTGGGGAGCTCGGGCACAGGAGGTGGCAGAACAAGTCTAGAGGTCCCAGTTTTGCTGATGAAGCGAAGGAAGGTCGTCTGGTCCTGCAGGCTGAACACTTTTCAGGCTCGGCTTGTTTGTTGTT
The DNA here is from genome assembly GCF_014805655.1 of Passer montanus. Classification (NCBI taxonomy): domain Eukaryota; kingdom Metazoa; phylum Chordata; class Aves; order Passeriformes; family Passeridae; genus Passer; species Passer montanus. The sequence goes on from NW_024369818.1 coordinate 4,636,436, forward strand.
TGGGGAATTGCATTTGAAAGAGAGCAATGGAATGCAAAGGTTGGGAAGTTAGGGGCTGAAAAGTCAGAAAATGCTATTACAGACACATTTTTTATATTTTTATATTTTTATATGGCTCCTGCTCTGTGCTGTCACTGAAAAGGGTTGTGGGGTTGCTCAGCCTGGAGAAAAGGAGGCTCAAGGGAGACCTTATTGATCTGTAGCTCCCTACAGGAGGGAGGAACCAGGGGGGATTGGGCTCTGCTCCCCAGTGACAATTGACAGGATGAGAGCAAACAGCTTCAAATGTCACAGGGACAAGTTTAGATTGGATATTAGGAAGAATTTCTTTGTTGTAAAGCATTAGAACAGGGAACCACGAAGAGGGTTATCATTCCATGGAATTGTCCAAAAATTGTGCATGTGGCCCTTCAGGACCTGGGCTGATGGTGACTGTGGTGGGGTTGCTGAGTTCATGGCTGGACTTGATGATCTCAAAGGTCTTTTCCAACCTTATTGATTCCATGATTCTACAGAATGATCTCTCCCCTTTCAGCAAGTGTGGTTTTCTCATGCTCATCACCTGTTATTTCCCAAACGCTGTCCAAATTTTGGACTCTTCCTCATGGATTTCCCCCTGACCCTCTCCTGAGGGCTCTTTACAAAGAACAGATCTTTGTTCATTGTCTGTGTAGGAGTAGAGAGGAATCTCCTCCTTTCATGGAGGGTTGGCTCCATTTTACACGTTCATAATCAGGCACTGAGATAAAAGATATTTCCAAAGCACCAATAAACTGGTTTTTATCTTTCTGGCTTCATTCACCTTCATTCATTCATAGAAAGGAAATCTTGACTGTGAGGTCACTGGTCCCTGGAAATGTCCAAGGTTGGACAGGGAGCAACCTGGGACAGTGGAAGCTGTCCCATGGCAGGGGTGGGACTGGATGGGCTTTAAGGACTCATCCAACCCAACACATTTTACAATTCCATTATTTACGTTGCATCCACCAACTATAGACAGCAGCAAAATAAAAATCCTGATTTATTTCCATGCACTGTCATCCCTGGGCACTTATGAGCCTGCGTTTCTCTGGCAAAAAAAAAAATTTCAAAGCTGTATGTGAGCAAGTAATTAACAACCACATCATGGTGAAGACAGGCAAGGGCCAAATTAGAGTTGCAGAGGGACCTTTAGTTCCAGCATTTCTCAGCTACTGAGCATTTCAGTATGTGGAATTAGCAATTTTTAGCTCAGTTTTTAAGCTAAGGAGGTATCCACATGAACTGACAAACTGCCTTTTAACACACTTTTTAATTCCTTATTTTTAGTTCTCTTTTTACAACCAAATTCTGGATGTTGTCTCTAAAAGAAAACCCCAACCCCATCAATATAAATTAAATATCTATACAAAGAAAAACAAAAACTAAATTTATTTCATGTTCAACTTAAGAGTGAAATTCTTAAATTTCGGTTCTTAGGGTGGCCTAATTATGAAAATATTTTGGAATTTTTGGGGAACTGGTTTTATTCCTCTGTAATGAAAAATATGTTGCATTGGAAATCCATGTTTTTATCTGTGAGGAAGGAACAAGACTAGTAAGAAAACTTTAAACCAAGTTGAATATGTTGTTGAAGATTTTCAGGAAATTCTTCTAAGAAATCACTGAAGTACTCCCTCAGCTTTCTAAACGTGGGGATATTCTCCTATATAAAAACTAATCCTTGTAAGAGACCCTCTGGCACCATCTTTGCCTCATGGGATCTCAGAACTCAGGGATTTGCTGTTGTTTTGTGTGGCCTCAAAACCACCCAAAATTCACCATCAGATTTAACTCTAAGTCTAAATGACAGCAAAATTATACCCAAAAGTTGTAGGCTTAAAACATAAGGGGCCACTAATATTTTCTGTAAATATTTTGGTGTGTCTGAACTACAGTTCTCAGAGTTCAGCTGCTTATTTTTGTTGGGCTTTGTTGCTTTTTTTAATTTTTATTTCTGGGCACTTGATTAAAACTTGGCAAATAAATGCAATTTTATTTTTATTTTATCTCTGAAATATGATTATAAATGACCTTTGATAAAAAGTTAACAGAGAATATGTCAGGAAGCAGCTCAGAAGGAAAAGATTAAAAGCAGGCAGTCTAGAGAGGTGTTTAATTTCAATTTTCTTTGTGGTATAAGAAATCTGTAGATTTTAAAGCCATCGTGCCATAGTTACTTTTATCAGCCGGGCTCTTTTGTTTTGTTCTGCCACCTAATTCTTTTGATGACAATGAGTCCACAGTTTTCCAATGACTGATTTCGATTTGCATGTTATTGTCAGCCTTTTATATTTTATCATATCTCCACTTTGGTTTTTATGCAGATCCTCACATCAGAAGGCAAGGGCAGGCCGAGCTAAACAGCTGGCTGGATTTGCATGAAAATGGACTGCCCTTTTTCATTTGTTTGTTCTTGGGAAATTACAGTAGGTGAGTATCTGACTCAAATTTCCCAAACAAATAAAGATAAAACTTCACAGATATTAAACTGTGGAGCATTAAACTGTATCATTTTACATATAAAAAGAAAAGGATTAAATAGAATTAGTCTGTTGAGCTGACTGAGGAGAAACAATGTGAGTGACGGGCTGAAAACTAAAGATACAAAAGAACTGTGGTGTCTTCAAGAGATTTCTCTCTCCAAATATTTTCCTTGGCCGTGTTTAAAGGATAAACACTAATAGAAATATTTCCCTTATGAATTGAAGATATTTTTGCTAAGGAAAAGAAAACCATAATCTGTTATAAGCCATTATATATTTGATAGTGTTTCTGTGTTTATGCATTTATTTTCTGCACAGAGCAGTAGCAGCAGCTCCTTAGCAGTGGAAATTCTTTACAGCTCGGGCTGGCCTTGTAAAGCAGCCAAGGTCTAAACGTGACCAGGGGCAGGTGACATTTAGAAGCCCACATTGTTCTCAAGAGGCCAAACCTGCAGGGTGAGGGACAATCTTTTCTTAGACTGGCTGCTAGGGGTGGAAAAAATGAACAAGCTTTGGGGCACAGGAGAGCTTGAGAGTTGACAGAGAGGGGCATTATGCGTTTGAAGAGTAAGGTATCAAAATAACACATGGCACAACTTGGAGTTGTCAACAGACTTATAAATTATTTAGAGCGTGTGTGTCCTTGTGTGCCTGGGAGCTTGTCCCTCTCCTTCCAGCCAGGCTGCTCGAGCTTATAAAAGTCACAACACTCCCTCCAAAGCTCACCTCTCTGCCCTTAGACCATCACAGAAAGGAGAGAAAGACTATAACTTACCTTAAAAAAAGGTTTGGAAAGAGCCAATTTAATTATTTTATGCCTATGCTTTCAGTTTAGGTAGGAGCTTGGATTACCAGGGGTGTTTTACGCTTCCTGGAGTTAAACATCAGGGGCAAAGAGCTGTCAGCTCAGAATTCCACCAAAAAGTGGTAACTGCTAGTGCTGCATGATCTATTAAAAGTTCTTCCTTTCCTCTGAAGTGGCTGGAATTGGGTAGGGAGAGTTGGAGAATTGGGAGTAGAGGGAGCCACACAGTGCTGGGACAGAAGCAATGATCCCAGGGAACAGCAGAGAGCCAGGTCACAGCCAGGGAAAAATTCGTGGGGTAAAATACATTCTCATGTCTATCTAATTAATTAATTAATCAGATTTATTTCCTGCAAGAAAAGGAAAATCTGGAGAACAGTCCTTTTTCTTCTAAATGCAGCAAAATCGCATCAAAGTTCCATCATACATTAAAACCTTTCAGTAAAAAGGATCCTGAACAATTCCTGAGCCTGGTGACATCTCTGGGCTTTGCTTTGTGGTGGGGCTGTGGAAACTCAGCATCCACAGCAGAAGACAACCAGTCCCAGGTGAGGGCAGAAGGTCTTAATCCACCCCCTGGGAAGCTAAAATTTTTGTTTATAGTAGATTGTACAATTGTGAATGGTTAAAAAGAGACCTAGACCTGCCAGAGTAAAGATGGGTAGGAGCTCTCGTGCTGCTGGGAACTTGGAGTTTCTGAGGGATTCTTTCAGTGTGATGGACATGGTACCTGGAGGACTGACCTTGCCTTGCCTACTGTTGCTTTCAGCTATTTAAAAAACTCAACAAACATTGGTTTGTTTTAAGAAATTCACATAGGGAATTGCTCCTGCTTTGCTCACCTTCCAGCAGAGATACGAGGCTGGATTTTCCCTGAGCTCACTGGACATATCTCTGATCTGCAATTTGAGTCTCTGAAGGTGACAAATTTCTGAGGTTTTTCTTTGAGAGCCTCAATGGCTCACGGGCTGGCACAGGAGAAAGGAACTTCCTGGGTAAAATGGTAATTTTGCTGGAGTGTGTCCAGAGAAAGGCAACATGGCTGGGGCAGGGTCTGGAGCCCCAGGAGAGGCTGAGGGAGCTGGGAAGGGGCTCAGCCTGGGGAAAAGGAGGCTCAGGGGGGACCTTGTGGCTCTGCACAGCTCCTGACAAGAGGGGCCAGCCGGGGGAGGCTCTGCTCCAGGGAACAGGGACAGGAGGAGAGGGAACGGCCCTATGGATTAGTAATGGACTTGGTTTTTGGGCAAAGAATATCTGGGGTGAGTGTTTGCTGTCTGCTCTTCCCTGGAGCAGAGAGGGGTGTCCTACAGCTTCTTGCACCTTCAGATCTGTGTGTGGAGCTCCCCCCAAACCTGCTAAGCTCCTGCCCAAAGTCCCATTACAAATTCCTGCCTGTTAAAGTCACTGAACCTGCAGAAATTTTATGTTCAACACCCAGAGACTCTGGGGAAACTTGTTACAACTCAGTATTTACAGAGTTGTCCTGGCAATACAAATCATTTTTGGCTTATTATTTATTTCCCATTGATTTCATTTTGTTGTGTCGTATTTCTGGACTTCTTCCTACAAATTTTGTGTTTCCAAATATCACAAAATAGATATCAAAAGTTGCAAAGGCATTTTTGAGACCTTTCCAAGGGTTTGCTGTTGTTCCAGTTGCAGCAACCACAGCCCTGGCATAGCTGTGAGTGCCTGGAATCACCAACATCCAGCCTGACAACTGCTCAAATTGCTCTGATGTTACAATACAATGTAAAAATAATGCAGGAAACAAGACATTTTGGCTTTGGAAGCTGACCTGGAAATGGATTTCTGGAGGAAGTCGAGTATTTGACTTGCTTTTCATTTTAATGAAGAGGAACAAACACTCTCAGCTTTGGCAAAGATGAACAATTTGAGGGTTTTTTTCTGTTGCTTGTTTGGCTTTTTGGGTTTGGTTTGGTTTTTGGGTTTTCTTTTTGTTTGTTTCTTTTTTTGTTTTTTGTGGTTTTTTTGGTTGGACTTTAATCTGGGCTCACATGAGGTTTCCTTCAGTGCTTGGATGTGTTTGAATGAATTCTTCCTGCTTTGCTGTATTAATCAATCTGGGCTGGCATGGCAAAAATCAGTGGCACTGGGAGAAGGAGCCAGTGCATCAAGGGCCAGCTCTTGTTATCAAGCTGTGATTTTTCTTTGGACCTCTTCAGTTTTGCAAACTGTTGGTGGATTCTGTTATGGCTCCAGCGTGATAAAGATAATTAATTTGTGTTTTAAGGGTTACATCTTCATCTGATATCCAACTGCTGCTGGAACTATGTGAATTTACCCTTGGGGAGGGTCAAGTGCAATATGTGGGTCTGCATTTTGCAGAAAACATTTTTCAGATTCTATTTGAAAAACCTATTTTTACATTGAATTTGTAATGTAGCTTCTTGCATAAATCCCTGGCTATAATTAGCAGTGTAGTACCACTGCCATGCTTAGGAAATCTGGTGTAATTTGGGGAATCAGCTCTTTTTTCAATATAAAACAAGCTAAAACTCTTTATCCTGCCTCCAGAATACCTGTGGCAAAGCCTGTGCATCCACAGCAGAGCCTGGTTTTGCTGCAGAAGGCTGATGGAATTTGGCTGATGTCCCCATTCCTGTAGGACAACCCAAATTCAAGGATTTTGTCCTTTTTCTGGTGCTTTCTTGGTGTGGTTAATGGTGTCCTGTGGCTCTGTTGACCTCAGGGGTAGTGCCAGGACTCCTCTGAGCCTGACACCTTCAGATTATCCATCTTTTCACCCATCTTTTCCTCAAACAGCCAGAATCCAGTTGTTGATTGGGTTTATGATGACTTCAGCATCACCCACCCTGCAGCGGAGAAAGGGAATGTCTGAGGTGTAGACTAATTTGCATTATTCTTGAATAAAAGTGCCCAGCATTAGAGTTGGTTATGGCATGGTCACTTCAGTTTCCACCTGAATTATGGGTGCACAAATGTGCATTTCCCCCCCAAATAATGGGAAAACCAGGATTTCCATAACCCTGGGCCTCTCAGCTGTTACATTAATTTGTTTGTGAGACAATGTTTTGTTTTTGAAGCCTTTCACGGTGCTGAAAGGACACTGAGAAAATCTTCACATAATTCTTAAATTTCAATCGAGAAAAAACAAATGTGGCTCTTTTCTGTCAATATTTTCTGTCTCCGTGGGTTTTGTGTTAAACTCCTGTACAGAGGGACTGTGTGTTATTGATAACGTGGGACTGGACTTGGTGGATTTTAATGTCTTTTTTCATGTTTATATGGAACATTTTTGAAGCAGCAATTAAAATAATTAAGGAGGGTGAAGAAATCTTTAGCATGCAACAAAGATTTCTGCAAAATGTTAATTTCTGTCAAATAAGTGAATATATGCACAGATGCCTCCTGACAGAGGCTGTGATTTCTGAGTGCTTTGCATGCCAAATAACTTGTTTACCCCCTCAATGTTTGCCAAGTTTACTGTCAATTTACAAATAATTTCCATTTTGCTGTTTATTCTGCTGCCTTTTGATGGATATGTCTTCCAGACTTTTATCTTGCATGTAGACAAACTAATTAATATTTTCCCTTCAGGCAAATATTTTTTTCTTAGATCTAAATGTGGGTTAGATTCTTCTTCGTTTCCATATGCTTTGTTCTGTCAATCACTTCTCTTCTATGTTACTAAAAATGTACCTTTGTGGATGTCATTTCTCATGTTTTACAGATTTATTTCACCTCCATCTATATGGGAATGTGTGTATGGAGAGAGACATATTTGTTATATATGTGTTCATGTATGTTTAAAAGAAAGAGTGAAAATACTCGCTCTGTGTTAAGATTTGGATCCTAAGACTGAATGAAAATGCATTTTTGTCTCGCCTGTTGCTGCCATTTCCCAGGCTTGACCTCACAGTTTGTGGTTCCTGCTGCCCATATGGCACAGGCAACACAGAGCACGTCTCTTCTGCAGGGTCAGCCCTGGTTCCTGCACATCTTTCTGACCTGGCCCAGCCTTTCCAGCCATAACTAAAATATTTGGGATATCCCATTCCCACCCTCCTACAGCACAGGCCGCAGTGAGATGAGCAGGATGATGCAGGAGTGGTTCTTGGGCCACTGGGATCCTGCAGGAGAGATTGTGGAATCAGTCATGGAATGCTTTGAGTTGGAGAGAGCCTTTAAAGGTCATCTCTTCCACGCCCCTGCCATGAGCAGGGACATCTCCAACCAGATCGAGTTGCTCTGAGCTGCATCAAACCTGACCTTGGATGTTCTCAGGGATGGAGCATCCACCACCTCTCCACACAATCTGTGCCAGAGTTTTACCACCCTTATTATAAAAACTTCTTCCCCCTTCTTGCCCTGGTCAAGCTCTGCCAACATTAGTGCCCAAAATTCTTCCTAAAACCCCAGCCCCAGAGACCTCCCTCCTGCAACACCCTTCATAAACATTTAGCTACATTTAAAGATCTCCGAGAGCTAAATATTGTCATATCCAAAAAACAAGATTTCCATGTACTCCCTGAAGGTTCCACAAAGCTTTGAGGCTGTATTGGAAGACACGGTGGTGGATTAAAAAAAAAAAAAAATTGTTATCATAAAGCCTGCATGTTACCCACGTTCTGCTGAGAAAAACACAGGTGGTAACCGAGAGCGCAGATATTGTGAACAGATTCTTGCAACTTACCAGTCGTAAAAATATCCCTGCAAAAAAACTACTCCCAACGACTCTGTTTACAGAATGCTTGGTATTTCCTATATCTGGAAATACTCTCGTTGGAGCTCCATATGTCGCAGCCAGTCTGACAAGCTTGCTTTTGAACTGTTTGCAGGTTGCAGTCTGTCTGGAGGGCTGGGTGCTGATGCCTTCAGGTTTTTAGGCCCCGCATTATGGGCATGATTATCTTGTTCACTTTGCAGGCATGGAAAAACGGAGCTGGGATTTAGCAGGATTTGAAGAAACTTCCTAATTATGCCAAGTAGAGAAGTGCCTGAGTGAAATCTCTGCCAGAACCCCAGGTTTTTTATTACTGGTTCTGTTTTAAGTGTATCTCTATAATTTTCTGTGTTTCTGCTTTTGTTTATATCATCGTAGTCAGCAGGACTGCGAGATTAAAAACTGAAATATATTATCTTCGCACATCCTCCAAACCTGTCGAGAAAGGAGGAGAAATTAAACAAGGACAAAAACTCACAGTGAAGTGAAGCTGTTTCCTTTGAGCTGCCTTATTAACCAGTCAAGTACTTGACTGCCACTGTCAGCGAGATTTCTTTAGAGAAAGAGTGGCATTTTGAAAAATACAAATTCACCGCCTGCACAAGTTAATGAGGCCCTTCAGCAATGTTCATTGATAGTGTAAATTCATCATAATACGGTGCTACAAACCATAAATGGGATCTGCATACAGGAAATCAGCCACTATTAGAAATTTGCCAGACACGGAAAGAAAAAGAAGCCATTGATAAGCAGAAAACTCATCTGAGCCACTCGGTGCTGATGGTGTGCAGCACATCAGCAGTGCCAGAGAGTGCCATGACAAGAACTTATTAAGGTGATTTGAGGTGGCTCATCAAGTAGGTTTTGCTCCCCTTTGTTCGTGTTTTATGGGCTCTCAGCTGTCTCCCTTCCATTCTCCAGTGCTGGGTGAGATAAAGTTTGCTGTGTAAGGACTATCCCTGACATAAAGGGACAAATGTCTCCAAACATGGCCCTTTTCTGTACATGCACAGATGTGTTCCTGCTTTTAATTGATTTTCACTTGCACTTATGAGTGAGAGTTTTGCAGACACCAAGTTATCTTCAGGGCTGTGCAGGACACCAGAAGTGGACAGTAACAAAAATTGGCAACAACCCAGGAATAATATACCAAGGTGACTTCCTGATCTTTGAAATAATTATCGAGCAGTGCTGTTTTGCTGCCCATATCAATCAATAAATCTCTCTACAAGTAATACATTCATTATTCCTACCCTCGGTGAATAGTGTCAGTTTAAAAATCTCGGGGATCATTAGGTCAATATTTTAGTGGGATTTGTCTGCTGGCCACTTTCCATCATCCTGCTCAGGAAGTGAATAGAAAATGAATATCTTGCATCATGATCATAAAACAGGCGGCTTCTTGAACAGAAGAGGTGACCAAACTTCTTAAAATTTTGAAGACCATCGCCGCAGACAGGCAGGAGGGTGCCAAATTAAATGAATGAACTCAAAGAAACAAAGCAGACTGGTATGAAAAGGCTTTGAAACATCTGTATCCATCTCCTGTGGTCTTGATTCCAAATATAGGGAGATCTGAGGAAAGATTGCATCAGGTTAGATGTTGAGAAGTGGAAAAAGAGAATTGATCCCCTGGGTCCTGACTCCCCACTTTTGGTCGATCTGAACATTACAGAACCACAGAACTCTGGGGACTAACAAAGCACCACAGCAGAGGATCCTGAAGAGATGCAAATTCTGCTTTCCCTCTTCCCACACTGTCTTTGGTTTCCCATGTGAAGACCAGGTCAAGGCCATGATCTCTGATCTCTTCCAGGGGATCTGCTCTCAGGTATCACCTGTGGCCTTCCCCAGGGATAGTTCAGAACTCATTCCCACCCATGGAAACCATGGAGCACAAGTGCCCTTCTCCCAGAGTCACCTGTTTGACTGGTGTTTGTGTCACCAGCTGCACGAGCCATTGGGCAGAGCAGCAGAAGCCTAAGCAAACATGTCGTTCTTTTGTAAACAAGAATAATTATGTTGACTGGAAGATAAGTAGGAATAACTGAGCAGAAATTGCAGATGTTGATGCTTTCTCTTCCCTCTGTCTTTCAAACTCCTTTGGTAGCTTCTCTGCGTTGCTCCTGTCCCCTTTCCTGGTGGCAAATTCCTGTGTGTATTTTTTCTGTGCCTCTTCCATCTTCTCCATGCTGCAAACTATTCAAAGCTGACAGTCTGGAGAGATGCTTCTTGATCCTCTCCAGCATCCTCCTCCTCTTGTGTTCCTCCTCTCCTCTTCCCTGTTCCAACCACTGCTTTTTCCTTTCCTATCGCCCCATCAGATTTCCCCCAGCCTTGGTAGCCCCACTCTTCTGAACCACATTTTCTTCTCAACTTCTGCCAAAGTCCATGGGATGATCTCCAGAGGGGGTTTGGTGTCTTAAAAGGTGGGTTTCAAATAAATCTGGAGTGGAGGTTGTTCTGTGGGCTGTGGGAGATGAAAGGGAGTGAGATGTGTTCATTCCCTTTGCTGGCTGTTCCAATCCCTGGCTGATAATTACCAACAATGGATAAAAATGTGCTTGGGATATATCATAAGAAGAAATCATATGGAAATATTAGGCAGCCTATTATTGTAAGGCTCTTGTAAATACTGTTTCATAAGAAGAACCTATCTAAGATGATGTAAAACTTAATATTCCTATTAACAAGACGTACTGTACTATTTCCAATTCATATCAGTGAAAATGCATTTTAAATTACAAAGTACTCGTATTTTATCTGAGCCAATGTTCTGATTCATATGTCTCCTCTTTAATCCTATTTTCATTCAAAGTTTCACAATTCACATCTTTTCCCCATTTTCTGTAATACTTTCTGTGTTTTCAAAATATAATCAAAGCTTGTTAGCTTCTACCCAACCATGTTTGGCTGAATGGGAATATTAATAATACCAGCTATTGATGTCTTTATGTTAAAATTTGATTTATTGAGCAAGTGGCACATAATCTGTGGGGAAAATACCTAGAGATAACACCTTGAGATGATTAATTGTGTTTACAGTGCATTTCTGTAATAATTGTTTACAAGGAAATTTATGCATGAGTTGCTGCCCCAGTTCAAAAGAATAACTCATCAGATTGTCAAGCTCTCTGCTCTTGAGTATTCCAGCTAATTGCTATCTTTGCTAGTTGAGCATCATAAATCCTTCTTCCACAGAGCTGAGAGCAGGATTTTTTGGATCCTGCTTTTGCATGCAACCTTTTCATCCCTGGGAACATCAGTTTCCTCCTGCAGGAAAAGAAAAAAATCTGTAAGGGGGCGATATCGACAGAAGATTATGACAAGCTACCCGGTGGCATCAGGTCTAACTTCTGAGAGGAGCTTAGACAATCGTGTCTTAAAATCTGTGTTGGGTGAATTTGCCAGGAATGTTAGTGATAATGAATAACACACAACGATTTAGACTCAGTCTTTAAAAACACTACATTCCCCGTTCTGCTGCTCCCTACTCTTGTGTTTCCTTCTCCTCCACAAGTGCTGCAGGGTAGAGATGGCAGGATGGGTTGGGGAATGGTTCCTTTGCAGCCATCTGTGCTTATTGCTGATCTAATAACAACAGCACAATTCTCCCTTTTGGAATTAAATCCGTCTTTATAAATTCACAGACATAAAAATACTTTTCTTCTGCGCAGCTTCATGCATTTTGAGTTTGCTTTTTTTTTGTTCTATTTCCAATTTTGCAGTTTAATTATTTCATAACTAACTCTCCTGTAGTTGCAGGAGTGTTATCCAAGCAATATGTTGCCAGGAAGTAGTTGATAATGTTTAATAATTCCTGATTACATTCCTGTTCCAGTCCATGATCATGATTATACAAATGTTTCTGGTGCTGTTTTTCAGTACAAATCCTCCTTTTCAGTTTCTTTCCCCTCCTTGTTGACAGTGTGTTGGTCAGAATACAAGAGAAACCGACCTATTTGCTGGTTTAATTAAAGATGTCAGTGAAATCCTTAAGGTTTGCCTGGGAAGGAGCAGATTTACTTGCTGCTTTTATGCACACTGTGGGATTTAAACATTTTGAGAATTGCTTTGGTGATTTTTCCCAGGAGATAAAGGAATGGATTAAGTGAAGTAGTTTCTGACTATAATTGGTCTGGTTTAAACACTTAAAAATAACTTTAAGAAATAAGAAAACACAAAACAGGTTTTCAAGTAGGGATTTAACTTTTTCTTTCCACCTCCCTCCCCCCCAGCTATATGTTTATTCCAGCTTTGGTGTCTCATTGTGAAATATCAAAGTGGGCTGGACCTGAGGTGGGATATCTGTTCTTGGAACAGCAGAGGACAGATGTCTGGAGGAGAAGAAACAAAAGGCCTAAATCTGAAGGAACAGCGGGAAGAGAGAAAAAGGAGATGAGAGGGAGGGAAGAAAAAAAACCCAAAACCCAGAGGCTTTCAGCCTTTGGATCAGTTATTTGCTCTTTGCAAACACAGTGGGCTGGGAGTGCTTTAAACTTGCCGAGGGTTTGCTGGCAGAGCAGCCCCATCAAAGGCTCCACCTGTTGCTCAGGTGTTCCTGAACTGCTGCTGCTCCTCTGGACCAGCCAGGGATACACCCAGGGCACCACGGAAAAGCTGTTCTGTCTCCTTTTCCAGTCAAACACCTGGGCTCTCCTCTCTGCCTCGCTGTGTCTCAGGCAGGTGAGCGGCCAACAGCGAGGAATTGCTGCCAAATTATTCCTGTCATGGTCTCTTGGAGAGGCAGAGGTGGAGCTGGTGCAAATCAGAATATTCACATGGCTGAACCAAGCTTAACTCTGTCCCCCTGAATGCCATCAGCTCCTACAGTACCAGCTGCACCGAGTGAAGGCAATAAAACGCCCTGCTGAGCAATCAGAAAATATCAATTTAACACCTAAACTTATGCTTGTGGTCCAGAGAAATGAGGATCACTGCTATGCCTGTAGTAAAATCGTTCCTATCAAAACTTGGTGATATAGGAATTCTTGAGAGGAGAGTAAAAAAAGCCACCCAAGGCTTTACAAGCAAGTTTTGATCCAGAGCAGACGCAATAACACAACACATGAAGCAGATTCTGTAGGAAATATTAGACTAATCTTACAAAATATTCCAACCATGCCTATCAAGGAACATTAATAACAGTGTTATTGACAGAGTATTCATTTGAAGTCATTCTGTTGGATACAATTAACATTTAGATGAGAGACAGTTATAGGAACTCGGATGATATATATGAAAGAAACAATGACTCATCCCTCCAGCAGCATCGGTACCAAACCTCACAGCAGGGAAACTGCATTTCTTCCAGCTTCAAAAAGCTTCCGTGGACCTTCCTGAAGAAATCAGCTTGCTCCTCTCAGAGGGATTGCTCTGCTCTGTTTCCTTATTGAAAGAGGAAATTTCTGTGGAGTTTGCCAAGGGCTGGATGAATGCACACAGGGCAGGAGGAGGCAGGGCAGGGGAAAGGGCTGGGATGGACAGCTTGGCTCTGGATGATTCTGCTGTGCTCCTCTGCCAGGCTCTTCTTCCTAAAGCTGTTTATGTAATTAGATTGTTACATCACCCACAGGAACATCAGCGATTGATGAACCTCTGTGCAGCCAGGGTGAGGGCAGTGCTGTAAAAACCAAGAGTACACCATAAATCCTCCCTTGCCAGCACTCCCCAACATCAAACCAGACTCACAAGGCCTGGCTGGAATATTTATTCTAGGCCTGCTTTTGACTGAGAGAAGCTTGGTCTGGGAGCCCTTCATCCTGGACAGCTTCAGGTCCCTTATTTTTGGAAAGATGAAGTGTTGTCTGAACGCAACATAAAAGCATCAGTGGCATCCACCAAACTTTGTACTTTCTTCTCCACATCTGTGCCTGCCTGGAGGTCTCTCCACCCAGCTGGGTTTTGTGCAGCTTTAGAAGATGCTTGGTCAGCCAGAAATTGGAAAACAATCAAACATAGTTCAGAAAATCCAGAATTGTGACAGAAATTTCCACCATAAACCCTCTCTGCACCAGCAGTCGCTGTCCTGGTAAGTAAGAATATCATAATTTGGTTTAGAGAAAATGGTACTATAATAATTAATTGGAAATTTTTTTTTATATCTCAAACAAAAAATTTTAGATGACATGTTGCCACAATAAGAAGACTTGCAAGTCTGGAAATGGAGTTATCTCCAACCCTGCTGCCTTAAATCTGCTCCATAATAGCCTGGTAGTAGTTTATTTATATTAATTCCGTACTGTATATTTTGCATTTTTGTGGAAATGCCTAGAGCATGCATATTAAGTAGTTAAGAAAATTGATCTGCTTGAGCAGTGATAACATTTGCAGAATGAAATCCTCACAATTAGAGAGACGTTTGAAGAAACCATGTTAAAAGGTGCTGAAATGTTCTTGAAGAAATGCCACATGTTGCTGCGGGCAGTAATGAAACATTTCCATATAAAGTACTACATAAACACATAGAAAATGTAGACATATGTTAGCAGATTATGGGGTGTGAGAGTGATAGAGTAGTGATGATTATTTGCAAGTGTTAATGTTACCAAAGCTGAAGGTTATCTCCTGGTCCTGGACCCTATATGTAAATAATTATAGCTGGAAATATGCATCTTCAAAGCCATCAAACAAAATATACATCCAGCACTCCTGAAATACTGTAGGGTTTATTGATCTGCAGTGTAGGACAGTAAATTTTAGTAGATTTATGCTCAGACTTTGGTGAACATATGGCTTAAGACATGCAAGTTTGGAATAAAGTTATTCATATTACGCACACTTGCACATGGTTCAGGATTTGCAAGTCAGGGAGTGATCAATATGCAAAAGGTGAAGTCAAATATACATTACCCACACAGAGGGAATTTTCTATGCATAGCACAGAGCTCTTCTGTCAGCAAACCAGAGAATTTGGATCTCTGCATCCATCTATCAAATGTTTCCTGTGAAAATGTCCATCTATTATTTAAATAGTCCTGTTCTAAATATCCGTTTGTGTGAGGGCAACCTATATATTTTCACAGCATGCTGCACCCAAAATAGCACCTCAATAAAGAACAATAAGAACATATAAAAATTTAAGATCCAGCAGTAACTTCAGCTTGGGAATATGGTCTTAGTGAAATTTGGGTTGGGGTTTTCTTCCAAGCCTGTCTCAAACCCTTGATAACCTCATTTTTTCCTTGGTAACTTTTGCATTTCTCCTTATATAAAAAATCTGTTCATTGCTACTGCTCCAGGACCTAAAAGCACAACTGTGAAATCAGGTAAGTTGGTTAAATATTTCTGCTGAGATTCTCGATGCTGTTTTCCTAATGAGCATTTTCTCACATCCTTTTCTGGTTGTTTTTTTCAAAATGTTTGCTTGAATTAGAAAACAATCTCTGTACTCCAAAGTGGTAAATCACTTGAGACTAGTTTCTGAATAGTGCTGAGAAATCCCTCTTTGCATATCTTTAAAGATGTTGCTCCAAGAAAAACAGGAATTTGTAACTCTAAAGCCTTCATCAGCCTTGTAACTTTGAAATTAATAGTTCTTGAAAGAATTAGCTACTTGCCAGGCCTTCAGTTGTGTGCACTGAAGCTGTGGAAATTCAAGCAAAATAGGCTTTATGATCTTTGTATATTTAATAGAGGTTGTTTTTCCTTCATCACACAATTACATCACCATTTTCCACTGCAGAAAGACCAGAAAGAGAAAAATTTGATAAATTAATGAGACCATTTTGATATAAAAATCCTTATATAATTTCTGGGTGCCATTATCCACACACACACACACACACATATATACACATATATATATATATATAAAAATAAATATATATATATATAACTTTTGGTTTTTTTTTGTTTTTTGCTAAATACTTTGATTGGTTAAAACCAGCCCCTAGTCATTTCCTTTGGTTCTGGGTCAGGCCTGTTTTTGCACAAACAGAAAAATTATTTAGGTGGATGCAGGATAGATTAATTATAAATTATAAAAGGCATTATAGTATTCATTTGCATTTCATACCTTGGTGCATTTGCTTATCAATCCAAGGAGTCCCTGTGATTTTTTACCACTAATACACTGTATTTATACTGAATTTACAGTGTGTTGTGTTGAAGGCACAAGTGCAGAGCCCAGTCTTTGTCCATGGCTTGGGAGAACGGATTCAATGTTGGCAACATCCATGGAAATTTCAAAGGGACAATTGAGGGGATACTTGGGGTGCAAAGAGGGTCTGCAAACAGAATAATCCAGCCCATCTCATTCTTCTCCAGGCCCACTTCCCAGGAGGGATGGGGAGGAAGGGCTGGCATGGATTCCTGCAGAGCCCAGTGCCCCTTTCCCCAGAGCACTGAGGGCAATGCCAGCTCCCCAGTGAGATAAAGGGAAAAATGTATTTCTTCTATTTCGTACATAATTTGCTGATTCATGATGATAGCACATCAACAGTCTGCTAATTTGCCAAAATTTAAATCAATTAAGTTAAAGATTTACTACATTTCACTAATAGAAGCCCTTTTGAAATGGGGTGCCTTAAAATTTGGAAACAAAAGATCACACAAGTATTTTTTCCAACTATCCCTGTTTTCAGAAACCCATCCATCTCCTTTCCAGAAAGGAGTTAACTTTCAGGATAAGTCTTTTCTTCTTCATTTGTTCTTTATTAGCATTGGGCTAATCAGGTCAGGCAGAATAAAAACTCATCAGAACCATCAGCTAAAGATCAGAGGAAGCCATTTTTCCTTTTGAAAGTTACATTTCCTATCTTTTCTGTCTTTTTTTCTTAATAATTTCTGTTCCTCCCGTTGTCGTAAAGGAACAGATGTGAATGAATTCCCCAAAGAAAATTTGCTCTTACAGCATTCTGGTTCAATTTCTTTGTCCATGCCCATCCCCAAAGATAGTAAACAGGTAATATTTATAGGGAGATTTTATGACCTGTTTACTTCAGATCTTTTTTTGTATTTATAAAAACCACAGAGAAACCAAACCAAGTGATAAAGCAGCAGCTTGAGGTGCCATTTTCACTCTGGGCATTCAGTAAATATTGCTCTGCTAGAATGAAAAAAAAGTAAAATTGAAAAATATTTTTTAAAAATCATTGAAATATTAAAAATCATTTTGGTAACAGTTTAGTAGTATAGATAATGTTGCAGTTATTGTAAAAGCTGTTTTAATTAATGTTTCTAATAACATATATAAACTATACAATATCAGCATAACTTTTCCGTATTCCCACAGGGATCCAGGCTCTGTAGTGGTTTAAAATGCTGATTTGGAGCTGGATTTGGGTGGATGTGGGTGAAAGGATCCTTTTCTGGATCCCTGAGGGTTGTAGCTCTAGATACCACTTTGGGGCTGCTTTATGAATACCCTGAGGTTTAAAAGTCCATGATATTTATTTTTGGTAAGGTACAAGTGCACTTAAACTATTTGCTCCATTTTTGGTAGAAAATGAGCAATTGGTAAATTGAAGGAGCTTAGGTGCAGCTAGGCCTAACCTTAGTCTCAGATTTGGACAATGGTGGACACATCTATACAAGTGCATAAATGAATATTGAATATTCATTTCATTGGTGTTAATTCAGCAGGTCTGTCACTGAGGATGTGTTGTGGGGAAAGGGTCTCTCTTCCTTGGGCAGGGAAGATTGTCTCAGCCTCAAGAAAGGAATCTCAAACCTTGGGAAACCCCACTCAAGGGAAGAGTCACTGGTGGGCAGCTCAGCTGTAATTAAGGAGAACTCCAATTGGACTCATCCATAGCTGGTAAAAGGTTTCTCTGCTTTGAGGAGCAGCCATGAGTCCCAGCTCGAGGGCTCTCCCAGGCTGGAATATCTATGGAATAAAGTGGTTGTCTCTCAAATGGCATATGATGGGAAAGGAATGATGAGCCTCCTTGTAGCCACAGCTTTGTTCCTTGAGGAAAGAGAGCTGGAAAAGCCACC
Source organism: Passer montanus (assembly GCF_014805655.1). NCBI lineage: Eukaryota > Metazoa > Chordata > Aves > Passeriformes > Passeridae > Passer > Passer montanus. The sequence continues at coordinate 4,654,392 of NW_024369818.1, forward strand.
TGCCACCCCTCATTAATGGTTGGTGTCATGTTCTGATCTTCCTGGGGTCTGATGCTCCTCTGGGGATTTTCTTGAAGAGTTCTTCAAGCTTTTCTTCTTTGGAAAAGACCCTTGGGTCTTCTTTTCCATTGGAGGTTGCACCAAAATCCTGCTGCTTTTGTTGAGGGGTCAAATGTCACCCACCCCAACAGCCAGAGCACTGGGGTACTGGGAGTGTTCTAAGAGTACTTTGGGGGAAAAAAACATTCACCAGTGCTTATTCACCTTCTGGAAAGTCCAGTTTGGTCCTTTCCAATGTTCTTTGATGTGCAGGAAGCACTTTGCTATTTGACCAGCTTGTGGAAAGGTTTCCATGCTCAGCCCTCGGTGGAACAGGAGACCTGATCATCCCTTTAAACCAAGCCTCTGCCATCTGTTTCAACCTCTAATTACAAATGCAAAATAACACAATTCGCAATTGCATCATAAAAAAGTAAAATATAAGTGATTTAAATGCATGTGTGTGTTCCTTATGCAAGGCAACATTCATCTGTTATGTTTTACTGTCTTTTAGAAACAACTCCAGGGTGAAATCCCTCTTTGTGGAGGGAAGAAAAATTATTTCATTGTAAGACAGTTTTTGAAAGGTGTTTTTCCGGGTTATATTGCACTTTATATATTTGTCTGTTTTAAAATTCTCGTTCTTCTGCTGAAATAGCAGCATTGATGGGCTGGGTGGTTTGTCCAGATCAGTCTGTTGTCTTCCAACACACAGCTTGGGGAATTCTTTGGCTGACCAGGCTCTCTCCTGTATTCCCTAATCATCAGCCATGTGCTACTGCTGCTACCCTGTTTTTATAGAGCTGTATTTATTTATGTCATTGTGTTTACAGGGGCTTTTTTTTGACCTGTAGATGGACAATCCATCCAGTTCATCTCCTTCTTGAAGCAAAGAGTTAAAAGCAACCTTTAGTTATCGGATCATGGAGCTCTTCTAGCTTTCCTGTGCTGACATCACCTATGTAACCAGTTAAACTTGGCCTTCTAAATAATTACATTAATTATGGTTTGTTTATTTGTGTTTAAGGTGTTTGCAAAATTCCATGATCACTAACATGTGCATGCTTAACTTTTCATTTCCCTCAGAATTTTCATTTCCGTTCACTAGCCACATTTATGAGTCTGGAATAGATATCTTTGGTTTCTCAATACCATTTTGGCACTGAGACGGCCCAAACCAAACATCCCATGCTCTGTAGACCTCCCACTTTTCTCCACCCACACCTTTACCTTAACCAGAGGTGACACCTCACTCTGCAAGAAGAGCAAACTAAAACTTTCTTCCTGAAGAGAAATTATTCCCAGTGAGCAGCAGATGTGGAGCATCAGAGTGTCTTTCTGATCTCAAGTTTTCTGGTGAGCAATGAGTACTTTAAATGCAGCATTTTATGAACTTGTGGGCTCTAAAACATTTGGAGCCTTTCTGGAAAACAGAATCCAAGGCCTGTGATGTGTCACAGCGTGGGCTGTGCAACGCACGTACTTGGAGCCTACACCCAGCCCTCAGCCCCGAGCTTTGTCCTCCCTTCCCCTCCTCTCCTCTCCAGCCTCCTCAAAATAAGGGTCCAATACATCAAGGGATTGAACTTCATGGGTTTCAAATGGAAGCTGAAGAATTTGTTTTCACTCTGATGTGAAAGGAACAATTAGCAAGGGCGTATGCCCTTCTCATCAATGGGAGACTTTTCAATTTCCTTGAAAGGCTTTGGACCAGGATCTAAAAGAGCAAAGACTTACTCCTAACAAAGATGCCTGAATAGGGATGGAAAACTGTTAATCAGACACTCCTGGCATGCTGGATGGTAAAACAAAACCATCAGCACACCTCCCTCCAACCTTGCCAAGGGCACGGGGATGATTTTGCCACTCAGGAATCCTGGAGGATAACTGGAGGCTGTTAGGATTGCCACTGCTTACTTCTAGTGCCTGTTAGAGGGTAACAAAGGCAACCTGTTTATTCAATCTCGTGGCAAACACCTGGGAGAGCCCTTGTTTTGGTCAGCTGTGGGAAGGGGGAGAGGGAAGTGCCAGTGGATGGGAGCAGGAGGAGAGGGATGAGAGGAGCCCTGCTGGGCACAGCAGGTGAGTGTGGGTCACTGGGGTTTGGGAGGACAGCAAAGCTGAGCGAAGGATGCTCCCATCATCCCTGTTCTTCACCTCGGTATTGTGTTTGGTAGGCATGGAACTGAAAATACTTCTGGAGCTGTAGCTGTGATTTGAATTCTGATGAGGCAAGCAGGTAGTGAGAGGGGCATCAGGAGCTACTTTTTGGGGGTATTTTATTTTATTGTTGCCATCTCTGCTAGTTTCTAATGTTAGGCAACCTGGTTGTTCAGAAACATTTTGGTGTTGTCTCTTTCTCTTTTTTTTCCTTCCAATCAGCTGCACTTTGATTTTCTTACCAAGTTGTTTGGTTGTTATGGCTCCATGAATTTTTTACCAACCTTTGTAACTGAGCATTGGGGTTTTTTTTTTGTTTTGTGGGGTTTTTTCCTATACGTAATTTGCTTTTGAAGTTGCCAGGGAACAACTTTGTTCAGAAAAACAACAAATCCACCCATATTATGAACTGGTTTTCTTTGGAGAAAATAGAGTTACAGATGCACCAAGATGAAGTTATTTGGCAACAAGAGATTTTGGGTCTATTCCCTTTGGACTGACATAATCTTGATGGAACAATTGTTAAAAGGAATTTATTTTAAAATAATGTGACCTGTAGTTAAAAGAAATTGGCCTCAGATAGCCCAGTAAGTTGCTTTTTCCCAGGCTTGCTTATTGTTTTATTTAAAAGCTTGTTCAGAACAGACCCATTAACTGGTCATAGTCACTAATTGTGAGCTTGTCTTTTCTTTGGCTTAGAAAGGCTTTGGATTGAGGTCAAAAAGAAAAGGAATAGAATAGGCAATTTTAAATTGCCAATTTTTCTCATTTTAATATCAGATTTGTTTGGCTTGTTCACATTATGCAGATGAAGCTGTGCTACCAGAGCCCAAAACCCTGTGAGTGTCTAAAATCCCAGGATCCAGCCAAGGGCTTTCTCTTATAGGCTGAGATATTTCATAATTTAATTCCTTTTCCGTTTCTCTGGTTTGCCCGAGCCTGATGCGCTGGTGATGCTGCTTTGTTTTGTGCCATAGAAAATGTCACCATTTCCTGAAACATCATCAGCGTTTTCTTAGTTTTTGTGCTACATTAATGCAAGTACTGAGCAATAGTTGGTTTTAGCAAGTCCCTTGTAGCTGGGTATTTTTTTGGTTTGCTTTTTTTTCCCCTTGAACCTGAGTAGAACTCCAAAAATAGTTCTTTTTTTAAAGGTCTGGAACTTGTGAGGAGCTTTATTGCCATTGCTCTTTCAGGGCTTTAGGTTTTCTTGGGAGGAAATGCAACAAAATATTTGTCAGCATCTTTCCATTACAACCATCAGTCTTGAATCTCCAAATGTTATGTACCATAAATTTGGCTGTAATTTGGTTGTGTTTATCTGGTTGTATTTATAGGAGCATGGTTGGGTGTCACAAGTGTCATTTTAACACACAATGAAGGTTAAAGAGTGGTACTTTACCAGGCAGGTCTCCATCCAAATTTGCTGCACAAACCTGGCTGGGGTAAATCCCATTATTTTTATTTTTGACAAATATACAGCAAATAATTTTATTTTTCAGGAATCCATATAGCTTTGGACGAGCCAGTAAGTGAAATATTTTCTAGCATTACATTTTATTTTTTTTTTCCCTAAAAGTACTATTTCTGTTAGTTGGAGAATCCTGCTGCCTACCAGAATGTGAAAATAGGTTTCATTCAATTAATGAACTGGAAACAGGAAGACATTACATAGTAAATGAGGTTTACATATGATAATGTTGGATTTGTCATGTAAACGATTGCTTCCTTTCAGCTCCCTGAAAGGACTAAATTTTGCTTTTGTACAGATTGTACAATGCTAATAAAAAGAGAAGGCTCTATGGAAAGTATAACAATAAACTATATCTATAATTCTAATGTGCAGGAGGAAAAAAGGACGATGATATTTTAATACACAAGTAGATCAGAGGTGGGAAGGGGTGTCGAAAACTAAAGGCTCAATCACAGCTTTGCAACAGACTCCACAGGCAGGGCAGTGTAAGGGAGGGAAAGGTTTAAGCTGAAGGAAGGGAGGCTTAGATGGAATATTGGGAAGGAATTCTGCCCTGTGAGGGTGCTGAGGCCCCAGCACAGGGTGCCCAGAGCAGCTGTGGCTGGCCCTGGATCCCTGGAAGTGTCCAAGGCCAGGTTGGACAGGGCTTGGAGCACCTGGGACAGTGGAAGGTGTCCCTGCCATGGCAGGGGTGGGATGGGATGGGCTTTATCACCCCTTCCATCACAAACCATTGCATGATTCTGTATTTCCATGAGTTTTATTCATCTCTCACCATCTTTGCTGCTCCCAGCTGGACTTTGTTAAATTCTTTCCAGTTTCTTTGCACTTTTTTTGAACCATGAGCTCAGGACACACAACATCCCAGCTCAACAATGGTGGGAGAATTACCCCAGTGCTCTCATGTAGGATGCCCCTGTTAACAAATCCCTGAAATTACCTTTTCTGGAGCAGTTTTACTCCTTTGTTTGATATGGAGCTTGTAGGCCACTATAAATTTGAATGTGTAATGGAGTTCCCTTACTGGCAATTTCCCATTTGCATCTGATTTCTCCTCTCTAAGTGTAACATTTTACACTTGCCTTTATTGAATTTCATCTTAATTTCAGGCCATCACTCCAAACTGTTAATATCTTTTCAGATTTTGATCCAGACCTCCCAAGGGTTCCCACCATCCCAGCTCCTCAACATTGCAAATTTTATAAATGTAATCTCTTTTCCCTTTAACTGAGTCATTATGAAAATATTGAACAGAGCTGGAGCAAGGACAGATCCCTGAGGAATCTCACCTGAAACTTCTTCCTGCTTTGACAGTGAACCATTGATAGCTTCTACTTGAAAGCAGTTTTTCAGCCAATTGTTCCCTCCACCTCATGGTAATTTTATCTAGTTCTAGACCATATTTTCTTAGTTTTATTATAAGAATGTCATGTGGAACAGTATCAGAAAGCTTACTAATAAGAAGATGTATCATATCAACTCTGTCTCCCTTATCCACAAGGCCAGTTATCCTGTCAAAATTAAATTGGAGAGCTCTGTGCTGGCGACTTCTTTTTAATCAAGCCATTTGAGTTATGACCCCTGCAATATTAGATAAATTTTTCAGGAATAACAAACATGCTGGGTTGTTTTTTTTTTTTTCCCTAGGATACCACTAAAAAGCAGTTTGCTTGTTTGTTGTTTTTTTTAAATAATCTGATGATGTGAGATTAACAATAATGGTCTGAAAGCCAAAAGCCATTATCTGACTGTTACCAAAGACAAAAATTAGGGTAGGAGCAACAAGGCTTCCTCCATAATAGTGTTTTCTTCATTTCAAGCTGATCAGTAGGAAGTGGATTTAGAAGTGCTTTAAATCATTTCACATCATTTACTGGTAATCTAACCAGCATGAACTGCATGTACCCTAAGTGCTGATTTTTAAAAAAGCATAAGAGGAAGAGCAAAAGAACTTTTTATTCTAAGTCATTCTGTAATTTACACATTTTTGTATCAGCCCACTTACTAGTGCCATACATAAGTGTTTCCTCTGAACAGATTTAATTTTTAATTTTCCTGAATCAGTGTTAACCAGGAAAAAGGTAATTGTTGTCAAGAGTATTCAAACTGTCAGAATATCATTCAATCTAAAAGCTGTTAGAATCTGTGCAAAAGTAATTACTGAAACTCTATTCAACTGTAATAATAACCTGCCACTGATGACAGCAATTACTGGGGAAAGTGTAATAGAAATCAAAGGCGCATTTTTCTCTGACAAGTACATTTCTAACTAAGGTTTACATTGGTTGAATAGTGTTGACAATGATGATGTGCTGTATCACTCTTAATCACGGCTGGCATGATGTTACAGTTTGAGCTGCTCGTGCTAGAGGGGCACTAATTGCGCGTTTCAGCTGACACTGGCCGTGCTCTCTGCGCCGGGGAAGGGAGCTGAGGGATGAGCAGGGTCTGGCTCTGCTGCCTCTCTGCCTGACTTGCACCCTTCCCAAGTGCAGGGCGTGAGCAGGAGTTTAACAGAAAGGCTTCTGTTCGCATGGGGGTGAACCAGTTTAGGTCAGGTTTGGGTATGAACAAAACGCAGAGGGATGGGAAGGAGCAGGGGGGTAGGAGTCACCCCACTTCTGGCAGAAGTCATGCACAGTCCTTCCCCATAGACTGACCTCTTTAGGAAGTCCAGCTGTCTCAGGAGAAGGTGGTTCTTCAGTGCTTCAAGTTCCTAGGAAGTCACTGAAGCAAAGAGTGGCTGCTGTTGCCAGGTGTCAGTGCTGCCCTTACTCAGACAGAACCTACAACACACGGTGCCAGTTAGGTAATTTCCCTGGCTCTGAGGGAATTGTATTATATAATTGTATCTGGTCTGGCTTCATGCATTTTTTTGAGAGGGAGGAAGAAAGGACATCCTTCTTGACAGCTTTTACTCATCTGTTGATTGGTTTTGCCCGCTTTTTCAACAATTGCTGAGAAGTTTCCTCCAGAACATTTCCCCATTGTGAGAACCCTTCAGGAGCAGCTGTTTCAGAATTATCCACCCAGAAATCTGGTTCAGCTCCCCCTGTTCAGTATCCCTGCAACAATTCCTGTGTCTGAGAATGAGCTCAGGAAAATCTTCCCTCGGAGGCAATCTTGGGGAAGGTATCCAGAGTTCCACATGTGTTGGTCCTGCCCAGTCGTTCCCAAGATTATTTCAAAAACATGTTAAAGCAGCACAGAAGTTCATTTTAGCAGATTTTTGCTTCCTTTGGATCCATCAGAGTAATTTTAAGGAAGGAACTCATGCAGGAGACGATGTGCAGATCTGGGGCAAAGCTACTGAGAGCAGTTTCAGGCACACCAGTGGTCAGGTTTTCATGCAGGAAATTGGGTTCAATGGATTTTTATAGAGTGGAAGAAACAAGGATAATTGAGAGATGTTGTGCACTTAAACACATTTCTCTTGTCAGGACTGTTCTGTCCTTCACACAATTCCACAGTCCATAAGCTCATAGTCACTACAAAGACCAAAAGTCCTTATTATTTCATGGCAGATTCAGCTATTTCCACCACTGAGACTCAGCAGGAAAACAGAGTGTAGAATCTGGATGTGGAATAGAGAGATACAGAATTAAACAGTCCTTCTGTGATCACCAAACAGGTTATATCCATTAAAGGTAATCCAAACTGTGTGCAGAATGTTTAACACTTCCAGGAGACTTTTTGAAATGAGTTCTAGGTAGTGCCACATCCCAGCAGAATCACTCACTGTCCCTGCAGTCCAATTTCCCCAAGGTATCTCTGAGCTTTTACAGCCCCCTCACACACACTTTAATGTGTGAGAAGTCCCCACAGGCTCCTTGGATGATCTTGTGGACTTAAACACACGCCTGTTTTTTCATGGAATTGGGGCCTTGCTTGGCTCCAGATAGGAGGCTGCCAGAGGAGTTCATTCCATCATTCTTCTTATTGCTCTAATTGCCTGTTTATGTTTTCTGACAGCCAACACTACCCAATAATTTTTATAAACAGAAGCTCTTTCACAAAATCTACTAAATAAAAGTCACAGCTCTTGAAAACCAGACGGATTTTAAAGGAAAACTTGATGTTTCCCCTCTGATTTTCCTATTGATGTTTAACAGTTGCATCAGGCTGGGTCCCTGGTGCTCTGTTACCATGTGGCTCTCTTTTATTATAACAACAATAATGCAATTCAGCTGCAAACGTGTGGTAAAACACTCCTGGATTTCGTGCACACCTTATTAATTATCCTAACTGCAAAATGATGGGGTCTTTGACAATCATTTCTGTAAACTCTTTGGGTTTCTCACGTGATGGTCTACCTGAATGGAGGTGGTGCTTGCCTGGCTCCGCGAGCGTTTGTGCAACCAGGGCTGGTTATGAGCCTCGTGCTGCTGAGCCCTTGCATCTCCAAACCAGCACTTCATCCCTTTGCTGAAACAGAACAGGAGAATGAAACCAAAACCACAGCAGGGCCTCCTCCCTGCTCGGAGTTTTCTACCCAAGGGCAGAACAACCTGAGGGAGAGGAGCCTGTGCACGGTCTACGCTCAGCGTTGCTCTCTGCAGGTTCTGCTTTTTCTCTTGGAAGGTGGAACCACAACAAGGTGTCCCAGGCAGTGTGCCATGCTCAGGGCTTCCACAGGGCTTTTTCCATAGGATGGAAGCACCCAGGCAAAGCAATGCAGCAACAGTGGCTGTTCTGGGGGTGGCCATGGGTCACCCTCTTTATGGGGTGACAGGGGAGCAGAGGGAGCTGAAAATCTGATTCCTTACAGTTTGTGTGCTTGTGCCATTGGCATTTCCATGTCAGCTGGAGAGGGCAGGCAGGGGTTTGTGTGGCTTGCAGGTGCAAATGTGTGAGCTAAATATAATCTGAATTATGAGAGCTGTGACCTCTCCAACAACACCCATGTAATTTTGTTTGGGAATTTAGGGACATTATTACTGATGGATTTCCCTTTGCACATTTGCCTTTCCAACACTACGCTTCAAACAATTCCCCATCACCAAGAGCTTGGAAATGATCAGTTAGATGTCCCCTGATAAAAACAAAAACCAATTACTTGTCTTTTATAGCACGTCCTTAAAGGTCCTTATTTTAAACCTTTTCCCTGAAAACCTCACAGCCACGTATTTATTATTTTTAATAGAGAGCTGAGATTAATAGATACCATAAAAAAATATTAGTACCTGGCTTAGAGATGCACCACTGCCATCTTCTCCTGGTGTGGCCACCTCAAAGGGACAATTGTAGGGACAGTGGTGTCCAGGGCAGGGATCAGACTCCAGGAGTGGCAGTAAGGACACATCTTCCTGGAATATTTCTGCCTGCCTGCATAATCGTGCACAGCTTTCTATTGTTCCAGGAGTTGCTCAAGCATATAATAGAGTTTCAAGGAGTTCAAACCTCCTGTTTTAGATGGTGTTTTAGTGAGTTGTTTTTCTGCCTCAGCATGGATTAGAATTTCCCCCTCCCACCTCAGTGCATGGAGAGAGTGTGAAGAAAATCCTGGATTTTAAATGCTGACTATGCGGCTGTATTGTGAATTTTAAACTGTAGGAAACAAAAATATTACCTACAATGCACCTTTGGCACCTGCTTAGTGCCCTCTGTCTGTGGTCAGAAATAACCTTGGGCCTCAAACAGCTCTTGCCATGCCCAGATCCTATATCCACAGGTGGAATTCCAACCTGGGGCAAAGGAACTAGTGAACAGAGCCAGGGATTCATCCAGGAAATGGCAATGCCAAACAGGTTTTGTACTCTGCAGTGTTACCTGGGAATTTGATTGCAAATTCATAATGATGCTTCAAGGAATCTATTCAGTTTTGCTGGGATCACATATAAAGTCATGGGCAGAGGTGTTGCATCTAAAGGATCAGTCAGGTGCAATGCAGAAATTGCAGAAATCCCTTCCTCAGGGAAAAAAAAGCTCAGAAAAAGAAATTTAGAAATCCATACTAACGAGGAAAAAAACATTTGAAATAATGCAATGACTGGTTTTGGACCTTTGCTGCAGCAAGTATTTTTGTTTAAGTACACAAACAATTGATTCATGTGGGGCAGGAATGGGAACACGGTTTTTGTGCCAGCTGAGGGAAAATCCAGTGGGATGAGCTGATGGCATCCCCCCTCTGCCAGCCTGCTGGTCCAGGGCTGTGTGCTCACACTCCTAATTCCTCTCAGCCAGGTTGCTTTAAACTGTTTGTATTACTGGTCCCAGCTACCCCAGCTGATTTTTTTTATCATTTTTTTTCCTGCCTGGAGAGAATTAAAGTGCTCATTTGAACTGCTTTGCCAACAGATCTGTTCAAAACCTGCAGCAAGCAGCTTTTAATGAGCAGCTGGGGGAGCGACTTCTTCCTGGCACAGGCTGCTCCTAAAGAGCCTATCCATGCATATCCTTAAGACATTTGAAAAGACTGCGCATTTTTCTGTCTTTAAATCACAGGAAAAGTGACTTCAGGTGTTGCAGGGCTTGAATTCGCTGGGTTCCTGCAGCCTGCGTGGTGCCCACGCCCGTCATTAGCGCATCCTTTCATCATCAAGGCTGGACCGCTCAAACGAGGGAGGGTTTGGATCCCTTTGGGAAGCCAGCAGGACAGAGCTGAACACATCAGCCCTGCTGCTTAATTAGATCCCAAAATCTCCAAGTAAAAATCAAGTCATGCTTTAACCAGTTCTTGTATAATTGCTGTCTTGGTTAATTTTTATTTTTTTTTCTGGAGGATTTTCAACCTGGATTTAGGAGATTTAATCAGTTGTTCCTTTAATATAAATGTGTAAATAACTTTATCTCTGCACAGCAATAATTTAGGCAGCTGTTAAATCATAGGAACACCTTTGGAAATGAGGTGAGTGTTTAAAGGTTTGCTCAACAGAGATCTAACATTAAACAGGTATCATAAGCCTTAAAATGTAATTTAAGTAGATGGGTGTTCCCCCTAATGACTGTGGCAAGATCAGTGAGGGAAGGCAGTGGCAGAGTGTGTCAGATGCAGTGGTGGCTCTGGAGAGTTCAGGGATGGATTAGAAATTTCCCATCTCTTATTTTCCTTTCTCATGCTCATAAAAAGGGAATCTCATCCTTTTCCTCAGGTGAGTAAATGAAAGGGCTGCTCTCCAAACAGCTGCACACAAATGTTCAGCTTCTTTCTGGGCATTTGGTCACTAGAAGGAAAAACTTATCTGGTGGGCAGATGTTTGAGAGACTTTTCTAAGCTTTATCAGAGGGAAAAAAAGTTTAAAAATAAGAATAAGCTTGCTAAGGGCTATATGATGCCTGGTGGTTTATTAGCCATTGTTCTGGTGGATGAGCCAACATTCTGCCTTAATCCATGCAGAGCAGCAAGTTCCTGTGGCTTAGGAATCACAGACCTGGGCTGTTTGTCCTGCTCTCTGGTGGACAGCATTCCATTACTGTCACACTCCCTGGTTGTGTTTAATGGGAGGAGGATGCAAGTACTCAAAAAAAAAAAAAAAAGTCACTTCAGTGGTGCTCTCTGCATTTTTATTTCTGAATATTAAGTCCCAATTTTTATAGCCTTAGCTTGATCTGGGGCTTCATAAAACACCATAAATTGGAGCTTAGCTTTACAGGCAAGCAAGATGATTTGATAAGCATGGGATTGCCCTACTACATCAAATCACTTTTCCTCTCTAAGGATCCCAAAGCCCTCAGTTATGGCTCTGGCTCAGTAGCCAGCCAGGAGATAGAAGAAGCCCTCTGCAATTAACTCTTTGCATTTTGGTTGAGTTTTTGTGGGTTTTTTTCCTTTTTCCAAGGGGAAAGAATGAGAAAAGTTCTTTAACCAGGTATTTTCTTCCAATTTTACCTTGTAGCAGAGTCAGCTAAGTGCAACCCCTTGTCAGCAGAACCATTATCTATAATTTACATGCAGGAAGCAACGAAGTTTTAGGGTGAAATGGCTCCAAACCCAGGAACCTCTGCCCATTCCATCATCCAGCCCTGCAAGCACAGGAGCTGTGTCAGTGACAGTATTAAGGGCTATTAAACTGGCTTTGATGTATTGCTGGGGTTTTGGATGATTTTCTAGTTTTTATTATTCCTCTGACTACCATTTGCTATTTTTAAATGGAATCTGCTGTTATGGGATACAAGGAGCCTGTCCTTCAGAGGAGACTCTGCTCCAACAGCCCTTGTGCTCATTGCTGGTGGGGTGTAGAGGGGACACTGGTGATCCCCTGGAGTCTGGGGGTCACAACCACCTTTTGTACAATTTATCATCCACAAAGGTTCTCTGAAGCCTGGGGACAGGCACAGGGAATGGCTCTGCCCCTGGAGCTGCAGGGGTTGGGTTTTTGCAGGTCTCCATCAGTGCCACCAAACTGGCACTGCCCCAGCTGGCAGCTGCTGCTGCTCTCTCCAAATTCTTCTCCTTGGTTCAATATTATTCTCTTTAAACATCCCACCTCTCTCCATCTCTGGTCAGGCAGCACTTGCTCAGCCACAGGTCTTTCATGGGTCTGCAGCAAAAGGTTTCCATGGAATTACAGAATCACAGGCTGCTTTGGGCTGGAAGGCACCTTAAAGACCAGCTGGGTTTTTGTGATGTTTTTCTACAAAGACTTGCAGAGTTTTAGAATCACAGAAGCAGAGAATATCCTGAGCTGAGACCCTGAGGGACCAGGGAGTCCAACACCTGGCTGATTTTACGGCTAATTCAATACCTGGGTGACAGGTAGTGGTGAGAAAAACAATGAGATTGTTGAGAAAAGAATTGCATTTAATGAGCACTGAAATGTATTATTCCCTTTTTAACAGAGCTGCCTAAAAACTATTGATTTTGCTGCCCACAGATTTCTAATAATAAAAAATTTAAAGCCTTGCTATCATTCCCCCAAATCAGGTTTATTTCCAGCATGAGTGAGCTCAGAAATTCTCCAGTTAGAACTGTGGGAATTGGATCCTCCAAATTAACAAATTCCTCTTCCAAGCTAACAAATTCTTGCGTTCATCTGCATCCTTATGCTGGGAGCTGGCACTGTTTGGTGAGAAAACCCAAAACTGGTTTGTTTTGGTGTTCAGCTGCTTTTCCTTTTCTCTCTGGCTCAGCCACCACAATGAACCCCCTCCCTATGCATACTTATTTTTTATATCTCAATTTATAAATATTTTTTGACCAAAATTAGCAGTAATAATTAGTTTTATCCTTGTCTATCACTCCAGTTAACCTCAGGTTAAACTTTTTAGGTCAAATCTGGTCTGCCAAGTCTTTAGATACAACATCAAGGCTCCTCACCTGGCCCTTGAGCTCTGCTGTTGCAGCTACATCTGTGTTCATTTTTACTGATAATTTGGCTTTTTTTGGTCTTCATTTCACCACTAATAAGATGCCCACAAAGACTTTTGGCCAAGCTGCTGGTTTTCCTTGCAGCAGGGTTATCCAGTGTATTGCTGGCAGTGCCTTTAGGGGGAAATATATAAGTTTGAAATCAAGCTTCCAAAAAAACAAACAGCACTTCTGATTAGGATCTCATATTGTTATCCTTCCTGCTTCATTTGTTTTCCAGATGGGCGAAATAAAGGTCAACAACCCTAGGGCAATGAGCTGATTTGAAAGAAATGCGATTTCTAAAAGGGAAATTTGCAAAAAATAGCCATAACCAAGAAATGAGAAACATTTTAAGAAATTGGCAGTTCAGACTAATCTTCCACGTAGTTTATCTTGGCGAGTTGGTGATATTTTACTGTCCATGCAAATGTGCTGATAATCTAGTCCTGCTCTTGTGGCGCTTGAAAACCATTTTTCTTTATTGGAGTTGGGGTGCGACTGTGGCCATGAACAAGGAGATAAAGACCCAGCGTGCTCTGAGCTGAAGAAGAGGCACATGGAAGGCTGCTACAGCCAGGCTTCTCCCAGAGGGAGAAGTCGGAGCTGCCACGTCCCCAGCTCAGCTGGGAGCTGCTCTTGGCAGCATCCATCCCTTCCAGCACTGAGAGGGATGCTCCTGCATCCCGGGGCTGCTCCTGCATCCCTGGGTCAGGCAGTGTTTCCCCGGGTGGTTTCCCTCTCCCAGCACCCTGCATCCCCTGCGGGGTGAGGAGCTGGAGCTGAGACCCGGAGTATCATTTTCCCCATCCCTTTTTCCCCCATCCCTTTCTCCCCCATCCCTTTCTCCCCCATCCCTTTTCTCCCCCATCCCTTTTCTCCCCCATCCCTTTTCTCCCCCATCCCTTTTCTCCCCATCCCTTTCCCGGCCGGTCGCTCCCGGGAGCCGCTGCCTGGATGCCGGCAGAGCCTCCTCCCAAAATCGGGGTCGTGTCTCCCTCTAGGGGCTCGCGAGGAGGATGAAACCCCCCCTTCCCCTGCCACAGGAGGCTTCCAGTGTGCTGAATAAAGGTGTTCCCGCTGGTAGGGGCTGGGACGTGACACAAACCCGGTGTGCCCGTGGAAAATGAAGCTTAAAAGTTATATTTTAATAGCATTTTCTGGAAGAAATTTGCTTCCTGCCTCCTCTCTGGGCGAGGAGCAGGCTGAGCTCTAAGTCTGTGTGGATGAAGGATGAAGGGGGATGAAGGTGTTCTTTGTCCCCAGCCCGGCAGGGTGACACTGCTCCTTCACTGGGTGCCCGTCCCCCTCCTCTGCAGCATCCTCAGGCATTTTGGAGGTGGCTGCTGCTGCCAGCTGGGCAGGGATGCTCTTCCAGAGGTGCTGCTGGGTGCTCTGCTGGTCCCTGATGCAGCTGGAGAGCAAGGGCAGGGATGGGGACACAGACGTTGTTCCCAGAGCTGACAGCAAGAAGAAAATCAGGGGGAACATCAGGCTTTTATTTCAATGTTTGCTGAAATGGGAAACCAGAAGTGTTTAATGGCCATAATGCAGCATTTAAACATAGCACGTGGAGATGAATTTTGAGTTTGCAGTTTAATTTGATGCCTTTGTGGACTTTCAGGGTAGTTTGTGTTTTCTGTTTTTCCAGTAACAAGAGCAGTGGGAATTTCCTCCTGTTTAGTGGCCAGGCAGCCATGATAATCATTCTGTGCCACTGTTGACCTGATATTGATCTGAGAGTCTGGGAAGAAAAGAAGTCTAATAAATAAATATAAATCAATAAATTCAATCAAAATATAAAGGACAGTCTTCCAAGAGGCACAAGTGGGAATTGCAGGAATTGAAAGGCAGCCCATGTAATTTGAATGACTCTGCTGGCTCTGTGTGAGCACTCAAGTACAGCTCTCAAAGATCTCCTTTTACTTCGGGGACACAGAAATTCATTTCACCAATTTCAACCATCCAAAATTTAGGCTGAGGCTTCCTCACAGTCAGCTGAGAGCTGGGATGAGTCATGTTCTGGGGGAGGGTGTTCATTAGAGGCACTACATCATCGCATGGGACGTCAGAGCCCAATTTTTAGCTGCCCCAAGTTAGGTGCAGCTCATCTCATCCCTCTCAACAATTCCTTTGTGGGCTGCTGCAGCCTCCCCCCGAGGGGTAACAAAGAATCCTCTTTACCCCAGCAATTATTTACATTGTGATGATTTCCTATTGCCCAAAACTAACTCATCTCTTTGAAATTATGGCTTTTCACTCAGCAAAACCAAGGATGTCTATAAAGATGTCATGGCAATGTTGCTGAGAAATAATCTGAAAAACTTCTCCAAGAGCTCAGAACCAATTTAAATACAGTTCTTTGCTCCACTGCAGTGTAAACCAGGAATAGCTCCTGAACCCCAGCCCAGGTACCAAAGGCTTGGCTGCAGTTTGTGTAACACTGAAGAGCCTTTGCCTCTTGCAGGATGAAATCACTGATGAATTCAGGATATGTTAGATAGGCCTATATAATTTGTAGTTGGTTGCTTAATTAACCCTAATTAGGGGTAGGAACTAGATGATCTTTAAGGTCCGTTCCTACTCCAAATGAAACTGAAGGATTTGGGGGATTTGGGGCTTGAGGATATTCATGTGGTCAGATTTGGGGATGTGCAAAAAAGCTAATAAATATAAACCAGAGAGAAGTATGCTGGCACTGCTTTAGGGATGCAAAGTGATTTTAAATGGTTTTAAATTCTTAGGTTCAGTTACAGAAATTCAGGGTCAAATCTAATGAAAGGTTTGGTCTCTAAGCTGGGCTGTCCCATCTGATGGTGACGTTTGCATCGAGGCCACACAAGGACAGAGCTGGGTGTCAGCATGGCAAGGGGACTCTTGTGGTCCCTTGGACCCATCAGGGACAAAAATCAGTCCAATGGGAACAGAGTCCCTGGGACTTGAGAAAAGTGGCCTGAGTTCAGCTGTCTCTGGTGGTGTTTTGTGGCTGCTGTGGGTGCTGGCTCAGATTTTCTGCTGATTATGCTGGAGCAATAATGCAAGGAATTTATGCATAATGGACATAAATCTCGCTCTATGAGCCACCTGAGGGGCAAGAAAAATGGTCTCTGTCAAGGATCTACACACAGAAATACATTAACCAGGAGCTCTCTGCAGAGCAGGAGCTCCAGCTCCAAATGTAGGTTTGGGGGAATAATGAAGAATAAAATTAGTGCTTTGGTAATGCATTAAGCCTTTTGGGGGGGTTTCGCTGGCAGCTTTTTACAGCCTGAAAGGATAAATGGTGCTGATAATAAATTTTGCTAACTTTTAAAGCCACCTTCCAGAGGAAGATGCAGAAAGCTTTTCCTGCACGGTTGTGGAGCAGGAAGAGCTGGGGCTGCAGACCCCTGTTGCAACTCCCAATTAGCAAAACATACTGGGAAACAGCTGCCTGCCAGGATGGGAGGTTTCTGCTGGGTGGGATGAAGGGTTGGGCATGCCACACTCACAATCCTGCCCAGGGAATGAGCAGGGCTGGTTGTGAGATGTCCAACGAGCCTGGCCCAGCCGCGGCTCCCATTGGAGTGGGGATTCTGTGGCTGCTCATCCTCCCTTCAGCCAGGGTGTTCTGTCACCCATCCTCCCTTCAGCCAGGGTGTTCTGTCAGAGGCTGAAAGCTGCCCATTGGTGTTGATAAAATGAACTCAAAACCAAACCCACAAACCGAACGGGCGCTCGTTTCTTTCGCGTGTTGTAGGGCCAAGGGGAGCAGGATGTGATTAAAGCCTCTTCCCTCCCATCTCCGGGGCTCTGGCTTTGTTATCCATATTCCCATGCATTATTTTGTTGCTATAGCAATACTTTTCCATGGGCCTAATCCTTTCTTATTTACAGGGAAGCCCTTACTTTGCTCTCTCAGTGCAGTGGGGCCTTTACTTTGGCAAATTACCTCTCAAATTACAGCTCGAGGTTACTTTTGCTTTTCAGCACTAATCTGGATTGGGGAATTCTTAATTTGGGTTAAAGTGGATTTGGAGATTCTTAGTAAAATAAGTGCCAAAGAATCACATCTGTAAAACTATAATATATATTGTGTGTGTCTGTATCTTTGCTGTCATGAATCTTCTCACCCAATTAAATTTCCTGTATGGAGGGGAAAGTGGTGGGGGAAACAGAAATAAATAAAAAAATCTGCATGCTCCAGATTTGCAGATTTCTGAATTCCATTTTCGTCATGACATTTCTCAGCAATTGAAAAGTATCTCTCAGTCAAAATTTTTATTCCTAACTGTGTGGCAGGAGGAGAGCAGGGTCATGGAGGAATGGAACAAGGCAGAGGCAGTGATTCCAGTGGTCCCAGCAGTGGTGGCTTTGGTCCAATCCATAATTTTTCTTCATTCCTCTTATTTTTCCTTCAATTTTCCTGTTTGTGTATGTGCTTATCTACATATAGCTGTGTATGATTTTGTAGTGTTCTTGGATCAAGAATCTGCTGTCCCTCACGCTGGGTCATTGCAACTCTCAATAATGCTTTTCTGTGTGGTTTGTGGATCAGCAAGAGGGTTAAAAGGTTTAAATAGTTATTTTGGAATGTATATGTGGATGGAAGTCAGGTTCAAGGTGGAAGGATTAACTTGTTTGCTTTGTATTAGTAATACATATTAATTCATTATCTGTTATTAATTTTTAATGGATGAGACCAAATTTTGGATTATCTTTCCTTAATACCTAGGAGAGTAATTACAACCTCAACTACATTGTCACAAGCTTGCAAAATTAGTAATTGGAGAAGGTTAATAAATATAACTGGGGTTGCTGAGCTGCTGTTGGAGGGCAACAATGCTGGATTTAGACGCTGTTACTTCAAATGTTTAAAGTCCATTTAAAGCCCAGCACTGAATTAACTGCAAAGACTGAAATTCAGCCCGAGGGCCCTGGGCTGGTGCTGATTATTGGCCACAGTTGCCTCACAGACAGGCTCACAGACATTGGCACACCTCTGAATTCACCCCAATTTACTCATGGCAGCTCCTACAGGCAAATCTATTCAGATGCATCAGTTCTTCCCACTATTCCCATTTGGGAGCAGCTTCCAGCTCCTCCAGCTGACACAGGCAGCTCTTCCACTGCTTTCCATGGCTTTAACCCTTCTGTGCTTCTTTCCTTGTGGAGAGGATCCCTCCTCCCCTGAAGTGCAGCCCTGGTGTCTCCCTGTGGGAATGCTCCTGGTGTGGGATGGATGGGATGGGTGCAGTGTGGATGAGTGAGCCACAGGCATGAGGAAGAATAATCAAAAGTTACAGAAGGAGGGGGTTCTTGATTTAAGGGGGGTTTTCCCCTGAAATCTGTTGTTTCTAGCTTCCTCTGACTTTTAAGAATGAAACCCCACAACATCTGTGGATAGGGAAATAATTTCCTTGGTGGTTGCTGAGTCTACACCAGTCTGTCCCACTGGAGCTGGGTCTCAGAGATTCAATGTGATTGATGCCTTTTCTGGCTTTAATTGCAATAATTTGTGCGCCTGAATATTTCCCAGAATTATTTTTTTTTCCCCAGGATCTAGCATTTCTTTTTCTTGCCCTTTCAAGAGACTCAGCTGGGATTATCCTGTCCTTATTTTCTGTGCCTTTGTTTTTGTTCACATTCCATAACAAGTGATGCTGGATTACAAAACCTACTTCAGGCTAATACACAATTGTCCATCGTTTTCCACTGGGGTGGATTTTAGTCAGTCCCTTTCCTCTTCCAAAACTGAGCTATTCTTGTGGCAGTCCCACGTGGAATGTCCCTGAGTCCTTCTGCAAGGCATGAACTCCTCTGGAGCCACCACGGCTTTCTCTGGAGATCTTAAATTTTCTTGACTTCAAAAGTCTATTTGTTATTTAAGGACACAGGATGTTCTCCCCATGTTTACAGAACACATTGTAACACACTTTAAGTGTAATTGGAGGGAAAGATCTTTGATGTCTATTGTAATAATTTCCCTCAAGGGCTGCAGGGTTGGTCCAAGTCTACACCAGTCTCTGGATATTTCCCTTTTTTTACCCCTCAAATAATGTCTGTTTTTTAGTTCATAAAATCCAAGAGTGTGGATGTTTTATATAAGATTTAAATATTTTAGTTTTGGGGAAAAAAAAAAATGTCTACATGGGTATAAAAATATTCTGTATTAATATTTCAGAGGAATTATTTCATTTGCCTTAATTTCCCTCATTTTATCATGATGGTTTTTCTGACTTTTTCTTCTGGATATTTCATAAATATACTTATATATTTAAATATATACACTGAGTGGCGGAGATGCAGGGACCAAATTTCTTCTGAGGGTTGGGAACAGAAGGGGGGAGGAGGAGTCTGCGCCATGTTCTGAAACATTGTAATGACCCAAAGCCCTTTCTGACATGAGAAATAAAATAGGTTAAGCAAAAATCCTGTTCTGTTCATACCTGAAATCCTTTTGTTAAATCCCTGCCCAACGTTTGTGTTTGCTGAACTCCCATACATCTCCATCATCTCACTGATAGCTTGGAGAACTTGAATTGCATTTCTAGAACAAGATTTCCAAATCTACATTTTTGGTGGATGTTTTAGCAGTCTTCTCTTTTTCATACTGAGTGTTCCTGGCTTTGAATACTAATTTTTGGTGACCAATTAATTTTTATCATGGCCATATCACTCGATGTTTTAGCAGTCTTCTCTTTTCATACAGAATGTTCCTGGCTTTGAATACTAATTTTTGGTGACCAATTAATTTTTATCATGGCCGTATCACTGAACTAAGATAAATATCATTTTTTGTTGTTTATTTCCCAATGCAACAAATCAATTTTACATTTTGAGTAGGAGGAGAACTAACTGAAGCTGGGAGAAATATAGATAACTGTGTGTCTTTTTTAGACCCCAAAAATAAAGAGAGATCTCACAGCTTTTTAATCATGGATTCTCGAGGTCTATATTTAATATCCGGAATTTAACATCATTAATTTCATAGCAGATTTTATCATCAAATTCATTAATTTTCATCAGAATGCAAGTGATAAATTGTTCTGGATAAATAATCATCCATCTATGCCATTGTTGAGAGAACAGACCTAAGCTGGGCTTTGAGGAATTGGGAATCTTGTGTCTACAGAAGGGAATGGAGCTGGCAAAGGGTCTGGAACATCAGCCCTGTGAGGAGCAGCTGAGGGAGCTGGAAGTGTTTGCTCTGGAGGAAAGGAGGCTCAGGGAGAACTTTCTGACTCTTCACAACTCTTGACAGGAGGGTGCAGCTATGTGGGCATCAGGCTCTGCTCCCAGGGGACAAGGGACAGCAAAGGACAAGGAAAAACGGCCAGGGAAGGTTCAGGTTGGACATTAGGAAAAGTTTCTTCACTGCAAGAATAGTCAGGCATTGGAGGGGCCATCCAGGGCAGTAGTGGAGTCCCCATCCCTGGAGGTCTCAAAAATGAGTGCACACTCCATGTGGCACATCCTCCTGGTGAGGTTTAGTGGCCATGGTGGCATTCATTGGAGGCTGGATTTGATGACTTTGGTGGGATTCATTAGAGGCTGGATTTGATGACTTTGGAGGTCTTTCCAACCTTGATACTTCCTGCATGCAGATGATGGTGCCCAGCAGCCATCCCTGCTGCCACCTGACACATCTGGCTGCCCCAGGCAGGTGCTCTCACTCCTGGCTGGACACTGGGATGTCTCCCAACAAACCAGGGGAAAACCACCCGGAGCAGTTGAGGCCATCACAGCAAAGCTCTCTTGCTGTGAAGTGCTGTTACCTCGGAGCAGGGAATACATATTTATGGAGCATTATTTACTCTCAATCAGCAGAATATAGGCCAGCTTTGAAATGCAAATGAGCTGCTTCATCTACAGCCCAAGCCTGCAAAGGCTGAACCCACCCAAATGCACCATTTCTGTTCTTCCAAAGGCCAAGCTCGCCCAGCTACAGCACTTTCCCTCAGGAAGTTTTGTGGGGGAAAACTGTTTCTGCTTTTCATTTGCTCTCCTGAATTTGAGGTTTCCTCCAGGTAGCCTTTGGTGCTCTCTGTTTATCAGGGAACTGATCCATGTTCTGTGGGCAACCCCAGCCGTGCCGCAGCTTCTCCCTGGAGTCTCCATCCACACCGTGCTCCTGAGCCCTAACAGCTTCCAGGTGCTGGGACAATGTGTGCTGCACATGGCCCAAATTGGGGCTTTTCACACAGCCATCACATTTGCTTAGGAAGAAAGTTCCTTTCCTCCCCAGCAGAAACACCCCAGCGTCCCTTCCAGTGCCATCTGGGAAGAATAACTGGTGCAGCAGAGTAATTCTGTTGTCTCTATGCATCCAGGCAGAATTCCCAAGTTATTCCACCTGAAAACGTGTCTCCTGCAATGGCCATCAAATGGGTTTCCAACACGTGCAGACGAGCCTGTAAGTGCTGTTTTTATTCCAGGCTAACTTGAGCAAAGAGTGAGGGAATCCAACAGAGAGGGAAGGTTGACTTGCTAACAGGAGTATTAGAGAAGAGGGAAAATATAGCCAGGAGAGCAGATGAAGATGGATTATGAAAATACTAGACTTGGATCTCCTCCTGGCTCAGTGGTATAAGAAAAAAATTGGCTCCTCCCACAAATATTTTTACTCCCTAAATAAAATTATTACTCAGTATTATCATATCAAAAATAGTAGTGTCATAAACATATCCCCAAATGCTTAATATTCCAGTCCAAAATTTTCTGCTTTTAAATGCTACTTGAAGAAAAAAAAGCAAATATTTTATATATATTTATATACATAAATAGTATATAAAAAACTACTTTCTAAAATAAATTATAGGCAGTTTTCTCAACAAAAACTGTTTTTATAGTGCTTTTTCCTTACCATCCTTTATCCTGGGTGATATTCTTGGCTAAAATTCCCAAAGAATGTCACAATTTAGTTGTATTTACCTTTGTCATTCCCAAACTTCCATCCATTAGAGTCCAGCCGTGGTGCCAGATCCTCTGCAGGTTTATCCTGCTGGGTCTGCCCAACACCTGTGCAACTCCAACAGGAAACACATCCTTTCCTCACAGGTGGCATCCCAAAAATAGGATGAGGAGAAACAAACTAGGTAATGTTGCACCACAGCACTTTCCTACTAGAAATGAAAATTCTTGGCTGTTAGAGCTAGAAAATGAATTAAAGAATGCAGATTTATTAATCCCAGTTGTTCAAATTCCAGCTCACATAACAGCTCTTTTCCCATGAGCAAAGTTTTTATGCTAAAATTCCTCTTTTGGAAGTGTCTGGAATATTTTGCTATTACTTAGTTGCTCATGCTGAGCAATTGATTTTTTTTCTTGGCTCTAATCAGATGTTATTGCTTTCTCTTAATTTACTTTTATAGCTGTTTAATGAAGGCTGCTCCTAAATGGTGGAAAAGAATCCAGAGGATTTAGGGAGCTAGAAAAGCTCTTGGAATGTGATTTGTGGTGCATTTCAGGTGGGAGGGAGCAATTCCTGCACTCCATCCTCCACCAGCCTGCCCAGCTCTGCAGATGAGATCATTTAGTCAGTTAAAAGTCATCCTGAAGCAAAAACAACTTCCAGATGTTTCTCTAATTTTGCAGGACACTGAACTGTGAACAGTCGTTAAACTTTATCCCTTTTGCTTCCTGAGTTTTCCAAGACAGAAACAGATAAAAGAATGGGGGGAAAAAAAAAACCCAAACCACTGCCAAAGGATAATTGTGCAAAGGAAAACTCTGGAGTAAATGTGTTTATTGTGGGTATGGCAAAGAGAAAAGGAGCAAAGTGCAAGGGCAAAGCTTGGAAGCTCAGTCACTGTCCTGGAGAATGGGATCAATCCCACGTCTTGGTGGTGTTGGGAAAGTCAAGTGTTGGAAACCTCCCTGCAGAGAGGGATTTGTTTGACAGTTATCACTTCCCTAAAACTGGCTCTGATGGAGACTGAGAGCTTGAGATCTGTCAGGAAAAAGGGGTTTGCTGTTAAAATTAATCTGTACTTGCTGAAGATGAGCTCCTGACTCGTCATCCTCCCTAACCCTGCATAGCTACAGTGAGAATCAAGGATATTTTCTCCTAAAATCCAGGACTGTGAATTAAATCCTCCATAAAATTTTGATAAAGATCTTGCAGCTTCAACTTTAGAAAGCATGTACTTATTAAAACTCCTCCAACTTGATGTTTAATACAATATTGACATCCAGTAATTAGTTCATCCATGATATCCTTCAGTTCTTTTCTGCCAATTAGTGCTGCAGTTTTCACTTTTGCCTGTCATAGAAATAAACAGAGAAGGTACCATTAGATTTTATTCTATTACCTTTTTTTTTTCTTTTCATGGTGGTTTCCCCATTTCTTTTTCATCCATTTAATGCTGGAAGATGTGGAAATTTGCCAATTGCCCCGACATCTACAACACCTCTTTTTCTGAGGAGAAACAATTCAGCTCTAATCTCCCCAGACAATGCTGTCCATAAATTAACGCAGGCTCAGTTTGAGGGACTTGATCTTGCTGCTTTCATTTCTCACGTGACACTTGAACGGAAAACCAAGTGGATTTTAAACAGCTCTAATTTGTATTTCCCAGTTAAGAACCAGTATGATCAGTTGATGTGGTTGCAACATTATTTGGAAAAGACCCAATACAGACTTTTCCTATATTTTCCCTGTAAATGGTGTCATTTTACATTAATATCATCTCTGGTTTTGTGGAAGCAGCTCCTGTGTTTTTTTGTTGCTTCTCTGGATTAGACTGGCTGTTATGAATTTGACAACAGTTATCAAATCTCCCCTGCAGCAGATTGACTGTCAAGGATATGATGGTCAAATGTTTCACATATTGCAATCAAACCATTTGTGTTTGGTTTGAAGAATTCCAAAAGAAAGCTGTCAGCTAAGAAATGAAGTTGAAGTAGCCTGAAGCTTTTGGAGCATGTTGATCCAATTATGATGATCCACTCATATCCTTCAGCTTTTTTTTTTTCAAAATCAATTTTCATTTTAGCTCAGGGGACGGGTTTTTTTTGGTAATGCAGAGAAACATCTGTAAGGGTATTTCAGATGTGTTGTTTCAGGAAATTTCTTTTTTTGTGTGCAGGAGACCATTGAACTCCACGTTGATTTTGCAAGTGGTTTTTGTCTCCAGTGCACACACATTTATTTTATATATTGTACATACATGTACACGATGCAATATGTACTAACCTGAATGGGAATTTTAAATTAGTTTACATGTGTTTAATCTGGTTGCTTGAACCTGAGGAGAAAAAACTACAGCAAAACCCTGAGGGCTTAAACTGCCAGCACTTAAGGATGGATGTAAAGAAACCTAAACCGTGAGCATTGTGGAAGAGATTCCCAGCTGGTGTTTACCAGGAAAGCTGTTTGTCACCTGCAGGGCTCTCTCCTGGACAGACACTGCTGCCATGACATGTTGACATAACAAGTCAGTGGTCAGCTCTCTCCTTTCACTCCTTCAGCTGAAAAATACCAGCTGAAACCACTTAATATTTGTTATTCTGCTGCCAGGTGTTGTTGCTGGTGAGTTGATCCCTGTCCCTTGTGCAGCCGTGGGTGACACCGAGGTGTGACAAGTGTGAGGACAAAGCCATGCCCACCCACACTGTCCCCTGCCACGGGTACACAAGTGGAGCATCAGAGCTGATCCAAGATTGCTGTGCTGTCCTCATCCCAGATCAAGTGTTGACAGGCTGTTGTTTTCACATTCCATGGCAAGTATTTAACAAATGCCACTAAATAAGGAGATATCCCATGGTGAAAAGAACTACATCTGGGTGGTATCACCAGGGTGATGGACACTGAGGTTGGGGTGATGGTCTCCAGTGTCCAACACAAAGGCACAAATTCCCTGATGTTGGGAGTGGAGAGAGACCCAAACCAGGACCTCATCCCTTTGGTCACCACTCCTGGTAGACCCAGTTCTGCTGGAGATCCCTACAGCCATAAATATCCTTCATTCCCACGGCCTGGTTCTCTTCTTGAGCAGGAGATCTATAAATTCTTCAAACTGGCAATCAATTCACAATCCATACGCCCACCAAGCTGTGAGTCTGATGACCTTTCAGAGATCCATAAAATGTTCAGGAACCACCTCTATAAAATCTCCATGACTTAACCCAAGAGTAAGAAATGGGCAAGACCTCCAAATCTCCAGAACTGAAATTTGACCTTTCCCTCGTGGTTCATCTCCAAGCTTTACTTAATGATGATTCTGCTAGGAGAACACACTACCCTGAGATAAGAAGGGGCAGCCTGGCTATTGCAGCAAGAAATATTTCCAATTTTACCAATTATGTTCTGAGTGAAAAACTGTCTTAAATTTAATAAAGACCTGGTAGAACCAAAGGTTTTTTGACGGGAACAGGTGCCCAACCACCACAAACATGCTGTGGTCAGCAAGATCCTTAAAATATAATCCTGATACAGCTGATTGGGGGGCAAATAGTAGATATGGCAGTTCTTGGGGCATCTGGCTCCTTGAGTCATCTGACTGTGGTGACAGAAAGTCTTTTACACTCTTTGTCACCAAAGCCAAGGCACATCCTGCTCATTCACTCAGCACACTGAGCTTGGGACATGTTGTATTGGCTCTTTTGTCTCATGAGCTGCCAAAAGACACCAAAAAGTATCCATTATTTCAGGTTTATTGAGGGGTTTAAGATCTTAAATGAGATGTTTATAGTGAAGTTAATCTTGCTTTTTGTGCCATCATACCTAGAGATGAAGGGCAAATTTAACCTCCCTTTCAAGCAGTGTATTTTGTTAAATTGGGATATTACCAAAATACACCAAAAAGTATCCATTATTGTCAGGTTTATTGAGGGGTTTAAAATCTTGAATGAGATGTTTATAGTGAAGTTAATCTTGCTTTTTGTGCCATCATACCTAGAGATGAAGGGCAAATTTAACCTCCCTTTCAAGCAGTGTATTTTGTTAAATTGGGATATTAATATGAATTGGATGGCTGATACTTTCTGTGATATAAGTCAAGGCTTAATTGATGGTACTTAAATATCTTTGCACCTTGCAATACTGGATTTGAGAAATTATTTTGGTAAATGCTGGTTTTCAGCAGAAATCAGGTTTATTTTCTTTTAGTTCTGAAGCCCTGGAATTTCTCAAGGAAATGAAGAGTTTATTTGATAAATCCCAAATATCCATGAACAGACTCCAAATGCTAACTTTACCAAAACAGCTGATTTGCACCAGTTGAAACTTTCAGCCCTTTCTTGTCTCAAAATTTGCAGTAAAGGCAGTGCCCAGTTCCCTGGTGATTTTACAGGGAACTGGATCAGCTCCATAAAGTTACCTGGAAAGGAACAGACCCACAGATACTGAACAATTTGCCAAGCATTTTTATGAACTGATGATGGAGAACCACACTAAGACCAGAGATCACCTTTCAAACCTTTTGGCCTAAAAGTACTTTATCTTGGATTTAGAGTATATCCATCAAACTTTGAAGTTAAAAAATTAACCAACTCGGCTTTTTTGAGTCCTTTCACTCTGTACAGTAGCACTGCTGTTTGAAAGAATTATTCCAAAATCATTCAAGGTTTTATTTAACTGTAAATATTTATTTTCCATCAAAGGAAGGGGTTCCCAGAGGTGGCCAAGGCATCCAGCTGGCGGCTTTTCAACAATATATTAATTTTTTGTACACCCTTTTCCAAGCTGTGCAGTCAGCAGGAGTCAGGAGCTGTTGAAGACAAGGTCTCCTGCAAAGGGCACATTTCTCATGGATAAACACGATGGGGCATATTCTGCTCTAGAAAGGATTCATCCTGATTTTCTTCTCCCTCAGACCAAAGGTTTCATTTCAGTATAAGGCAAAGCAAAACATTTGTTTCCAGTAAAAGCAAAGTATTTTGTGGCCTCCTGAATATTTCATTGGAGAATCTTTACCTAATTAAGGTAAATTTTCCAAATAGTTTATTTTTACAGTAGGACGGGAATGGAAGCTGGAGTTTGGGGCTCCTCCAGGAGAAACGAAACCTCTGTGTTGGCAAACATGAGCAGCACTGCACAGATGTTCCAGACAAGGGTGGACCTGCATAAACACAGGAAAAAACCCTGTCCAATCTCTCCAGATACTGAATTGTACAAGGAGCAAATCACTCAAAATTAATACAGCTCATGATACTGAAATAAGGAAAGTGCCAGTCACAGTCTCCAGCTGCTGACATGGAGTGTCCCAGAATCCCAGGATTTGGGCAAAAACCTGTGTCAGCAGTTAATGACTCACTTGCAGAATGGAGTGATTAATTATTTTTTGTATGACCACCCATGGATGCTTTAGCTGTGGCCTGGAATGGGTCTGTGTTAGTGCTTCATGACAGCAAACTCCAATCCAGGATGAAAGACTGGGATGTAATTAGCATTGTATGAGGAAATACCAAGAAAAATATTAATTGCCTATACATCATAAATTTGACCGATGTCAAATCATTCTGTGGCCATGCCAAGGAAGGAAAATTTCACAGATGGATTTAAAGAAGAATCCAGTCACTATTCCTACACGTGTAGGGTTATTTGGATAAATGGAGAAAACAGGTTTCTTGAAACTATTGGCATCCCAACATGAACTGGGTGAGGTAGAAAAGTTCAGAGCTTGACTGGACCAGATCCTCAGCAACCTGCTCTGGCTGTGAGCAGCAGATGGGCCTGGGTGGCATCTGGGGGTCCAGAGGGGTCCTGTGGAGACACAAAATGCTGATGGTTTGCTGACGGATGAACAGAGAAGGGCATGTTTTAGTTGTATCACAGAGGGAAAAAAATCTGGGACTTCAGCATAAGCTGGAGGCATAAACTCAGGGAGATTTGCAAATGGATGTAAAGTTAGTGTTGCTTAAAAACAGGCCAAAGAATGAAAAGGCAAATAGTGTGGTGGTATTTTCCACAATGTTTATGTACTCATAAGTCTAATCAGCCTGGGGAAGAAAGATTAATAATTCCCTTTAAATCACATTGAACCAGAATAGGTGGCTCAAGAGTTACACGAGGACTAGACAGATCAGGAGAGAAGCAAGATGAGCAGAAGGACCATGTGGGGTTCAGACAAACCCACCTGACCCCCACTGGCTGAAGCTCAGCCCCAGGATGTGTTTTTGCACCATGGCCCTGAGGATTCGAGCAAATGTTTTGGGGCTGTTCATTATTATCTCCTCAAAGGGAGGAGGGAGGACCTTGACCCTTCATGTTTTCTGCTTTAAGCATAAACCCCTTATCAAAACCACGCAAAAACACTGAACAACTTTCAGAGTTGTGTTTAGCTGCTTAAATTTCCAACCTGAGCAAATGGAATAATGTTATTTATTTATTTATCCCTGTGCCACTGCTCGGGGGCAAATACATAAAGATGGATCATTTCCCACTGGAAGCTTTTGACTCCAAGTTTAGAGGAGTTTAGTCACGTCACACATGCCAAGTCTGGTGGAATTTGGCAGAGCTGTTTAAACTTTAACGAGGGTAAAGGGATGAACCTTTACCTCAGCTGTGCTGATGGTTACAATACTATGATAATTCATCAGGAGTTTAGTGCTCAGCTTCCCATTAAAATACCCCAGTCAGCCAGGATCAATCCCTACAAATCTGCCAAGAAAGATACAACTTGGATCAAACAATAACATTTTTACTCAGGCTGCACAGACACAGTTTGGCTCTGATGTGTTTTCCCGGGTGAATTACAAAAGCAGGATTTGGAGATTCTTCCGTCTCGGGAATTAAATGCTCAGAACTATTGGCTGTCAACTTGAAGAATGTTAGATCTGCATCTCTCCACAATTGTCTTAAGTTTCTTGGAATGGAGCCCAGCTATTAGCAGGGGGTAAATAAGACAAAAATTGACAACAATGTGCATTGTAGGGTGAAGCGTGGAAGGCTGAGGTTTAGATGTGAATGGTTAATGGATTTCTTAGAACTGTGGTATTTGATTTGAAGCTTACCATGTTTTTCAAGCAAGTTCACCTCAGTTGATCTCTGAAAACTTTTTAAAAAAAGAGAAGTATATTTTATTCCCTTTGAAACACTGCAAAAATACAGGGTAGTGTTTATTAACATGTGTGTCATTTTGGAGCTTGTGCAGAATCATTCTATGATGGTTAAAAATATGTTTTAAATGTGCATTGTTGTAAGTTTGAGTTGGCCAGATTCAGTTTGGCTGTTGGTGTGGACCAATGCAGTAAAATGAATTCTGCTTGGTGAATTAGGGGTTAAATATCTGTTAATTCCAAGTGTGTTTATGCTATTTCCAAACTCCTCCTTTTGATTTTACAACATACAGTGGGTACAAGGTTGTGAGGTCAGACTGGGAGTGATTCTGCATTTTCAGAGAAGTGGTTTTTGCTTTATTTTTTCTGCTGCCTTCTGTATTTGGACCATAAGAATGTTTTTTATCTTCTGTGGCATGAGCTGTGCTTTTTATCCTACAGCACCTTTACTAGGGATGAAAAGGCCCAAGAAAAATGATAATTTTACCACAGATCCAGTGAATGAACAGCACAGCTAAAATACGGCAAACTTGTAAAAGACCCCATTTCAACAAGTTTCTAAGGAGCACAAATACAAATACCCTGACACAAGTCTCAAGCAACACAAACAAACCTAAATACACATCAAAGCTCAGTTCAGCCAGGTACCTCAGCCTGGGGTTATTGAGATGTGCTGTAGCCCTCCTCAATCCACAGGTTTATTCTCATCCATGCACATTTAGGGGAGTAAAAACTCTTTGTCTTGGCAAGCAAAGCCAAGCCTTTATTTCATTCTCTTAATTTCCCTGCTGAAGCAAATTTTTCTGCCTCTCCCTGGACTTCCTTCCTTGGGAAAAATGGTGTTTTTCTGTAGGTTCTGGATGTGTTTGTGGATTTTCAGTGAGTTCCCCCACCCTTCCCCGTGGCAGTGCTGCCTGAGCCTCTCTCCAAGCAGCTGATGGGGCTTGGGCAGAGCTCGGCTGCCTTTGCACCAGCCTCGATTCCTTCCCAGTGACAACACCAAGTTTCACTCTGGAGCCTGAGGTAGGTTTCTACTCAGATAAATCTGCATACAGCAGGGATGAATTTAGTCACACAGATTCTAAAAAAGAGTGCACATAATGCCTCCAAAACTTGACTTTACTCAGTTGGGAAATATCAGCCCCCAGCCCTGTCCTGTTTTCAGTAACTGTTGTTATGTCGCAGTAATCCAATTTTATATCCGGAAACCTCTGTGGTTTTATTTATACAAACAATTCTTGATTTTCTATTTTCTCTGGAAGGAATGGAGGAATTTTTAAACTTTGTGTTCCCATGATTGCAGGTGTGTATTATGGCACTGGAAAGAAAATTACTGCCATGAATATATGGCTGATGGAGACCATTCAGGAGTCATGATGTGCAATGAGAAACTCCCAAAAACTTTTTCAGGGCATGAATTTAGCAACAAACATAAACCTGAGATTGAAAATGAGCAGCTGGGTTGTTCCATTTGGTGAGTTCACACAGTCAGCAGAAGTTGGGCTGAGTTGGAGTGACTTTGCGTCTTTTTTTAAGCAAAATGTCACCCACTTGGGCCTAAGACCCTGTACCAATATAAACCAATAGCTTAGAGTCACTGGGTAGAGGAAAATACTAAATGGAAATTATTTGGAATATACCAGAAAGTCCCAGGAAAGTGGAAGAGCAGAAAGGTCCGGTGCAGCTTCTCCAGGATTCCTGTAAATGAGGAGTTTCCAGGTCCCATTGATCATTCCTCTTTGCACCATGTGTATAAAATAGCAATTTGAGGTTTCAGGAGTGTCATGTCTGCATGATGAGTCCATCAATTTTCTTTGGCTGCAGGTTTCCCTTCAGTGGCTGGGAAGTAAATTATGAGAAGCTGAAGGAGAAAGCCGTAAATTATTGGGCTCTGCCAGCTTCAATATCCGCAGCCTGACGGAGCCTTGATTTGACAACAATCTGCTTGTCAGTCTCTCTTGCAAAATATTAACACACTCAATTATCAAATGTGTTATCCAACTGTTAAATCTCACGGATAGAGCAGTCCAAAGTCCAGGGTCAGGCTCCGCTTCTCCTCCTGCAGCAAAGCATCTGCTCAGGCTTGGGAGCTGCTCCTTCTTGCCCTGTGACAGCAGCATTTCTCTAGGGTTAGTTGTGGGTTTTTTGGGAATTCAGGCTCTTTCTGTGAGAAAACTGGAAAGAAAGGCACAAGTGTTGTTGCTTGGTTGCCCCGGGTGCAGTCGGAGTTTCTGGGAACAGTGCTCCCCAAATCAGCCTCTTTGAAGGGGAAGAAAACAAATTATGTGCTTTTTAAAAGCCCAAGTTTTGGAGGAAGCACCAGGTTTCCTTCATGTAAGAGCATTTTACTAAATCAAGTGTATTCTAATCACCAGCAAAAAAAAAATCTCATCTTTCTCTGAAAGACCCTTTGGGGAAACCTTCCCACTTCAGTAGGGTTTTATCCATCCTCCTGCACTTTTCCCAGGCAATGGGGATGAACATTAGTCTGTCTTCTCATCCTGTAAATTATGATGGGCCACTGTAGATAAGGGGATTGTGCTAAACATTAAAAACAGTCACCTGGAAACAAATGAAAGCATGAGTAATAACCACATGCAAATTTCTCCCCCATTTATAACTTGCTAGTAAATGCTGACATTTGGAGCGAGGGAATGCAGTACAGGAGGAGGATGTTGGTTTTTGCAATTACAGTCCCAATCCATTCTCAAAAGATTAAAGTTTTACACAGTGGTTGTTCTCGGGAAATTTGCTGAATCCTAATATTTAAGATGAAAGCATAATGAAGGATGATTTTTTTTTTTAAGAATTGTCTGATAGGCTTGATTTGCCAGTTCCCACTGAAGCAAAACTTTCCTCTGACTTCAATTATCAGTAAATTGTGTTGACCTCAATAAGGGTTTTTGCAGAACTGGACCCGTAGCATGAATAGGCTGTTCTGTGCAGAAAAGTGACTGCATGAAAATGGCATCTTCTTACTCATCAGTTCTGCCTCCCGAGGGCACACGAGCTGCTGTGCCTGGCGTTAATGACAGAAATGAGGTTTTGCTGCTCTTTCCTCCTGTGAGACCCCCGGAGCTGGTGGAACCAGGTTGGGAGTTGGTGCAACAGTGGCAGAATTTGGGTGGGAACAGCTTGGTTCTCTACACCCAGAGGGGTCTGAGCCCCCAGGCTGCACCCCAAAAAGGTGTGAGCCCCAAGGCTGTCCCCCAAAAGGGTGTGACAAAAGCCAGCCCCCTGTCTGCACACGACAATGAATCAACCATCATTTTCCCACTGGGCTACTCCAGACCCGGAGCTTTAAACGCTCTCTGTTTGACATCCTCCTGATTTATTGCATTTGTAAAGGTGACCTTAAATATTTTAATGGTAATAATTCTTTCAAGGGCTTAAATCAGTAAATGTGCTGTGTTCATATTTTGGCATTATATACTGTAGGCAATTTAATCCATATAAGCAGTTTCAGTGATATTAACACTGTAGGCAAACTGATACTAAAGTTTAAATGTCAGAGAGAGTTTCCATATTACATCTAGTGCAAACAAAGCATTTTTTCTCCAAGTACTGAGGCATAAAATACCAGGAGATAGTAAAGACAGAGAGTGCCAATGAGTCTGAAATAAATAGGAGGTGAAATTTATAGTATTTTCAAATATGTGCCCTATCCAAGGACTGCTGCAGCTGCACAGGTCTATAAAATTAGAGATAAGAGAAAAACCTTGTAGGCGCTTCACAATAAATGCACCTCCACCAGGGTATCTATCTGGATTTCTGTAACTCCTTGGAGATTTACTATTTCACCTTGGATTTATTTCCCACTGTGCATAGCATGGTATTTCTATACTATGGTATGAAATACCATCTCCACAGGATGGTATTTCATATTTCCTCCATTGCCCCACTCGTTATGCAGTGACAGGTCCCAGTTGTAATCACTGGGCAGGGATGGGGCATCCTGAGCCCACCCCTTGCAGGAGGGTGCAAACAAAAATGGGCTGGGATGATCCCACCAAGATTTACACAGTGGTGCTACAGGATCTTGGGATCAGGCAGGTTTCCATCCCATGGCCCCCAAGCTCTGGGTCCTTCTCACACCCAATGGGCAGCCAAGACTATAACTTACTGGGGGGAAAAAAGCAAGGATTGGGTAAAAAGAGGTGCCTTCCTGAGGTGCTGGGTGCTGCCCATGTTGGGATAAATGATGCCTGTGGCTCTCCAGGGCCATCGGCCCTGGGAAGGTGCATCTGAGCCAGCCAAGCACCGGCTCATAAAACCTGTGACAAATGGTCAAGAGGTTTATTGGCCATGTACTGCTGTGCATGACCCCATAAACCAGCAAGGATGTGTGGAAACACGGGCTGTTTGTTAGGGTGTTTGCTTGTTAAATAACCTGACCTGCTCTGAAATCTCCTCTGGCATCCCTGGGCTGAGAAACGGGGGGAACTCAGTAAAAATAAGTAAAGCAACCCATGAATGATGTGTAGGAAGTCAGAGGAGGAGGAAGCACAAGTGCTGTCACAGAGGATGAGGGTGGAAGGGAATAACCATCAAGAAATAGCTTTTATGAGCTAATCACGCTCTTTTTTTCCTATGGACTCTTATCCTTGATTTAATCCCTCTGAAGGTCTGGCACAGCTTTGGTGACCATGACTCCTGGGAATGTTCATCACTATCACTTAGGTGGCAGGATTGTGGTACCAGGCTTGGCAGTGCCTCTTTATCTCAAGGAATTTTGAAGGTGCTTCAGGCAACTTTAGGAAATTGGATATAAGAGAGAAAATCCTCCTCCTGCTGGGATGGTGAAAAAGGTCCTGAGCCTCCATCCTTCCCTTTCAAGCTAAGCCCTGCCAGACCTTGGTGAGATGTCCCAGACCCCATGGGAGGAAGGGAAAGCCTCTGCCATGAGAAGTTTCTTTTACTATTCAAAAAACTCAAACACAAATAACACCTTCCCAGCTGTGTCATTGCATCAAGGTGAACTTTTAGTGCTCCAGGCTGAAGGATTCCTCTGGAACAGCACTTCTCCCACCAGGAGCCCCTAGAAGCACGATGTGACCATCACCTTTTCTGGCCACAGCTCCTGGGTGAGCAAGTGACCCTATGCATGATTTGCACACTCCAGAACCTGTCAAAGTGAGGAGAAAATGAATGTGCTCAAGATCTCATTGCAAATTTCAGCCTTCTGCTGAAACAGAGCCAAGATCTTTAATTCATATTCACATTCCTAATCAATATTTCAACAAAATCAAAGTGTAAAGCTCAACCTGTATAATCGTGGTTCTGCCTTCATCCTGATTGCACTTAATTTCATCAGGGTCACACTGAAGAGCTCAGGCTTGTTTAATTCTAAACTCCAATGACAGTCAGAGGAACCCAATTTTAGCTGTGGCTCTGTAAGATTTTTTTTATTCAAAAGCAATTAAATGGCTTTCTTTGGCCTCCTTAAATTGACAAACTGTAAATAAGGGTTGTTTCTCCATAGGAAATGATACCACCATATTTAAAACATATATAGAATGCCTTGTGATAACTGCTACTACCTCAATAGATGATAAGCCAATAAATTAAAGTAACAGCACATAAAATGATGAATTCTGGTAGACTTAAGGTGATATAAAATAATTGGATACTTCCCTGTTATTTCCATTTTTAATGGGGTTCCGTGGCAGTACATTCTGGCAGCAGGGCTGGAAAGGAAAATTAATCTTTATGCATCATCATCAAGCAGTGTAAACATGGCCAAACTTAATTAGGACATAATAGATTGTTAAGTGTCAGCCCCTCAGAGGTGAGATTTCTCTGGCAAGTGATTCAGACTCTCAGGGAAGGTCTTCTTTAAAAGAGTGGTAGTAGCTCTTCCATGCCTCTGACAACAAACCCCATGGAAGAATCCTGCCACAGAGGCAGCTTTCCATGGTCCCAGGGCCAAGCACAAATCTGCAGTGAAATATTAATGCAATGTGGCCTGAGGTTGTACTGCTCTGGCAGGGAAAACTCTTGGTTTACTGCAAAAATACCAGCAGGAGCCATTGAAATCTCCAGCAGGATGGAAGTGCTGGGCCTTCCCAGCTCTTCTTCCACAGCCATGGAGAGGGGAACTGGGCTGAAGCGGGTGTATAAAAATAGCAAAAGTCTTACTTGGCATACTGTCTTTTAGACATTATTGCACATTAAGTAGAGAAATGCAGTGCAGTCTATTTTTCACTTCTATTTCTGATACTTTCTTTTGTCATTAGCAGATCCATTCCTGTGTGATTTTCTGAGCCTGTTGTACTGTGACCTCTCTTTCCATGGCAGCAGTTTGAATTTACACTTTTATATATCAGTATATATTTATACTTTACTACACATGCTCTTGCTTCTTAAATGGACCAAGTTCACTAATTGAACATAAGATGATAATTTCTGGTTTAAAAGTAGCTTCAAAATGTAGCTCAGAAAGCTCAAAGCTTTTTGTGAGAAATGTTGCAAACTAATTCTGAAAAGAAAATGCGTTTTATTGAACAGTTTCAGTCTGGATTCAATGTCTGTACAGTGTGGACAGCAGAAAATCTGGGCAAGAAAACATATTGTAGTCTCAGGGGAATTTTAGTTGTGTCTGCTTTAAAACTCATTTTGTAGTATGGGTTTGGTGTGTCGAGGTCACGACGCACAGTGGCATGAAATGGCCAGATGTGGAGATCTTTTTCACACTGTCAAATACCAAAAGGTGTCTTAATAACTGGAAATCAAAGTGCAGCATCATCTTGAATGCCTTGATTGCTCCAAGGTTCCTTTTGGAGTTCAGCATTCTTGATTTTATTTCCTGATAATTGTGTTAAGAGTTTTCTGCTGCTCAATTGCCTCAGGAATTAGGAGATGGTTTTGAGAGCAGGGGAAGGACTCCCCTGCTAGCACAACTCTCCAGGGCAGAAAACATTTCTCATTATGGAAATTATCATAGATATTGTATGAAAAGGGGAAAAAAAACAATTTCAGAGCTGTAGGAAAGGTCTACTGCAGACCACCACACCGGATTCATCTTGTTAATCAGGATAAAAACAGCAGAGAAGACAAAACTATTGAGTTCCCAGCTTTATTTGATCACTACCATCCTTGAAGAGGGGTTTTATGTACTTTGATTTCTATTTTAAGTCTTTAATTCACTTTTTAATTCCCTCCTTGCTAATTTAATATGTTTTGCTCTTTGTTTGCACCACCTCTAACTAAACCAGCTTAATCCATGTATATCTCAGAGTCAGACTCCACCCCTGCATTTGTTTTTGCATTTCCACTCTTTGGTAATAGCTTTTACAAGCAGACCAGTTTAAATTCTTAATTTTGTCTAATTCCTCTAAATGCACAATGATTCTTCAACTGGAAAGGAAAGAGAGTAGCTCAGAATGATCCATATGTTGAAGTACTGTATTTTCATCATTTAAATGATAAACTTCCCATCAAATATCCACAAATGTACATTCATGACTCCCATCCAATGATCCATTGGCCAGAGGCACATACATTGTTTTAATTTATTTTGGAGTAAAGGTGCTTTCCTGCCGAGTTCGGATAAGCTTGCTATGCACCAAACAGATGTTCAATAAAAGAGACTTTACTGAATATGACAGAGAAACTCAGGGAAAGGGGATGAAGGAAGGAAAATTACAGGATGTATGGCTTCCTGGTTCATCAAACAAGAGGCCATGCTTCTAATGGGGGCCCTTTTATGGATGGAGCAGTAATGAAACAGAAGGACCAGGGATGTCTTGGAAGAAGATGACACCAGTGTGTTGCTCGTGGTGGAATTAACTTTGGCAAACCCACTGCAAGAGCACACCAATCTCCCCATCCTCTGACGGGTTCAGTTCCTCCCATCATGGGAAAAAAACACCTGCAAAAATTCACCTGCAGGATCTGGGAGAATTACAAGGTCTAGAGGTGGGCAGGTGAGGGTTCCTTCCCACCATGTGAAACAGCCAGTTTTGCTCTCGGAAGGGAAAAGGGATTCTTAAACCACCCAAGCCTTACATCTATTCAGGCTTTTCCTATTTGGAGAAAGGTGCTATTTAAGGAGGAGCTGAGGAGCACAAAGCCAGCCTGATTCATCTTGGGATCAGAGAGGGAATGCTGCCTTTGAGATAAAGATGGCTCTGCTTTGAAAGGTTTCTCCTTTGTCTCCTTGTGTCCACCCACCACGTGGGACAGCTCCTCCTGAGAGACACACACCAGGAGAAAAGCACCTCCCCTGCCTGCTTCCAGGGAGCTGAACCTCCAAATTTTGGATGTCTCCATCAAAAAGAGAATTCATTCCTGACCTTCTCCAGCCCCACCCTGCCTTGGAGCCCACTGGAGATGGGTCTCCATCTTGTGACAGAGAATTGATTCCACAATGCAATTTTTAAACCTGGAAAAATTTAACACCACCCTGGAAACTTTTTTATTCACAAGATGTGAGCCTCAGTGTTGATTTGCCAAGGAAGGGGAATTGACATTTTCCACCCAGCAATCTGCTATGCTTGTCCAGGGGCAGCTCACAACCAGCTTCCCTCATTCTACCTGCCACTTATGGATGTGTCAATGTGGTGAAAACTTGAAGTATTTAAATATTTTTGTGATCATTTTGGTAAAATCTGATGGTATAGAAGGTGGAACAGGTTCTGCAGGTGCAGCTCTTCCATCAGTGCTGTCCATACAGATTATTTGATGTTTTCAAAATCAATCCTAATGGTAGTGGAAATGCCTTGGAATGTGGGGTAGGACAATCAACAAGTGACCTGATTTGGCTGCTGAGGTTTTCTCTTGGAATGGAGAGAAAAGGTAAGAAGGGGTTTCTGGAAATGGGACCTTTATAACTGAATTTCATAAACTTTCATTCAGGAGATTCTCAGCTTGGCTTAACTCTCCTACATTCACTTTTTTAGAAAGAACTTCCTTTCTACAACCTACAAAATCTGTATTTTCATGTAGACATGAGATAATAAATAAAAGTGAGTAGGATATATGGGGAAAGGCAGCAAAAATGAATGGCAAAAGAGGATCTGAAGGAAATAAAAGGTCTACGTGGTTACTGGCATTAGACCTAACTACTTATTTTTTAAGAAGCTGCTGAGATGCTGACCTGAATATTTACCAAGGTGTTCTGGACAGAACTGCCTGGTTACCAGCAAGTTGAGATGAGAAATTAACTCAGCTGCAGGACTATGATGGGCTTCTCCAAAATACACATTGAGATTTGTGAATTTGCAGTGGGGAAGCAAGACTGTCCCTTTAATAATAGATTGGTTTATAATTTATTATTAAAACCAGCCGTTGACCCCACCACCAAGGGTCAATAAACAGGAGTTTGCAACATGAAGTAGGATCCTGTGTAGATTTTCTGAGCCATTGCTACGTGTGAGTATCTACAGCCAGGCGCATCAAGTCTCCACTGCTGCTGATGAATTCACACATGATGCTGAAGTTTCAAAACACTGAAGCCTGGACAATATTTTTCACAAGATGGATTGGCATTTTTAATAATTCCCAGATCCCAAACACATATGAAATGAGCCCTTGATGAGAAAGGTCTGATTACAAATAACCTGCAGAGAGATGAAAGTTTGTTTTTAATATCTGCCTTTGACTTTCAAGAGGCTTCAAAAGAAGGCAAAGACTAGAAAACAGTTTGATTTAATACTGTTAGATGTGTGAAATAAAAT
This sequence comes from Passer montanus, assembly GCF_014805655.1. Lineage (NCBI taxonomy): Eukaryota > Metazoa > Chordata > Aves > Passeriformes > Passeridae > Passer > Passer montanus. Next base: position 4,693,009 of record NW_024369818.1, read on the forward strand.
GCTGGACAATAAGAGATGTAAAACAAGCAACAAGTGCAAATGACTTAAATCAAATTAAAGAGCTAATTGAAAATAATGGAATTAAACCCTTTTTTGGTTGTTTTTATTCATCTGGTTTTCAGCACTGTTTGCAACAGCATTTTTTTAAATTTTTTATTTTATCTTCTTTACTTTGAAGAACAAACTTTCTCTGCCATGAAAGACAATGATTTTAATCAGGCTCTGAAATGTCATTCTCTGGGGATGTGGCTGTTAAATGCCAGTGAGGAAGAGAAGCACCATCAACACAAACCAGCAGGGCAGCCACGGAGCAGAGCAGCCTCAGTGTGTGGAGCTCTGATACAACATCCTGATACCGAGATCCTTCAGCTCCCATCCCAGTGATCCCACCAACTCGACCTTGCTTTCATTCTCTCTGTATCTAAAGGAATTCTTTTTTTGTAACACAGACACTCACAGCTCCAGCTGAGCAGATCTCGGACTCCAGCAAGGAACCACGAGGTTCCTCTGGAAAATCTCTGTTTTCAGAACAGATCACCTGATGTGGAGTGAGCTTTTGTTGGTTTTAAGCAACAGAAGGGAAATGGGGTTACATGAGGGTGTTTGGCTGTTTTTCTGTTCATTAAAGCAAAGGAGTGACCCCTCTGCAGTGGGGCTGGTGTGACTGCAGACTGCCTGTGCTGCTCATGGCTGCTCCTGGCTCTCCTGGCAGAGGAGGAATCCCAGCAGGAACACGACTGGCTCCTCCTGTCCCACTCCTCTTACCCTGTCCTTAAGGCTCCTCCTGTCCCTCTCCTCTCACCGTGTCCTTACAGCTCCTCCTGTCCCTCTCCTCTCACCCTGCCTTGCAGTGCCAGGCTGACTTCCCCTTGCTCTCCTCTGCCCGCTCCCAACCTCCTCCTCATCTTCCAGCAGGGTTTGGGCTCCAGGGCAGGGATGGCTCAGGTGCGTTTGCCCAAAGGGCTGAAGCCTCCAGTGCTTAGAAAAATCCGAGCAGAATCGAGCATTTTAAGGGTTTTGTCAGACTTAAATGATGATTCTGTGATTGCAGAGCACGTCTGCAGGGGGATGTTGCCCACAGACCTCAAATGAGGCTTGGCTTTGCAGAGCAAAATTAAGCCTGTTATAAGCATTTTGAACAGAAAATTCCCCCATAAAACCCTGTCATCAGTGTTCAGAAAGTGTCTCTCTTTTTTTGACTGCAGGCTCACAGAAATAACCTCCCTGTGGAGTTCAGAGCTGGGCAGCACAGCAGGCTCAGCTGCTCCTTGGCTTTAGAGGTTATTTTTGCTTTACCCCATCCTGCACAGGAGCAAACCACGCTTGGAGCAACCTGCTCCAGTGGAAGGTTGGAATGAGATGATATTTTAGTTCCTTCCAACCCAACCCACTCTAGGATTCTGTGATTAACTTTTCTGCCTTTCTCATGGGCAGCTTAATTTTAAGTCTTGCAGAAGAACAAGGGGAAAACCAACTGAGACAACACGAGGACAATTCCCCTGCATGTGGAAACGTGGTTTTTTTAAATGAAATTATTTCCCCTGTGTACTGCTACACAGCCTCTTCATTAGAGGGACAGGAGAAGTGTGTGCTTGCTCGGTGCTAAGCTCTCATGGTATGCAGGGGTTGCATAGAAAAAATCATTTCTGGTGCTAAAAACCAACCTGACACTGCTCCTTAAGTTTAGTGAAATATCCAATCAGTCTCAGTGGGTTTTTCAGGAAAAGGAATAAATAAAATAACAGGAAGGGAAAAAAAAATAAGTGGGGAAATAAAGAAAAAAACCCACCAACCATAATAGAGGGCCTAAAAATGCCCCACTCATTGATGCAAAATTACACTTATTGTTTATCCTCCTTCTACTTCACACAGCTTTATACAATACACACCACGAAAAATACAAGCAAACAACCGACACATTAGTTAAGAGACCTTCCATTTTACTTTGGCAGTTCACGATAATGGAATTTAATTGTGGAAAAAGCTGAATAATTTTAGCTGAATGTCATTTGGTTCATTCAAACTGGGAATCAGGGACATTTTTAACAAAGGTTTTCAAACTTCTTTTGAAATCAGGAAGCTGCTGTGCACAGATAAGGGGAGAGGTTTGAGGATTCTCTATCAGAAATTTCAAGGTTTTTTCCATCTGCTTTTTCACATTAACTGGTAATTATCCAGAAAGGCACATAATAGTGCAGAAATGACAGAAGCTGACAAAGGTTTTCCTAAGATATGTAAATTGTCAGTGATAGGCAAGGTGCAACAGAAAGGCTTTCTACAGCACAATTATTTATGCCAGTTTCATTTGCTTTTAGGTAGCACTGATGGTTCTACCCCACTGCTGCCTTTATCACAGGCACTGCACATTCCCTCACCACCAGCACACAGGGAAGGTGGCAAAAACTGAGCTTGGAGCTTGGTGGTCTCCTCCAATGCCTCTATTTTCTATTAAATACGTGCACAAGGGGCTGTGTGTGGAGATATTTCTGAGGAGGTTATAACCTTCCCCTTCATCCCTCATGCTGCAGAAATAAATAAAGAATGTAATCCTTCCCAGTCAAGCAGCTCTCACATGGTGGTGGTCTCAGAGCCCACCTTCCCCACAGCAGCTGTTTGAGGGAGGAGGTGTGAGAAGGGACACTCAGATGTTTGTCTCTGAGGTTCATTAGCTCTCTCTGCTAATTGCCTAATTCCAGCAGACAGATGAACCCCTTAGAGCTGCTCAGACAAAGCCCCTTCCTCCAGCTCTCTCTGTGCAGGGATTCTCCTGTGGGTGGTGGGACCACCACTCCATTTGCATTTGAAAATTCATTCTGGGAATGCAGAATTGTGGAATAGTTTGAGCTGGAGGGGACCTTTTGAAGGTCATCCAGTCCAACCCCCCTCAATGAGCAGGGTGGGCTGATTTGGGTGCCCTTAGGTTGTACTCCTCAAGGGAGGAAAGATCCCCTCTCCCCAGACTGTCCACTCAGCCTCAGGAATTATTACCCATGGCATTACAAACATGCCATCCCCTTGCCCTGTCCCAGGTCACCAGACAGGGCTCCAGCTCTTGAGCAGGGTTTTACAAAGATATTTTAAGTCTTTACTGTACAAACAGAAGCATTGGGTTTTGATAAATACTCCTTTGCCAAAGGAGAAGTTGGCCTGGGCTTCTGAGTCCTTTTGGGAACTTAATTATTATTTAAGTGGAGAATAAGGGGCTGTGCTGGGAGAAATTCCTGCCTGACTCCCCCTCATCCAGCTCACACCAGAATTACAGGTTTTAAATAACCTTTCCTGGGAATAAGACTTCCCATGTAACTTCACCTGTACCAAGAGTTTATAGGATCTTTAATGGATGGAAGGACTTCACCTGCTGTAGTGGCACCAGAGGTGTTATGGTGGGATAATCACTTCCCATCAGCACCTAAGTGATGTTAAAGTACCCTGATGGGAGGAGTTCCCATGTGTTTGTGGGGGTGGAATTAATTTCCTTTATGGTAATAGTCCCTGAAGTTAATGGGTGCTGAGAGAAAGGAAACAAGATGCAACACAACAGATTTGTATAAAAACCCCCACAAGATTGCATTTGAAAGTCAATAGGCTTTGTTGTTAACTCTAAGGACCTTTTCTACTATCTGGTGCTTTGTTTTCCCAAATCAGGGAGGTCAAACTCAGTGAAAGGCTTTGGGAGGGGTGGAGAGGAAGGATTTCACCCACCAGAGCCTCTGGGCTGCAGTTGGTGCCCAAGGTCTGTCCCTGCAGGGACCAGCCTGGGGAATGCTTGTTCTCCTTATTTTATTTGGTTTTTTTAAAGACAGATTTTCTTCCAGGGGTGTTTATGCCATAAAGATTCAACAAAAACTTCCAAGAGCTTCTTGGTCAGTGCTGAACGCCCCCCAGGATGTGCCAGATCTGGGGGTTTGGGTGAAATGTCCCAGCAGCTGATTTTTGGGGGCTGCAGCCCCAAAACAGTTCATGTGCTCATGTCCCCTTTTGTCCCCATCCCGTTAATTCCCAGGGCTCCTTCCTTTCCCCGTGCAGCCTCTGGTAGTGCTGGAGGGGCAAAACCAGCAGCTCCAGCTGCTGACACTGGGCTGTAGCTCCACTGAATGCTGTGAAAAGAAAAGAAAAAAAAAAAAAAAGGCATCAAACGTGGAAGGGTTTAAGCAGAAGTCGATAAATTATTAATTGCAAAAGGAAACCCCAGCTCATGCTCAGGGGAGACCCCAGGACAAGATGAGGTGGGGGACCAGATCCCAAGCCCAGCTGGAAATGGATTTTGGGAATATGCAGGTGAATTAAATGAGGTGGGCCAGCAGCATCCTGCTGATGTTCACACAGAGCATTCAGAATACTAAAAGTTGCCTGAGTGATAACTACATCCTTAAATTTTATGGATTTCCTTTGGTTTTACTTTTTTGGGTTTCTTTTTTAAAATAAAGTTTAAATTAGATCAAAAACCACCAGGCCTGTGAAGATGGTCCCAGGTGGTTTGTGCACAGCAGAGCTGAGGACTTTGGAGTTGTCGTGCACAGACATCAGGTGAGAGCTGGCAAAAGCACTTTGAGAAGGCACAAAGGCACTTAAGGACAGAAACCCTGAGGATGCTCAAAAAACAATCACAGGAACGGTGCCTGTGCCATGAATGTGACTTTGCCACTGTTGCACATTTCTGCTCCTGCTTGTAATGACATTTTGGCCACTGTCTAAATACACAGAAATGGCCTGAATGCATCATCTGGATTATCTGATGTAAATTGGAGGTTTTGGAGCTTTTTTCTAGAGCCTCTTGGTAGACTTTGAAAGAAAAAAAAATGGAAAAAAAAGTTAAATATATTTCAGAGTAAGTGAACTGTGTTCACATTAACTTACACTAAAATTATTTTTAATTAAATGAACTTCCCCTGTTTGTAGCTGGAAGGTACTTGTGTGAGATAAAAACTCCATTCTAATAACGCTGAGACTCACCAGCACTTAATTAGCATCACAACTCAAGGCAGAGGGAGCAGGGAGGTGGGTCTGTGCTGCTGGGTGGGATTTTGGGAAGGGATGCTCAGCCCCCATCCCAGAGCCCACCCAGCACCGCGAGGAGCACCAGGAGGGGAAATCACACCTAGGATTTGACACAGTTTGTGGCAAAAGCAATTATAATTAACATTATATTAAATATTAAGTCAAGATCATAAAATGTTGATTGGTACTGATTAGCTGCATAATCCATAATTAGAAATCACTGCACCCTTCAGCAGGTACTGTAGTGCCTTGCCTGTGATTTCACTGCTAAATTAAGTGAGAGTGATTCAGCTTCTGCCCTGAGTTCTACTCCTGCATTTCATTTAGGGCAGAAGCACATCCAGGTAAAGAAAGGCACAGGATCTGTTTCCACTCAGTCTGCTCCCAAATTACCCATCCTAAGGGCAGCTCCCCACCCCTTCCATGTCCACAGAGAAATGATGACCAAATTGCCCTTGACCATTCTCAGCTCTGCTTTGGTTGTGTCCAAAAGATGTAGGGAGAAGCTTTGGAATTCCCTGAGGAAGTGCTGGAGTTCTCATCCCTGGAGGGGTTCAAAATCCACGTGCATGTGGCTTTTGGGGACATGGGGTAGTGGTGGCCTTGGCAGTGCTGGGGGATGGCTGGCCACAGTGATCTTAGAGGGTTTTCCCAACCTAAATGATTCCATGACTGGATGGAATTCTGCATTCTCTGAAAATTCCTTGTGTACTTCCTCACCCCAAAACAGGGACTGCAGAAGGTCGAGCTGAGGCTGTGCCCTCCTGGCTCAAGCCAAGATGAAGCAGCACCAGGCAGCTCCAAGATAATGATTTCTTTTTGGCCCAAACTCAAAATACACCTCAGGACACCTCAGCAAGGAGGGAGCAAAAAGAGATTCTTTATTCTAATTTGATTTTAGAAGGCCAAACCCATCTGTGCCTCACTCGTTAATGGGGTGGAAACAGGGACCCTGTGGGGAGGTCGGGGGCTCTGGGCTGAGGAGCTGCTGCAAGAAGGTGAATTATTCGGGGTGTTATCAAGGCTTGCTGCAACAGCCCTGGTTTCCCCTGATTTTATGGGTCCATTTATCCTGGATATCCATTTGTAATGGATAATGTCATCATCACACACTGGGAAACGCTCGAGTTTTGTTGGAGGAAAGAACAAAGTCCCCTAAACCATGAGGTTTTATGTCTTTCCTGCTAATTTCAGTCACTGCCTTGGCTGGTGACCCAGCTGTGATTTTCCACAGTAGAGCTGGATAAAAATAATAAAATTTGGTGGATAAAATCCCAAGCCCATGGCAGCCTGGCTGTTCCTACTGGAGCTCCAGCAGCCTCCCTGCAGCCGAGCTGATCCAGAGGGACCCTCGGAGGCAGCACTGGGCACCCCCTGGCAAACCCAGGGCAGCAGAGAGAAAACACATTGTCGTAATTCCCTCTTTCCAAAGGCACTTTGGAGTCATGGGGAAGAAATCTTTTCATTCCTTCTGCTGTTATCTTTGGCTCTGATTAGCATTGCCTGGGAGTGGAGCTGAGGTTCTGGGCAGAGCCTCAATCAATTAAATCAATGCGGCCGTGACGCTCCAGTGATTTTCCCTAAGCAAGGGCTGGGTCTAAAAGGGGGGCACAGGGAATCACAGGGAATGTGGTGCTGGGCAGGTGGGGAGAAGCAGCAAAGCTGGGCTGAAATCCCTGTTTCCCTGTGCTGGATATCACGGAATGCAGCCCTGGACTGGATCAGGGGGGTACTTGCACTCACACACTGGTTCCCACAACATTTTAATTATTCACCTTATTGTATTAATGAGTATATTTTTTATTTAAATCAGTACTTTTTAAATTTTTATATATGCATTTTTATATTTTTCCTATATTTATATATAATACATTTAATATGTGTGTGTGTATATATTTTTTTTTTTTTTAATTAATAAGATGGCACAGACCACCTCCATTTTTAAGAGCTAGTTTTGGCTAGTCCAGGGAATGCTCTGCCCTGCCTGAGCTCCTCAAGCAGCCATGTATCCTAAGATCTTTGTCCCACTACAAAGCATCCAAACCCCACTGACATCCTTGCAACAATCTGGAAACATCAGCAAGCCCCAGAAAACACTCCCAAACCTGGTTTGTTCTTTGCTGAAGCATTGAGAGTGTAGGGGCTACCTCTGGGTCAGCAGCTAAATAAATAAATTCAAAATTTTAAGAAGATTCCCATACCATGACTATCAAAACAAAGGTATTTCCACTCTTTTGGCATTTTCATTTTAAAAAATAAAAATTATAAAAAGATAAAAGCTGAATGTCCTCTCTCTGACACCCTTCCCTGGGCAGGAGTGCAGGAGGTGCTGGGCACAGGGTGCTGCAGCCCCAGTATAAAACTGGATTTGCATCTCCTGCCTGGGATGTACAGCAAATCCCTCCATCCAGCAGACAGCCTTTTGGCTTCTGGAATACTGAAAATGTCTCCTTTTTTTTGCCTGCAGAACCAATGCATTAACTCTGAGAAGGGGCAGCAGAAGGAAAGCCTGGAGCTGCTGCTCGCCCGGGAGCTGGAACATCCTCTGAGCAGCAGCAAAACAAGAGAAAGCAAAACCACCCCTCTAAGATGGCTGCAGACAGAAGGTCTCTGCAGTCCCTCCTCAAACACTGAAGATATTTTCATTTAAAATATCTACTTAAAGCAGGTTTAATCTCAAAATGGCATTTTCCACTTAAAAAAAAAAAAATCACACGCACACAAAAAACCCCCACCTTCAAAAATGTCTTGAGTTATTTCTCCTTCAATTTTTTTTTCCAATTAAATTAATTTAAACAGAGTGAAAAATGCTTTATGCCCTAAGAGCCTGAAACCTCTGGTGTCAGCTGAAACGGGCACTTGTGCTCTCAGCTTCAGCCCTCGCTGCAGGCACCTCTGCTTTGAAGCCTTTGAAGTGTTTGTGGCACAGGAAGAGGCTCTCCTCAGAGAACACCAGTTATTTTACAGATATTTAATGTGTGAAGTGTGTGTGCCTGTGTTTGGGTTCGGATAACGGGGGTTTCACAAGGCAGGTGGGAAAACAGGGACGGGATCTTGCAGAGCAAAATTGAAGGGAAAACCACCCTGAGAGCAGCTCTTAAGATGCTTCCAGCCTTCATCAGCACCATCCTGAAGATGCAGATGAAATTATCCGACCTTCAGAGGGACCAAAATATGTTTTTAGTGCCTTTAGAATTCATTCAATTCTCCCAGCACCTCTCCCCTTAGGGGAAAGGATGCCACCAAAAAAGCCTGGGGACACCAGGAGCAGGGGGCTGGGGGTGCCCATCCCCACAGGGCAGCTGGCACCACCCCCCGAGCTTGTTTTGGGGATGTGATGCAAAAGCCTTGCAATAAATTTGATTAATGGCTGGATTTTGGAGCTAATTATTTAACTCGTGTAATGACCTTGCTTGTGATTTGAGGGGTAAAACCTCTGCCTGTATTTCAGGGGGGCTGATGCAAAATCTCCACCTCAACACCCAGCAGGACCAATTCTGAGGCTGATTTGTTTAAATTGTTGCATTTCCCTTCTTTTTGGGGGGCAGGGATGCCCAAAGGTTGATGCCTCTCTTTCAGAACAAGCCACATTTATTCACTGTGCACTGCAATTATTCCAGCTTGTAACCAATGAGGTTTAATTAACATTAAAATCCTAAATCAGCCAGCTCAACTGATGTTATTTGAGCATTGATGGTTTGTTGAACATCTTCACTCATGGACTGGTATTTATATAGAAGAAAATGCCCCAAAATTATTCCTATATCTGAAATGGAAAAACAATTATGTTCTGTGACTTTGCAGAGTTAGATTTGAGGACATGTAATATATTTTTGCTGAGTCCCTGTTCTAGGAGAGGCTCTTTCTTCTCCGTGTTTGTTGCTTCTCTTAAAGTAAACACAAGGAAATACTGGGTAATGGATAGGGAAATACATAGATAAGGAATATGGAACAAACCCTCTGTTTTTCAAAAAATTGCCCTTCATGCTACTTTATTTTTAATTTTTTCAGCTTTGCTGCAGCTGTCCTTGACTCAGCCAAGGCCAGGTGAAACTTCTTCCTTCTTTGCAGATCCTGAAGTTTATAAATCTTCAATCTACTTTTCCATAACCAAATGTTTAGTACCTACCTATTGTTTTCCTTTGGTATTTCTTTTTCACAGTAGTCCCACTCTTTAACCCTCTGGTTCCGTTGGGTTGAAGCAAGAGGTCCTCTGATCCACCTGGAAATATCAAGTTCCAGGAGATAAGAGTATCACCTGCCCTCCTGACAATTTTCAAACTAAATGCAGCACAGAATCTTGGCTATAGCTAGAAAATTTTTATTTTTTTAATTCACAGAGGAGGAGAGAATACTTGTAGGAAAAAAAAAATATGAGAAGAAAGAAGATCAGTGAATGTCCAGCATTGATTTAGAAGCAGGCTCTGCCAGGCAGGGGGAAAAGGAGCCTTTCCCAATCCATTCCATTTATGGTTATTAGTATTGATATTGTATTTCTCTTGGCTCCCAAAAGGAAAAGTGGGGAATGAATTAGGGGAAAAAATACTTTTCTGTAAATAATTTTTTCCAATTCAGATGTTTTTTAGGAAACGAGGAGGGGGAAAAAATCTGCTTCTCAAATGTCAAGGACTTGAAAGACTAAAAATACATCACCGGAATAAATAAATTAACCCAGAAGACAGGACTGATGCTCTGCAGGCATCAGGGATTAAATAAATTCACTAAATTCAAAGTGGTACTGCAGATAAGAGCTCTTTGTGCTGCAGCATGTACAGCTTATTGATTCTGGGATTGAGGTGCTGTGCACTCTTGTAAAGGGGGCTCTGCCTGATATGGCTTAATCCTGCCCCAGCGCAGAGCCCCGCGCCGCGCGTGGAGCCCGCTCCCCTCTCCACATTTATCTTAATTTGGTCTGCGCCTTCGTTTGCTGCACCACATCTGTGCCTCTCCCCCAGCACTGCCTGAGGGACACTTCAGGGGCTCTTCAGGAGGTGCTGAGCCAGCAGGATGGGGCTGTGCAGGAAAGGGGCCGTGGGCATCTTCCATAGGGATGGAATGCCCAGCACTTCCCTTCTCCAGAGGGTTTTGGGGCACTGCGGGTCTCGGGATCTCCTCTGGTCAAGATGGCCCCAAGATGTATTAAAAGTCTCTTTTCTCCAACCTAGCTGTCGAAGAAGGAGTCAGAAGTTTTCAGCTCGTGTTCTCAGGGTTGTTTATTATTTCTTATCTAAAACATTTTTTGTCTGGCCTGCTGAGGTCTGTTCTGCAGGTCAGTCTGAGGCACACTGCCCTCCCACGGGGCTGGCGTTGTGTTGTATAAACTATGTATTCAATATTTACAATTGTGTTCCGATATCTATTACCTATGTTAGACAGTGACTTTCTACTTTACACCAATCCCAAAGTGCCACCATCACCAAGAAGATGGAGGCTAGGAAGAAGAAGGAAGAAGAGCAGGACAATGCCCAAATTCCTCCATCTTGCCTCCTAGAGCCCCATAGTAAAAAATCTTCAAAATTCCACCTTTCACCCGGTGACAACGACTATTATGCTACTTAAACTTTTGTGACTTGTAATTCTTATACAAGGTTAGTAATTTGCTCCATGGGTTAAGATTGAATTTCCAAGTGTCTTTGGCTTCCTGCCAGGGTCTCCGAGCCCGTGCCAGGATTTTGAGCCATCCAGGGCACCCAGAGGGATGTCCTGGGTTCCGTCATGCAGGGATAAGGGGTCTTTAGGGGAGCAGCTCCAGTGGGGATGCTGGTTCTGCTCACTCACATTTTGTTACAGGAGCCACCAAGGAATGTGTCTGACCAAGGTCAAAACATGACCTGAACAGATAAGATGAATTTTTCTGGACAAAAAAAGAAAAGGTGGAAAGGTTTGTAATAAATCCCAGAGGGGCTGTTGCACACCCAGCTGGAATGAAGCTGGGAAAGTTCCAGTTTACCTGTTTTCCACAGCAGAGGATGTTCTCACCCCCTTGCTCTGAACTGTCAAAGTCACTTCCCACTAACACAGAAGGACATTTAATCCCTGCTTTGGAAGCTCACCTGGTGCTCAGCTCAGGTGTCCTCCACAGGCTGCTCTGAAGGCCCAGCAGATCTCTCCAAACACAGAATTTCATGATCTCCCAAGGAAGAGAAAGACCTCCAGGCCTCTGGAGGTGTGAGGGAGCAGCTGGCAGGGCAGTGATGCTCTCGGCGTGTGCTGCTCCCCTGGGCCATCCCTCCTTGGCTGAGGTGGAGCAGCACCAGCACCTTCCCAGCCTCGGGGCATCCTTGGGTGCTGGCTTCCAGAATCACACCAAAAAGAGCTGATCTGACCAAGGGGAAAGGCTTTCATTATTAATTGTTGTCTCTTAGGTACGAGGGAAGAGCTCCACGGCATGAAAGAAGTTGCCACAGGGACTTTTGGGTGACCTCCCCAAATCCCTGTATTTCCCTGAGGTTTGGCAAATCTCCCAATATCTTTCACAAAATCAAGCTCTTAATCTCAAGACACCTCTCCTACGTAAGGCTGCCTCCTGAGCTCCATCCACAGGGCCCGTGTTTCAACACCCAGGATTCATTAATATTTCCTGCAGAGTGCTCAGTAAGTAGCAAATAAAGCAGGAAGTGTCCCAGATGTTGGAAAGAAAAAATGGAATTATTCATTGCTTACTAACATCAAATGCTAATGTGAGAAAAGCATCCTTGAAGAAATCCTTGACTAAAATTCATCAGAGTGATGTGAAATCACTGTTTTAATTATGCATTTTGAATGTATTTATTAGTCCCGGTTCTGATCTGACTTACAGATGTTTAGCAGTGATAAGGGTCTGCTGCAGCCTTCGGAATTACTCATGATTTATAATGACAAAACTTGGATCAGAATTAGGTCCTTGTCACTACTCTATAATATCCTTTCATCAAACTTCACATTCAACAGATGAAAGCGAATGTGGTTTCTGCAATTTCCAACTCCACCACTGAGCCCATGAGTTCCTTTTTTTAAAATTTCTCCTACAGAAGTGATGACTCTCACTGCAAATTTTGTCTGCTTGAGTTATACTAGCCATGAGAAACTTGACAGCAAAGGAATTGGAGTCTTTAAAATGATGTATTTGGCCTTGTGCTGGCAATAAACATGGAATTTTAACGAAAGAGTTAATTGCATTAATTATGCAACTCTACAATCTCATTCTTTCTTGTTGTTGTAACTATTAGATATATACCTAATATTGAGAGATTTTTCCAAATCTGTGGAAAATCCAGGGATTTGATGAGGTTACCCAAAAGCTCAATCCCAGACAAGAATTGGATGTGCTCAATACCAGACAATTAAAATAAAACACCCTCTGTTCAAGAATGATTCAAAGCCATGTGGTTTATTTCCAAAAAATGATGGAATTTTAAACTATTGCTTGTTCTAGAGCTGATCCAGAAAGAGCAAGTCTCCAGGGATGCTTTACTCCCTACGGCATGAATGCATGATTAAGCTAAATGTATTCCATAAATGCCTTGATGACATTAAACTAAATTTTTTAAAGAACAGATGGAGAGAGTTAATAAATATTTCATTCTATAATATAAAACTCACTTCTATATTCACAACTTCAGGGATCCTCAGCTTCACAGATATCAATAAGTCTGATGGATTTCTTGCTGCATTCTCATTCTTCTGCCCTGGTGTCTCTTATGGGATCATCATTTCTGCATGCTTGGATTGTTTTATGGGATCAGTGAAAGGCAAGTGACTGTAAATCTTGACCTCTTCTGCTCCTGGATTGTATACTTTTATTCTTTGTGACCATAAGTGTTCATCTCCACATTGAATAGATAATTAAATGACAAAAATTATTCAAAGGGAATTTACAGTGAGAAATTATCCCTTGAAGAACTGGTGGGGAACTAGGCATAACCCAAAGAGGAAAAAAAAACATTTAGAATGGCCAAATAAAACACTAAAATCTCTGTGTATTTGGGAATGTCATGAAACATCCATTCACTGGGAAAAAACCCATGATTTTTACCTGCACATCCCAATTTTATTCAAACAAAATTTCTATTAAGGGAAAACAGTGTGGATATTGCTTAAGAAGTGTAGCCCAAGCCTGTTATTCATATGAAAGAACTAATCTTTACATGGGGGAATTACAATTCCTCACTCTGTGTATGCCATGAATCTTGTAAAAGAATAATTAGAACTTGCTCCGAAAGGAAAGAAACGCCAGACTTGAATAATATTTTAGGAAGAGCATTAACAAACATTTTTACACTGCCAACAATCTTCAGCGCTTCCTAGCAGAGATTTACATTCCATTATTAATTAACTGCACTGAGTCAATAGTGTGACATAAAGCTCGGGAGATGTGAGTTGAGCACAAACTCTGACATCCACGAGAACGGCGCGTTTTGAGAAGTTTGATTTAAAATTTATGCAAATGAGCTCAGCAAACAAGGACCCAACAAACTACTTCAAAGCACCACGCTCCAGCCCGAAAAACACGACAAGATCAAATCTTTGTCATTTCTCAAGTGTCTTTACAAACCTCTGCATATTCAGGACAAATTATTTCACCCCCAGTAGCCGGATAGTTTGGTGGAGGATTAGGAGGTGATTGCTCTTTGCAGGGTCACTGCCACATCAGCCTGAGCGACTGCAAGAATTTAAATGTATTTGAATGTTGTATTATTTGTCATTTTAGATCTGACTCTTGTGAGGTGTCCACAGAATACAACAAGGTCCCAGCTGAGCTGCCTGATAGGGCTGACCAAAACAAAGCCAAAAACAAATAGCAGCGCTATTGTCCCCACTCCCGTTCCTCCAGCTCCCACTATCATTCAGTGTTTGTGTTGAGAAACTTCCCCAAACTGTGTCCAGGGAAAATATTCAGTTCAGGGTAAGGACAAAAATTATTCAAAACAAATTTATAGTGAGAAATTGCCACTTGAAGAACTGAGGGGGCACAGGTGCAAACCAAGGTGATATCACAATATCATGCTATTGTCCTCCCTCCTTTTCCCTCAACCAGCATCACCTTTCAGTTTTTGAATTGGGAATCCCCACAAAACTGCATCCAGGGAAAATATTAAATGCAGAGCAAAGCATTGCTGTAAAGAAACACTAATTAATTCATGTTATGTTTCAAGCCACAGAAATTGGTTTATTCCCGTACTGAAAGTTAGGTTATGTTCAGGTACATTTGTATCTTCAGAATCAGGGCTTTTAAGGAAGAAAAAAGTTTCTCATGTTTCCCGACATCCCATTAAAATGGTTGTCCTTTGACGTCAATTAGAGCTGGCTAAGAAAAAAAAATCATCCTTAATTGCTTTTTAGAAATAGACATTATTGCTTGCACCATCGCAGCCAGATTCGATTTCCTTTTACAAGAAACCAGGATGCTGGGAATGCTGTAAAACTCCAGCTCTGCTGAATATGGATGTGGAGCTCTGCTGACAGAGAGCTGCTTTCCCTTGGGCTACGGGAAAAACTGGTGCAAACCCCACCAATGTGGTGAAATACCTCCAAAGTGGAAAAAGGCTGGAGCTGGATGTTCAGCTGGGGCTGGTTTGGGATGGGCAGTGCTCAGAGCCAGGCTGGGAGAGCTGGGAGGGCTCACCTGGAGAGGAGAAGGCTCCAGGGAGAGCTCAGAGCCCCTTCCAGTACCTAAAGGGGCTCCAGGAGAGCTGGAGAGGGACTGGGGACAAGGGATGGAGGGACAGGACACAAGGAATGGCTTTCCACTGCCAGAGGGCAGGGGGAGATGGGGCATTGCAAAGGAATTCCTGGCTGTGAGACTCTGGCAAAGGGTACCCAGAGAAGCTGTGGCTACCCCATGCCTGAAAGTGTCAAAGACCAGGTTGGGTGGGGCTTGGAGCAACGTGGGATAGAAGAAGGTCTCCCTATCCATGGCAGGGGGTGGAAAAGGATGGATTTTAAGGTCCCTTCCAACCCAAACCACCCTGGGATTCTGTGGATGCTCAGTGCTCCATCCCTGCCTCCCCACGAGAGTGAGTGTAACCTATCCCCACAATTACAGCTACAAAACCCATCAAGCCCTCAAAACTTGGGTGTGTTTCTTTACAAGGAGCATTGCCGATTTTCTCAAAGCCTTTCCCACGTTTGTCTTACTGCAGGGAATCCACAATGTCTCTGCCCACCAGGAAGAAGAGGAGTCCGGAGAGCAGCACCAGGGGCACCCCGGCGGCGGCGAACATGAAGGACCACCCGTAGTAGACGTGCACAGGGACATCATCCAGGCACCTCTCACTCCTCTCCAGGAGGATGTACTTCTGAAAGTCAGCTGCAAACTCCTTCCACATCACAAAGAGAAACACGAGCAGGAGAAACAAACCTCCTGGGAAGAGAGAGGAAGCTGAGTTATGGTCTGGGCAGGGAATACAGGAGTGAAGGTGAGAAAAGATCACCACAGCTTCTCATCCATGCTCTGCACCAAAGCTGTGTGTGGCACAATTGTTGCTGCTGATGCTGCTCTGCAAGTTCCTGTGGAAGCTGAGGCCACACCACAGTGACCAGTTCCTGCCCTGACATCTCCTGCTTTGACCACCAGCACTTCTGAAGGCTCTGTTTCAGCAGGATAAGGCCATGGAGAAACCACCCGAGCAGGGATGATGTTCCCAGCAGGGACCTGCCTTCCTCTCTCCAAGGTGGGATGTTTCACCTTTTTCACTTTTATTTCTCAGAGATTAATGAGGAGACACCAAAACTTACTTCTTCCTTTTTTTTATCTACCCTTGCAAGCAGTGTCACAGCCAATGCCCACCAGGAACACAAAGATGCCATGATAAATCCTGGGGCTGGTGGAAAAATTCTGGCACTGCCACCCCCAGAGCCAGCAGAGCCTGCAGGCTCTGAAAGTGTTTATGCACATTATGGGGTGGGAAGGGCACACAGCCACGAGATGTTAATCTTAGATGGGCTACTAAATACCAGAATAATAACAAGAATTATTCCAGCAGCTTATGCCATGAAGCTGGAAGCAGATGAAAAAAATTAGAGTGGCCCAAATCTCATTAACTCTGAATCTTTAAAAAAATATATATATTTCTATGGTGCATTTTAAACTCAACATCTATTAAAGCTAAATAGTGACGGTGTGATGACAGGTCTGAAAGCAGCTCAGAAATATCTGATCTTGCTACTTCACAGGTAGAAGCTGCTATTTTTAAATGGTGCTGTATAACATATAGATATACACACACACATATGAAAGAAATACATCATAGCTTATATTATTTTTATGGTTGAAGTGAACTGCTCGAAATTAATTTAGTTGACAAGTTACCACACAGTTCTGTGGATGTGTTGTGGCTTCTGCAAGATTTAATTTCTCCCCTTGCCATTTTTAAATCAAAGGTAGTTGTGGTGTATTTAATTATTCTTCCTGGCAGCTTATATACTCCAAAATCCAGCTTTTGAGCTAAGGAAAGGAGTAAAGATTGACGTTGATTTATCTGCTTAGGGAAGTTACTGAATCTTCAGTCAGAGAAAACACATCTGTGTTTTACTGTGATTCTGTTTATAATGGTTATAAAAACATCTCAGAGACACAAATAAGACTCACATGAAGGTAAGAGGCTTCAAAGTCCTCACTAGGAGGGAGATAGAAGTTGCAGTTCCCCACCCTAAGCTGTCACATTTCCTAAACTGCCTCCCGTGCCCTAAAAAGATGCAATCTTACCAATCAAAAATTGGTGTAGCCACACAAATGTTCTTTACATCACCCCACACTGAAATTCCAGCCATTCTCCCTGATGTGGAGGAGTCCTTGTTTTTCCTGGAGAGGCAGGCAAGGAGTTAAACAGCAGCTGCTGGAACATTTGCATGTTCATTGAGGTTTTGATACCACTTGAAATTAAGTGCACAAATAAATATTTTACACTTACTATGATAGTTGTATGCTTAAAATACCAATTATTCTACTATAAGAAAGCGATGGTGTGTTCAAATAGTCGCATGTCCTTTACAAAATACAATGTATTGATAAGAAGGCAATTAAGTCTTTATTACTGATGTAATTTAAAATTAAATTAATTAGATAGCAACTGAACCTTGAAAAGTGCTCCTTTAAAGATCAATTTCTATTTCATTAACTTATAATACCTACCGTAAGAGACGCAAATGAAAGCGCAGCCCCGGTGGGACAGAGAACGTGGGTATGGAAATGTACTTTGGAATTTTGCTTTAAATAACCAGGAATTCTGTGCTGATTTCTCCCAGGACAATTTATATGGCCTAAGTCTCGTTTTTTGAAGTAATCAGATCAAAACCTTCCAGTTCTTACTGAGGAGGGTGTGGGAAGTCCCACGTGTGGGTGGCACCATCCCCAACCCCTTCAGGAGACAAGGAATGGGGATTGGTCCCTCCTCTGGCCTCAGGAGAAGCTCCAGGTCTTGGCACAGAAGGATTTATTATTAAACAGGTACTGGAGGTGATGGCATGGCCATGGCATCTAAATTAAGAATGTTTTCACACTCTGGGCAAATGACAAGAATATGTAAAGCAAGCAGCCTTCTTCCCTGGAATAATTACAGCGGAGTGATGAAGAATCCCTGGGATTTGCACAATGTCCTCAGTGGGAAGAGAAAATCAGGAGGGCAGGTGCAGCCAAAGGATGGTGGGAGCTCAGGAAGGGCAGCTCACCAAAATCTGCTCAGCCAGAAATGCATGTTTGGAGCAATCACAAGTGTACCTGAACCTGCCTAAAATTTGTCGCACTTACAGCCATCAGCATCCTCTTCATCATGAGAAGATCACAATGTTTCACCCCTATATTACCAAAGTGTTTGGCATTTTTGTTTAAAAATGCTGTTGTATTTGGGATTTTTCATCTGTTGAACAGGTTTCACTTTGCTCCCTCCTTTCTGGGGCTTTTAGTGTGGGACAGAGCAGAAATTGTCTTTGTTTCCTGACAGCTTTGGATGTAGAGAGACAGATTCCTTCCTGCTTTGGGCAGCGAAATGAAAAACTGAAAAAATCTAATTTTCTGTCTGAAATAGGACACTGGCATTGGCACCCACACCCAAGACAGAGGGTGTGTATTGGGTTTGGGTAAGTGAAGACCTCATCAAACCTCATCCCATGCTCCTCTCAGCATCCCTGTGCTTTCTCCACTGGAAAATTACCCGAGTGATCCCTTTCCTTTCCTTCTTGTCCCTCTTTGCCTCTGTTCATTAGGATGGTACTGGGAAAAATTAACTGCGAAACTCCATCTCCAGACTGATGAGGTCAATGGCATCTTCTGGGGAGGGGCTAATTGCCAGAAAATTGCAGTGGGGTATTAAATCTGCCTCCTTTGTGCACTGCAGATCTGGGAGCCTGGAGCTCCATCCCCCTCTCCCAATGGAGCTGCGTCTTCTGTGTGGGCAAATTGAAGTGGAGCTTTTCCTTTCTCTCACTTTATTTCCTTGTGACACCTTTATAGCTGCTAATTGTGGGGACAGGTGAGTGAACTCAATCTTTAACTCTTATTCTGGGGAAGCTACTGAATTTTTGTGTAATCTGCTAATTAGGAGAATAATGAACTTTGACTCGTTCTCCTCTCTCGCTCGTTGCCTCTTAAGGATGTTAATAACAGCGAAATGGAGGGGTGACCTTCAGCTGCCCCTCCATAACTGTCAGCTTCACTGCACGTGGGGAGCCTGAGACTGCCAAAGTGGAGCTGCTCCATTTGGGAAACAGGATCTGAGCAAAAAATCCAGCATTTTAACTCACAGGACTGGGAAATCTGCCTTTTATCCCATGCTGTTGGTTCATGCTGAAGAACAGGTTGGTCCTACCATGGGCAGGAATGTGTCCCATCATCCCAGGTGGCTCCAAGCTCCATCCAACCTGGCCTGGAACACTTCCAGGGATGGGGCATTCACAGCCTCTTTGGGCAACCCATGCCTGTGCTGCAGTTCTACGTTTGGTCTCTAAAATGCCCAAAGGGAAAGAAAACCGAGGGGCACAAGGTAGGAAGAAAGGAAGGACCACAAGCAAAATTGCCTCAGCAACTCAAAGAGTTTCCAGAAGCTGCAGCACAGAGCTCACCCAGCCCTCTTGGTGACATTCTAGTAAAAGAAAACCAAGAGGCACAAGGTAAGGTAGGAAAATAGGAAGGACCAAAATGAAGCAAAGTTGTCTCAGCAATTCAAAGAGCTTCCAGAAGCTGCAGCACAGAGCTCACCCAGCCCTCTTGGTGACATTCTAGTGACACCAACCTCTGACTACTGAAACAAAGGGACAATCAGGCACCAGGCAGGATCTGCCACCCTTTAGAAGCTCATTCCAAGATGGCAAATGCTGGGAGGAAAGCAGCACACTGGCTCTTGCCTCATGTATTCCAGGTGCTTTTGGGAGAATGCTGGCAGGGAAAACTCCTCAGAAAATGGCCTCAGCTGCAAAGGCAGCACCAGCAAATGTCAGATTGGCTTTGGCTCTTTCCAGAGTCACCCAATGGAGGAAATCCAGAGAAATGGCTCCACTGCTTCGGAAGGGCTCTCAGAAACACCTCCCAGAGCAGCCCATTGGTTTTTGGAGCTGGCACAGTCAGATTTGCCCTCTGGAATGTACAGTAAATAAAAGGCATCTCAGGGGGAATCCAAAGGGATCCAGTTGAGCCAGAACAACCCTCACCCTTCAGCCCTGGATTCCCCCAGCGACAGATGGACACACAACCCTCCTCAGGCTGGTCATCCATAAATGTCTGGGAATGCATTTGCACCAGGGGTGTCTTTAGAGCCTTTTGGTGGAAAAAGTGACGTCATTTTGCAGTGAATAACCACAGCTTCTCCCAAAAGCAGGGAGGTGGTGGGCAGCACAAAGCTGCTGGTGAAGGGCTCCCTGCGAGGCCGGGACATCCCGCAGTCCTGGTGCTCCATCTCCCATTCCTGCTGCCAGACCACATTCCCACTCTGCAGATTGCCAGCTTTTTCACACTTCCTCAAGGAGAGATCCTTTCTGCAAGGGAGGTTAATTAACACTGACCTGCAGGCCATGATTAGAAGACAAGAGGCGCTTTCTCCTGCATCCTCCCTGCTCATCCCGCTTTCCTAAGGAAAGGGATGGCTGGGGACTCCAGCCTGTGTTAAATCCATTGTTCCTACTGCTTAGTGCAATTATGCAAAATATTTTTAGAAGGGATAACGAGAAAATAACCATGGAAGGATGCAACCCAAATCCATCCAAGCAGGATCCAGAGGTCTGAGATCAGGATAAGCCCCCCAAAGAAAATGATCAGTTGAAACACTAAAAAAACTTTGCTGAAAAACACATTGAATCCTTCTGCTATCATTTGAGTGGAAAATATAGCAGGAAGTGTCTTCCAGCTGAACTCGTTCCCCCGAATGACTGTTAATAACAATGATTGCTGTTCAGATTGAAGCTGCATTAATACAAACTTCAATTTTAACAGCAGCATCTTTGTCTAATGCCAAGAGGTTTATGTGATGCATAATCAGCTCTTCCAAAAAGTGTCACATTCGAAGCCCCAGCCTTTTAATCAAGGAGTAGTCAAATAAAGTGGAAAAACAATGAAGAAAAAGAAAAAAAAGAAAAAGAAATGGAAGACAGTTGAGTATTACTCGGCATCCTTTTCTGTGATATTTGTGCCCAATGTGCAGGCTGGACACACTCCTCAGGGACATCTGCTGCCTCCTGGGAGCCTGGACTACAGATGGGAAGGGAAAGCTTCCTGCCTGGGTACAGCCCTTGGATTACTGTCCATTATGGGATCAAAACAACCCCATGGAAAACTACAGGCTTGTTTATAGAAAAGGCCCAGGGGGGGCTGGTGCCAGCAGCTGGACATGAGCCCAGGGGTTCCCAGGTGGGCAAGAGGCCAGAGGCACCTGGCTTGGGTCAGGAATGGTGTCCAGGGGATCAGGGCAGTGCTGTCCCCTGTGCTGGCACTGCTGGGGCACCTCCAGTGCTGGGGGCAGCTCGGGGACCCTCACGACCAGAGGGACATTGAGGGGCTGCAGTGAGGCCAGGGAAGGGAACGGAGCCCCAGGAGGGGCTGAGGGAGCTGGGAAGGGGCTCAGGGGGGACCTTGTGGCTCTGCACAGCTCCTGACAGGACGTTGGGCTCTGCTCCCGGGAACAGGGACAGGAGAGGGAACAGGAATTTCTTCATGGAAAGCCTTGTCCATCTCTGTCACAAGCTGCCCAGGGCAGCGGTAGAATGACGATCCTTGGAGGAATTTAAAAGTTGTGTAGATGTGGCAGCTGGGGACATGGGTCAATATCAGAGCCTTTCTTGTTAAATATTTTCACTGATGTTTATTATGAGGCAGCAGGAGCTGGTGAAGGATCTGCAATTAAGCAGGGGTTTTTCAGAGAAAGACCTGATTTCATTACCAAGTTCTTCACTTGGCGCAGCTCAACTGAGCTCCAGCCTGTGGCTGCTTGAGTCATAAAAGAGCTTTTTTCTGAGTTTGAGTCACTGGTATAAATCAAGTATTTCTAATATTGAAGCCAGTTATTCCTCTCAGATACAGAAAAGGAAAAAGCCCAAGTGATAATTCAGTGGAATCGTTGGTAACAGCAGTGGGAAAAATGAATAAATGCCTATTTTTAATTCATTTTCCTGCAGTGCCATCGTTTCATCTTTTCAGGTCTCCTTAAGCCAGCCCTCCCATTTTGGATCATGGGGTTTGCCTTTCATCCCTCTGTGGGTTTCCAGCTCTATCAAAGCTAACAGCAGAGGAGCAGCCCAAATGCAAAGCCTGACTTTGGGGAACTGAGCAGGGCTGATGCTGCCCAGACTTAACACACCTGCAGGCTTTACTGAAATAAAAGGGTTGCATACAGGAGCAGTAAAAACAAAGTGATTTTCAAAAACCTCAGCCCTGCTAGGACTAAGGACTATTGTGCTAAAGCCTGGCTGAGCACAGAATGATGGAATCACAGAATGGTTTGGGGTGGAAGAGGACCATAAAGGGCACAGACAGGGACACCTTCCACTGGACCATGTTGCTCAGAGCTCCCAGGGGTTAAATTCCAGTGGGGAAGAGGGAAATAATCATTTGCTGCTCCCCTCAGAGCCCCATCTCCCACGGCAGCACTTCATCCCCACCTGCCCCCATTCCAAAGCCACCCTGGCCCAGCCCTGTCCCCTCACCTGAGAGCAGCAGGAATCCTCCCCCAACTTTGTAGGAGTGGGGGCTGGAGAAGGGGACCCCACACACCAGCAGGAGCCCCCCCACGAGCCCGGCAGCCACGGCCAGCAGGATGAACGCCGTCCAAAATCCTCTGTACACTGCAACAGGAACACAGCCAGTGAAAGGAGGGGGAAAGAGGGACATTTCAACCTCAGAAATCCTTTTTCTTAATGATGCCATGTTTAACTCCTGCTTTAGCAACAGTAAAAAACAACAACCTGTGATGCTGCTGGGTCAGGCAGAGCTGAGGCCCCGGCTTTGCCAGGGCACCTGGAACAGCCACGGGCTCAGGGGGAATGTCATGCCCTACAGAATGGCACTGGAATGAGGCCAAAGGGTTGGGAAGATTTGCCAGGGAAGCACACAAAAAAAGAGGGTGGGAGGAAAGGACACCGCTCTTAGCTGTGCTGGGGGAGGTTGGAAAACCTTGGCAAGAAAGGAAAGAAAATAGCAAAATTTGGAGAGGTGGATTCAGACCACAGCTTTGTTCCACTTTAATTAACACTTCGGGAAGGTGCCAGGCTCCTGGTTTAAAATAAAAGCAGTGTTTGCTAGCAGGACTGCGGGGAAAACAGGAGCTCAAGAGTTCCCCCATTAATGACTCTGGGAAAGAGAATGGGGCAGGAGAGAAGCTGCCTGTCCATCCAAGGAATTTGGGTTTGGCTGTGACTTCATACAGCCACCCCAGGCAGAGCTGAGCAAGCTTGGTCCATCACATCCCACCAGATGGAACAGGATGGGATGTAGCTCACTAATTCAAGCCTCCCAGTAGCCAAGTGTCTTGCACACACTGCCATAAACCTTATGCAAAGGTATCAGGGTCCTCCAGCAGAGACCCTGTGACACCCTGCTCCCCATCCCCTGATTTATCTGATCCCTTGGACCACCACATCTCGCCCTGCCAGGTGTTTTCCAGAAGCTCCAGCTCGATTTAAGCCGAGCACGAGCAAGTGGGTAGTGCTGAAATGATTCACACTTGAAAGAAAAATGATACAGAGAAGATGCCTTTTCCTCATTTGAAACCATTTTGTCAGGAGAGCCACTTAGGGAGAGATAAGTATCTTGAACTCTCCAAAACCAGAGAATTCATTTTCATGTTTAACCTCCCGTCACCCGTTTCTCCCAGGGAGCCTAAGAGGATGCAGATAAGGCAGAATTATCTCCGGAGCAGGTAATAGCTGGAGAACCCCTCTCCTTGGACAGCCTCCTGCTTTGTCAGCCTTTGCAAATGAGGACGGGCTGCTCAGCAAGAAAAGGTGCCAGGGACAGAAGTGGCATCCGAGGGATGGGCAGAGATTGGGGCAGGGGAGAGCCCGGGGCCCCCCAGAACCACCGGGGTGGGAAAAGAGCTCTGGGACACCGAGATGGCCCCGGGGCTGACAGGCAGGGACAGATGCTCCAGCGCCTTGGTTAGGATGGAAAAAACAGTGAGAGCGTGTCTGTCAGCAGGATCATTCCCAGCCGGGATCATTCCGAGCTGTGCACGTCTGTCCCGAGCAGGAACAATCCCGCTGCTCATCCCGCACCAGCTCCTCCTCCTCCCTGCACAGCTCCCTCCGATCCATTTGGCACCACGGAGCATTCCCCAGGGCAGGAATTCTGCGCAGCCAAAGAAATGAGCTGCCCTTCCTCACACGCTCCTACTGACAATATTTTTTTTTAATTAATTTCTCATAGAAAAAAAAATAAAATAAAACTAAAAAAAGGTACCACTAAAGGCTAAGGAAAAGGTCAAGATGTTTGTTTGTGCAGAATGTCTGCCCTGCATCCCCGGAGGCAAGGCAGACTGATGCACACTATTTAAAGAAATCAATTCATTTCAAAAAAAGATCATTCAATTAATTCTAACTGCTGCCACCAATTTAGCAAATTAAAATTCCTAACAGCAACTGATTCATTAAAGAACTTGGAAAATATAGAGAAACATAAATAAAAAGGGACCCAGTTGAAAGGAAGCTCTCCAACTGTGTAGTGTTCATTGCTTTAAAAATAAGCCAGTCACTTATGTGGATTTTCTAACAATTTGGTCTTTAACTGATTTTCCAGTGCTTGTTTATTTTGTCTTGCAACAAACCAGCACCTGAGCTATCCCAGGAAACCAATTCTGGGATGGAGTCAGCACTCAGGCTGGGTTTGGGTGGCTCCAGCTCCTCCCAAAGAGAGAGGAGATGGGGAGAATGGATTTATCCTCCTGCCTGGCTCCCCGGAGCAGGAGCAGGCAGCCCAGGAGAGAGGAGATGGGGAGAATGGATTTATCCTCCTGCCTGGCTCCCAGGAGCAGGAGCTGGGAGCCCAAGAGAGAGGAGATGGGGAGAATGGATTTATCCTCCTGCCTGGCTCCCAGGAGCAGGAGCAGGGAGCCCAGGAGAGAGGAGATGGGGAGAATGGATTTATCCTCCTGCCTGGCTCCCAGGGGCAGGAGCTGGGCCCTGTGGGAGGGAGCTCAGCCCATCCCAGCACGCCAGGCTGGAGGAGACAGCGCGGGGGAACCCCTCCAGGTGGGCTTGGGCAGCCAACCCAGCAGGAACGGTTTGTGAAGGAGCTGTCCTGAGGTCTTGGACGTGTGAATTCACAACAGGAGAACCTGACACACATCCCAGATCTCTGCCTGATCCCTTGGAAAAGGAGCTGCTGGGGGAGAAGGAAGGAAGGAAACTCACCTGCAGTTGTGTCATAGGAGGGATGGGGGAAAGGTCCCACAGCAATGGGCATGGGGAAGAGGTAGCCATGCATGCAGAACTTGGGGTGTGCTTGGCTGGCTGGAAAGACAAAGGAAAAGAAGAATTAAATCCCAGTTTGCTTTTATTTCCTGCAGAATCAGTTACAGTGCTGAGATGGTGATGTGTTGTTGTGCAAAACTTGCAAAATCCTCAGTGAAATCAGAAGGCTGGGGAGGGAAAAAATAAAACAAATATTGGTTAAAGAGAAAAATAAAAATAGAAATAATAATTATAAAAGAGGAGAGATGTCAGAGGATCTGAGACTGCTTCTTACACATCTTCTCATCTTCATAACCTGACTCTGAGGTGGACAAAAATCATGAAAGATGAAACAACTGAAGTCACTGTCAATAATCTTATTGCTGTTTTCCTCCAGACAATGTCCCTGACCACCTGGAAGGGTCAAAATATTTGGGTACCAGAACAAGGCACTTCCAAGACCTCCAGCTGGTGAGAAGGAAAAGCACAATTAGAATGGAAGTGCCCCATCAATATTAATACCACTGAGGCTTATCATGATTAACAGTAATAGAATGAATGTTAAATGAATTAATTAATGGTTGGCCACTTATTTAAATATGTTCCCCAGCTCAAAGGAGCACTTTATAATAGGTGGACATTAGTTCATGCTAAATTGACTATGGAATACCTATTGAATTAATTATTACATCCACAAGAGCAGCAAATTAATTTGCCATGATCAATCCTATTATAATAAATACCTAAAGAAGTAGCAAAAAATTTGCCAGTTATCAGAGTGACTCATTTTACTTCAGGTAAAATTATGTTATGTATTTCCATATAATGTAATTCAGCAGCAAACTCCCTGTCTCAAGCCTGTCCTTTTTTATCACAAATTTCCTGGGTGAAAAACCTCCCATTGTTGAGCGGTGGCGGGAAGTATTCCTGCAAGATTTTACAGGAAACAGGTCAGGGGCTGGGGGACAGCAAAGTCATTTGAAATTTTAATCACTGCAGGGTAGATTTAGTGTGGGAACCTGCACTATTTGCAGGGAAGTGCCCTCTGAGGTGATTGTGCTGCTCCACAGCCTCAGGAACATCTTCCATCGAGGCCTCGGTGGGCACAGGGCCAAGGTGTTTGTGGTGCTTAAAGCCTTTACAGAACTTATTTAAAGTATGGGGTGGGTTATCCCAAATCCTACTGTAGAGTTGTGGCTCCCAGCAGGGCTGGTGCCAGGTGTGTCCTGGTGTGGTCCCACTCCTTTCCTGTTCCTGGTGGGAACCTGGTTCACTGGGCCAGCCCTTCACTGCACCAGGGCACCAGGGTGGCACCAGACAGGGTCACAGAACAGGTTTTATCCTTTTCTTCAATTTGTTTTTAAAGAGTGAATGTATTTTCCAAAAAAAATAAAGAATTTAGCATCTCTCCCTGTTTATTCTCAAGTGTAATTCAATGATTTTAAAAAGTAAAAAAGGTGAGAACATAAAATAAAATGGCTTTCCACCACTGATCCTGAGCACTCAGGGACACCACGAATGTGCAGTTCCAGCCTTCCCAGTGCTGAAACCAGTGGGAGCTGGGAATGCTGAGCACCTGGAAGGCAGAAAACAGGGACAGAAGAGCGATGCTGGGAAGGGCATGGCCTCACATCTACAGAACTTTGCTGAGTGCAAACATCAAGAGGTATTGGGAGGGAGGAGGAGGAAGGATCAGCATCTCCTTGCTGGTGGAAGCCACCACTTCACATAACTTTGTAGGTGATCAATTAAATGGCCTCATGAGGTTGCAACATTTTGGTGAACAGCCCTGTGAAAGCAAAATCCAAGTCAAAAAATGTGCACAGAAAGGGCACAAAAAGAGTGAGCCAGCTTTGCTTTTGACAGAAGAATGACAAAAATGAAATAAAAACTGTCTCCTCATCCCTGGGAGCGCTTCCTGCGTTTGTTTCCCATTAAGCTGGGATGGAATGCTGAGGATAGGGAGTGGTGGCATTGTACTCACTGTACCAGAAGGTCCAGATGCTCTCGGGGTGGCCCTCACCAAAGAACCAGCACCGCCAGAAGAAACCCTCGTGGTGGAAAGTGAGGATCTCCTTCCCAGCCTCTGTTGGACTTTCAGCCTGGGGAGGAATGAAAGTTCAGGCTAAAACAGGGAACATCATGGTACAAAGAGTGGATGCTTCAGTTAGACAAATGTTGATTTAATTTTTTATGAGGTTTTCATTTGTTTTTTGTGTCAGTTTTGGAGGGATTGTGGAACACGGAGGAGCTGCTGTCCTTGACTTTCTGCTGTAAAACAGCTACGAAATGTTCTGACAACAAATTGTCCTGCAGAGCTACACAAACCATTTGCCTCCTTTTCTCCTGTTTTTAAACCCCTGCTGGCCAGAGCTGGATGAGAATTTCAGGGAGCTGGGCCTTCTGGGTGTGTTCTATTCCTCAAACATCTTCCTCCAACCCCCCGACCAGACCTGCAAGCACAAGATTTTGGTCTTTCCTGAAGGCACAATACTGCAAAGTCCAGTCATGGAAGATTTACCAAAGAACTTATTAAAATTATCCTCAAAACCAGCTTTATCTTTCCCACAGACAGTTTGGTAAAGGAGACAGGACTGTGACAAAATTAAGTTTTATGATGGATGGGGAATGTCCATAGAGGAAAGGCCTCTGTGAGCCACAGAAAGGAGATGGGACTCAACAGGGAGGTGCTAGAGGTACTTATCCTGTCACAGGTTAATTGGTTTGGGTGGAAGGGACCTTAAAAGCCCATCCAGTGCCACCCCTACCATGGGCAGGGACATCTTCCACTGTCCCAGGTTGATCCAAGTCCCATCCAGCCTGGCCTTGGGCACTGCCAGGGATCCAGGGCAGCCACAGTTGCTCTGGGCATCCTGTGCCAGGGCCTCACAGGGAAGAATTTCTCTCCAATATTTCTCTGGCAATGGAAAGCCATTGCCCCTTGTCCTGTCCCTCCATCCCTTGTCCCCAGTCCCCTCCAGCTCTCCTGGAGCCCCTGGAAGGGGCTCTGAGCTCTCCCCAGAGATCTTCTGCTTCCCTGGCCTCGGTGTTTTTATGCATCACCTTGTAGCAGCTTCCAGAGCTCTGACCTGATTCTCCTTTTACTTTCAGGATAAAACCCTGACTATGACAAGGGGAACATTCAGCCCTGAAACTTCCTCAGCTGGTGGCTCTGACTTGGTGCATCCACAGCACATTTCACTGAGCTTGCCAGCTCCAGCATTCCTGGAGCCCCTGGAAGGGGCAGAGATCTTCTGCTCCCCTGGCCTTGGTGTTTTTATGCATCACCTTGTAGCAACTTCCAGAGCTCTGACCTGATTCTCCTTTTACTTTCAGGATAAAACCCTGACTATGACAAGGGGAACATTCAGCCCTGAAACTTCCTCAGCTGGTGGCTCTGACTTGGTGCATCCACAGCACATTTCACTGAGCTTGCCAGATACTCAGCCCATCCTTATCTGTAAGGGACAGGATTTGACAGTTTAAGAAAGGGCAGAGAAGGTAAAAACAGAGCCTGTTATCCACAACCAGTAACAGAAATAGAAATAATAGAAACAGTGTCTGAAATAGAAATAAAATAGCTCAGAGGGAAGAGTAAGAGCAGTTCCTATTTCTGCCTGGTGCTTTTGAAGTCACTGCCTCAGCATCAGGCTCCCCAGTCTTGGCCAAGAGCGTCTCTGAAATGTTTGAGATGCTTATTTGTGTCATGCAGTGCATCACCTCTGCTCTCTCCACTTTTAAAAACAACTAAAATGTGAAACAATTAACACTGTCACTTCCCAAGTGCACAGAAAACAAGCGGCACTTCTCTGTCACTGCCATCCCCAGGCTTTACTGAGCTGCTTGAAACTAAAGACCCTGTTTTCTGTTTCACTTCTCCAGGCATTTTTGCCATCATAATTTTTTTTTTTTTTTAGTCAGGAAAGTCATTTGGAACCATGACTCAAGCAAACAGTGCCCTACATTTGATTATGGGATTCTGAAATGAAAGAAAAAATATTTCTTGCTGGCATCATGATGCCTACCCAGGGTGACTCACTGCACCAGGAAAAAAATCAAACCTAATTGGATTGAACTTTGAAGTAACAAAAAGTCTGCACACAACGAGGATCTTCCTGTCATTTTGTAATGGAAACCACACATTGATTGGCACAAAAACATTTCGGGGGAGTGGGTGGCTCGAGGAACTGATCTGGTTGTTATTTCATTGAAGAGTTAGACAACAGCAAGTGCAGCAAGAATCCAACTTGAGGGATCTATAAACGAGTGACACCAACCCTTAGGACTAAAATATCAAGCTGTCCCTTGAAAATTACATTTCCTGCTAACTAAAATCCTATATAAAGCTTCCTCTGAGGATATCCAGGCCACTGGTCAGATGGGCAGGAACCTGTCTGCTCTGCTCTGTGTCTGATGTTCACTTTACTTTGGTGTCTGTGCTGCAGCTGTACCACTTCAGATGGAAGTGATTGCCAAGGCCCACACTTTTAAACGTGAACTAGTTTTAAATGAACAAACTACAGAGGGAGAAATCTTTTAATGGCAAATATCAGGAGATATCTTTTGTCTTTAGAGGGAAATGCTGTCAACAGCTAAAGCTCTTACATTTTTGCCTTTCATTCTCTAATGTTCATATCTGCCAGATTACAGAGGTGCTGTCTTAATGCTTCCTAGACACGATTTACTCCAGTCAAAATGCTCAATATTACAGAAAAGCCGCGTTGGATTTTAAAGAATTTAAAGTTTTACCTCAGGCTGACGTTTTACATTAACAGGTCACTTTCACTGAGCATAAATATTATCACAGATTTCAAAATTTTAGATCTGAAGTTATTTAGGTTAAGTTCTTTCAAAGCACAAGATTTCAGAGCTCACCCCCCCGGTGCTCAGAGTGCTGTTCTCATGCTCGAAGACCCCGCAGGTGTCCGTGGCCAGGAGCCAATAATCCGTCCCAAAGGCGACGAGGAAGAGCAGCACGCCGGTGCCCCCGAGGATCCCGGCTGCCAGGGAGGCTGCTCCAGCCTTCATGGGGCAGCAGGGGGGAAACCAGCCCAAGTGGGAATCAGAAAAGGAGGAAAACCCCCAGTTCCCCGGGTCTCTGCAAGAGCGGGGCCAGAGAAATGCTATTTTTGGATGTGGACAGTGATCTCCAGGCTGGTGTGAGTTTCAGTGGGTGGTGGGGCAGCACTAATAAAAGCAGATGACCTGGTGTAAGCGAGCAGCTGTGGCATTAAGGATCATGACAAGAGCAGGGAGCCATCCAAGGGAACACACGGCTGCTGCTGCCAGAGGAGCCAGGAGCCCTCAGGACACGGCTCTGGGTCACGAGTGCAGAATTCCCGGGACACCAGGGAGTTATTCCCATCCCTCCCTGCACACACGAGCAGAGGTGGACTCAAAGGTCTTCCCCACACTGTGGTGTCCCCAGCCACTGTGGTGACACCTCTCACTGTGTTCCCACAAATGGCACTTCTGGAATTTGCATCTCCCCCTTCCTCTGAGCAAAACTCTGATGCGGCTTTTACAGAAAGTAATCCCTGCAAGAAAAAGATTAAAACACCAGGAGATCTGAAATATCCCAGTGCTCTTGGGAGGGTTGCAGCCACCCAGGCAGGTCCACATGGAGCTGGACAAGGAGCATCCAACCAGGGGCACACATGGACACACCGGGGATGTCCTGCACCTCTAAATGTTCTCCCTCCTACCATGGAAAAGTGAATTATATGGATCCATACCCCTCCCACCCAGCCAGCCTGCTGTGGGAGAAGTGTCTCCTGGGAGCAAGGACATTCCTGCATGGAATTTCACTGCCATTTGCTTCCTCATGTTTTTGGCTTCTGCTGGAGCATCTGCTGTAGATCACTGCCAGGACTGGGATGCCAGACTAGGAAAATTATAATTTCTGTAGGGCAATAACTATATTCCTGTGGCATGCCAGGAGGCTGGGAGAAGAAGTTTAAATTATAGTCAAAAATCAAGTTCTGAATTTCTAACCTTAGCCTTAATCATGACCTGCTCTAAACAGGGGTGGTGATGATCTTGACTTCCCTATCCTGTGGGAATTTGTGTTGCCAAATTAATTTCCAAATCAATTTAATATTTAAAGTTACCTGTGAACATATGGGTATCTCAAAGCAACTGCACACTGGTTGGGGAACCTGGAGAGGGTTGGGAAAAATTTTGACTACACTTCTTATTGAGGCATAGAGAGTGATGAATGTTCTCAGTCTTCTGTTGTGCTTCTATAAGCACAAGTGAATTTAAATTATAATAATTTATTTTATCCTCTGCATTGTCTTTATTAAATATTGCAGGGGTAGCTGTTAAATAACACACCAGACCTCTCTCCCTCACTGTCCCAGGGGCAGAGTTGCTCTGACTGTGAGCATGTGAGGAATTCCACAGGATCCAGAGCAATCCCTTCACTGACACAGGGAAAAGGAGAGCTGGGACAGGGTGCAGACTTACCACCATGTAGGGTCAAAACTCAGCCACAGAGCTGGGATTCTGCAGGAATAAACACACCCTGTCCATCCCATTGCCCTGCCATTCCACTGGAAACACTGCCAGCTCTGCAAGGGATTTCTGTGTAGGTTCTTGTGATCCTAAACCTCCACCCATCCCATTCCCACACAAATTACCCCTTCCCACCTCTTCCCAGCATATTCAACTCTTTCCCCATAGTTTTGAACAGCAATAACACACCCATCTCCCAGCCACTGGTGCATCACTGCTGCTCTTTGTAGTGAACATAAAATGGCTGATTAAATACAAAACACAACTTATCTATCACCTAAATAATCAATTAGTGCATTTCCAATCAGCCATTTAATCACCTGGCTAAACCTGTCTGCAGTGACCATGACAATTGGTTGCCATCTCTTCTTGTGATCTCCTCCTCAAAGCTGGACACGACTGACAGGAGCTTTGGCAGCGCTCAGAGGAGCTGGGTGAAAACAAGGATTTGCACACCAGGAGTGAGGATTTTTTTGTAGCTCACACTGCAATTACATAAAATTAAAATGCAAAGTGGGCACTTGTGTATTTTTGTTTTAAAAAAGGGATTCATGCACACTTCCACACTTCTGGGTGTGTTTTGAGCCAGCTGTATTTGGCGCTGCTGTTTTTGTGCTACTGCACATCCCGAGTTAGTGCTGTTTGCCATTTGGAAGTGTCCTCTGGAATTCTGGGTCCCACTGGCAGCAAAACTCTGTGTGGCTGAGGCAGAACATTGCTGGTTCCCAGCCTTGGCTCTCCTCAGGATGCCTTGTGCCCAGTCAAACATCCAAATTCTGAGGCTGTGGAACAGGAATTGAGTTCCTAAGGTTGAAATGTCTCTCCACGCACTGAAATCCCACTCCTGACAGGTGTTTCATTCCAAGGACAGGTTGGACAGGGATTGCAGCAACCTGGTCCAGTGGGAGGTGTCCTTGCCCAGGGCAGGGTTTGGAACTGGATCATCTTTAAGGTCCCTTCCAACCCAAACCATCCTGTGACTGCAGGATGATTCTATGACTCCTTGTCACAGCCCCAAGCAGGTCCTCATCATATTCAGGATCCAAAAAATTGCTGGGCAATGAGACCATGTGGTCTCTCCCACAGCCTGTGGAAAATGGGAATGATGATGTTTGTGTTGGGATTTTGGGAATGCCACACCAAAGCCAGGGAGGTGAATTAACCACCCAGCACCACATTCCATGCAAAGGCAGACACAAACACCATTTAACTCCCAAGGAAAACAGCCCTTCCTTTCTTCCCTTGCCTCTCCTGGTGCCAGCAGACACTGCCTTCAGCATCCTCTTATCCAGAGGTCAAATGAGAGTGCCACCACGGGCAGCTCCAGGACTTCAGTGGTTGAAAAGGAAACTAATGCTGAGCATTTTATTAATTCCTAATTGTCCTTGAGGATTTTTTTTTTGTTTTCCCTTAAGCTTTTAAACCAAAATTGTGACTCTCCAAACATACATATTCTAGCAAGAAGCTGGGGCAAGTCAGCTCAGATTTTTCACAGAATTGGGTGTTTTACCTTTGAATTGATCAAAGACTCCATCAGCATAGTCTGTGTTGTTATTTCCTGCAGTTTGATCCATCTCACAGAAAAATTTACATTTTATGTAGCTAGATCAACATATTTTCAGTCTCATGCAGAAAGCAGAGGATTTCTTGGAATTTGATAAAGAGATGAGTTTCCAAGGCTGCCTTTGGAGATTTCACTGAGTCCCTTTGGAGATCTGCAGACCTTTCCTCATTGGAGCTTGGCCTGATGATCCTGGGTGGTGAAATCCTGGAACAGTCTGTTCAGGGCAGGGGGGAGTCCCCATCCCTGGAGGGATTTAAAAGCTCTGTGAATGTGGCACTTGGAAACATGGGTCATGGTGGCCCTGGCAGTGCAGAGAGAATGGTTGGGCTCTCTGTTTTAAAAGGGCTTTTCCAAACTAAATGATTCCATGGTTCTATGACCTGCCCTTCTCCAAAAGGTGTCCCATGGTTTCCTTAGGTAGGTGAGTGAATCTCTCTAGAGTCTCTTCTTTTACTCTTTTCTCCCCAAACCTCTGAACAAGAAGACACCAAGGACAGCAAAGCCAACCAGACCACAACAAGAGCACCCCAGCACTGCCAGCTTTACCTTGGAACAGCCACCAACATCCCCAATGGTTTCACAAAGAGCAACCCCCCAGCCTGAGCTGTGCTGGAAGGGAGAGCAATAGATACCCATGTTGACATTTGCCCCTTTAATTCTGCATTAGAATGGTAATCTCCAGTTCATCTCCATCACATGCTCCTTTTTCATCTCTCCCGTCTCCACGTCTCTTGGAAGAAGCACATAAGCCTGGATGTTGAAAGATCCTTAATGGTTCTTCTGAGGCTGAATCCCCTCCAGGACTTGATGTCAGTAGAGAAAAAAGCTCAGATTTGCCTCACCTGCTTCTCAAGCACCGCCAGCCCTTTCCAGGATTAAGTCATTATAATCTCCTTAAGCAGTCATGAAATAAAATAAACACAAGTGTGGTTTTCTCCTCAAAATAAAAATACTAAAGTTCACATGAGGAAATGCTTTTGGAGTCGGGAGATTTTGCCTGATTTTCAAATGCAGCTGACTGATGTCTTTGCAAAGAGTTTTCTGATGTGGTTTTTTGGCTCTTGCTTTGCCATCAAGCTACTCCCCCTCATTAACAACTTTTGCCCATTTTAACCTGAACCTTCCACAGACTCCTGTAAACTTCCAGAGTAGGCACAGAGCAAAAACTCTCTGAACTCCTAAAGGAATCAAACCGATGCAATTTATTTCCACAGAACCATGCAATATTCAATGATACACTGAATCCGTGTTTTTAACACTTTTTAAAGGACTAAAACCCTGGAAAGAATTAATTAGGCATGCTCTGAAGCCTGAGCACTTAACAGTTTTCCACTCAGTTGTAGAATTTTAAGACCACCAACACTGGATACTGGCAAAGATTATCAAAGGTATTCGGGGCTGAAATACAAACTAGTCAGAGGGCTTGGCCACTAAGTGGCTGGAAAATACTTCATAAAAGCTTTAGCCAGGCTATTCTATTTTGTAAAGAAATTTTAAGAAAAAATCCACAGTATCCAGAAGGTTAAATTTAGGGCAGAGTGACTCACTGGGAAAAAATGTCCTGCTGGGAACATTGTCTTCTCTGCAGATCAAGCAAATTGTTCATGCAGCAGAGAGGTATTGAAGGACCCAGCACTGCAAGTGGGGCTGGAAGGGAATGGTGGGCTGGGATCCACAAAGGATGCCATGCCTGAGCATGGCAATGTGGGGCTGAGCTGGAGCAGCCTCTGCAGCCACTGCACACCTGGAGCCAGCAACCCCTGGAAGTGCCAGAAGCTGGGAGATGCTGGCATGGAAACATCCCTCATGCTGAATTAAGATGAAAATGTACCATTTAAAAAAAAAAAATGGAAGGATTTTTTTTACCTTTTTTTTTCCACACCAGATAAAATTTCCATTTGATTTTCTGGCATTCTTCCAACCACTTCTGTTGCCTACAACAGTATTGCAAAGAAATCTACCCCTGCCAAAACAGCCACCATTAAATGAGGTCCTTGATAACCCATAATGATATTGCAAAAAACTGATGGAAGTCTCAATGGGAAAAAGTTCCTCATTTGTCTGATGCCCAGAAAAATGATGCATACTGTACAAAGATGACAAGGATGGGTGCAAGACAAAGATGGTACAGACATCCAGGTATTTTGGACAAAAATAACACAGGTCAGATGCAAAAGCATAAAACCAAAATAAAAGAGCCAAAAATACCCAAACAACACCCAAGCAAGAATTAGTCAATCACAGTTTCTATCCTTGATTAAAAACTCCTAGAGAAGCAAAATTATTTCATTTCCTTTTTGCTGTCCCTCTATAGAATAAAAACTACTCACCTTAGTAAATCCTCCTATGACTATGTACAGTGCAGAATTTAAGGAGAAATTTAAAAGACTGAGGACATAAAACTGCAAGTGAACAGGGACATTCCAGCCCCAGAGAGCTGAGGACCTTCAGGTTCAGTATTTTTTCTCCCTCCCTTGTATGCAATGGCTTTCACCAATGAACAACAACAGTACTTTTATTTCCTTATTACAATCACTTTCCTCACTCGTGATCTTGGGATCACTGGCCAAGGGTTCAAGGAGCTGCTGTTCCAAGAGGATCAGCCTGGAATGACACCCAGAGACACCCCTGAGTGTCCCCAGCTCCTCATGATGTCACCAGCAGCACGTTGAAGATGCAAGGAGAGAATAACTCAAAGATGATCCCATAGCACAGCAAGTTTAATTGAAACAGAAATGTAGAATGCTGCAACCTATTCATAAATGTCTTAGATTGTATCATGTATTACAACACACTCAAAGAGAGGTTTTTTTCTAAACCAAGTACAGCCAAACCCACACGGCTCCCATGCACATGGATTAAACTAGGAAACAAACCAAAACTGCAATAAATGGAAGCTGACAATAAGCCTATTTTAAAATCCATGCATATGTACATATATGTATATACACGTGTAAAACACACATCTATTGGTAAAAGCTCAAATTTTCCTTTGCAATGAAGTGAATTTCCAGTGATGGAGTGACCTTCAAGTCAACATGAACCCCCTCAGCTTATGCCAGGACACCATCAAGGGTTTTTTTCAGAAGAACATGAGACCTTGGATCATTGCAAAGCAAATTCACACAAATTTGTGCCTTTAATTTAAAATGAAAGCCCCAATGTACCATGCAGGGGTCTCCTAAGGGAGTATTTCTGCACACAGGAGACTGGTTCTGTGAGCCCAAAAATATCATGGTGGGGAGGAAGTTTGTGAATTTCTACAGTTTCTTTTAATGTTGTTTCAGAAAGAGCCACTTGTTCAGATTAAACACTGTCGGATCAGAGGAAGGAGAAGAGAAAGAAAAATGTCAACGCAAAACTAAAACTTGTCCTGTCAGGTTCAGTAAGGACAAGAATTCAAAGGCTTGAACTTACCTGGAGTTTCAAAGAAAATTACCCAAAGCTGGGGCTACCTGTCTTCCTCAGGTCTTACCCCCAGAGTTTTCCTGCATCTGCTGTGCCAAGGGCTCACACCTCTCCTGGGAGGGGCAGCCAGGGTTTGGGTCACCCTCTTGGCACTTTCAAACCCCTCTAAACCCACAGCTCCCAGCTGTGGCAGCACAGATCATCCCAAAATATCTTTGCAGGATTAGTGCAACCAACCAACCACGTCAGAAACCTTTCCTATTTATTTAAGGGCTGTCAACCTCATCTCCTGCTATCACCACTGGGTGTGGAGCCTCCTCATTTTAACTTTGAGGTGAATCATTCCTTACATAAATTTTCAAAAACCAGTAAGAACATATTTTGCCCTTTTAACTCAGCTGCAATAGTTTTTCATTAGCAGAATTGTGGCTGGGTGTGGGACAATCCCTGAGGTAAGACACAGCCCCTTACTTAACTATGTCATTTAACTTTGGGCTTCATGAGATTAATGCTTATAGTCAGGATCCATCAGTTCCTGAGGAGAAGAAGAAATCTGTTGCTGTTTCTGCTCTTTCCTCCACCCCCTAATAAAACCTTCTTTGAGATTATCAAGTTTTTCCCAACCTATAATCCAAATGCTCCCTGCTGTTTAACCTATCCCTGAAAACTAATGAGAAGATCCCATATCTCACCTTATTAAAATATCCTTCCTTGCAGTTGTACACAGTTTCAGCAACTTTCCCAGACTGAACAGGCTGATTTTTCCTAGAAATTCCTTAGAAATGCCCCCTCAGCCATTCCCTGGCATTGCTGATGCTCAGCTGGGCATCTTTGCCCTCAGTTCCCACCGAAAACCCAACACTGGGCAACAAGAGTGACCTTCCATGCAAACCTCTCTGGATATTCCACCACTGTCCTTCCCAACGTGCATATTTACATTATCTACACATCCAGCAGCCCTCCCTCACGGGGAGCCGGAGCATCCCTGGTGTTTGTACATGTCCAGAGTCAGCTCTTTCACCCCCGTGCCGCTGGGCTGGGGCGGGGGGATGGCACACACGGACTGGGACCGGCTCTCCTTCACTTCCCGAACCTTCTCCGTGTTCCCCACTGTGGGAAGAGAAACACCATGAGAAACACCATGAGAAACAACCCGAGAAACACCCTGACAAACAAACACCACGAGAAACACCACGAGAAACACCACGAGAAACACCACAACACCCCGAGAAACAAACAAACACCACGAGAAACAAACAAACACCCCAAGAAACACCCTTCTTTGTGGCTCAGCAGGAATGAAGGAACACCAAGGTGGCCCTGTGCTCTTTGGGGATGAGCTGTTCCATTCCACTCCCCAATTATAAAGCAGGAGACAAAGATCAGTGTTTCCATGCAAGAAAAAGCCAGAAAAGGTAATTTAAACCCAGGTTTACACTTCAAAATACATCAGGTATTTGGATCAATATCATCATTCTTTTGTCAGTCCTCATCTGCAGTTTTGCAGAGCAAAAATTCACATTGGTGACTTCCTTAAACCGGCTCTGGATAATTCAGGTGTCCAGCTGGAGCACCTGGAATGTCATGATGTCACATTATGGGATGTTTGATGGGGATGAACATGCAACCACAACAGAAGGGTTACAATCTCCTTCTGTTCTGACACCACTGTATGTCAGGGGCCATTTGGATCAATATCATCATTATTTTGTCAGTTGTCATCTGCAGCTTTGCAGAGCAAAAATTCGCATTGGTGACTTCCTTAAACCAGCTGTGGACAACACAGGTGGAGCACCTGGAATGTCATGTCATCACATTATGAGATTGTTTGATGGGGATGAACATGCAACCACGACAGAAGGGTTACAATCTCCTTCTGTTCTGACACCACTGTATGTCAGGGGCCATGGTGTTCATGTTTTCCTTGGGGTGGAAAAAAAAATTACCCAGAAATAATGTTTTTTATCACTTTTCTCTGCTTACGGTCATGATTTTCTTCAGGAAGAACATTACTGAAGTCTTCCTGGTAAACTGTGGATTAAAACAGCTACATCCCAGGTTGGATGAGGCAACCTGACCTAGCTGGAGATGCCCCTGTGGCAGAGGGGTTGGATTAGATGGCTTTAAAAGAGCCCAAACCATTCACTCCAACCTCAGGTTGGGCTGAGAGGGGGCACCAGGGCTGGGAAGGCTTTTGGCTCTTCTTGCTCAGCCATGAGGCTCATTTGAGGAGACCCACTCTGTCCCACAGCCTCCCTGCCCTGGCTGGGCCATTCCACGGGGATGAGGGAGGGCAGGGAATGAGCCCAGCTCCCCAGCTTACCGGTGAAGGAGCGGCAGAGCTTGGGCTGGGGGCTGGCCTCGCCCTGCGCCGAGCACGCGTCCTCCTTCTGGGACTGAGGGAGAGAAGGACTTCAGTGCCTGCTGAAACCTGCTCACAAACCAATCACTGGCAATCCCTAAGGATTCCACTCCCCTTCGTTCCACTTTTGCCATGTAAAAATAAACAACAACAACGACAAAAAAAAAGATGGATTGCTAAGAATAGACTGAAGAGATGGCGGGAAGTATTTGCAGATGGTGAATTGCTACAACACAGCAACGACAAAAAAAAAGATGGATTGCTGAAGAGATGGCGGGAAGTATTTGCAGATGGTGAATTGCTACAACACAGAATCGTGGAATGGTCTGGGTTGGAA
Organism: Passer montanus; assembly: GCF_014805655.1. Classification (NCBI taxonomy): domain Eukaryota; kingdom Metazoa; phylum Chordata; class Aves; order Passeriformes; family Passeridae; genus Passer; species Passer montanus. The sequence goes on from NW_024369818.1 coordinate 4,732,039, forward strand.
GGGACCTTACAGATCATCCCATTCCAACCCCTCTGCTGTGGGTGGGGACACCTCTCACAGGACCAAGTTGCTCCATCCAAACTGGCCTAAAACCCTTCCAGGGATGGGGCATTCACAGCTTCTCTGAACAACACTGGAAGCTCTTCGTGGGCTGTCAAGAATTTAGAAATAAAACTGAGCCAGTGTCAGAGGCTTAAAGAATTAAAATGGCACAATACAGCAATTATGTTTTGAGTTCTGGAAGAGGTCTGAGCTCCCCAGGAATGGTTCAGCTGAAAGGATGGGAAGAAGCAGCCCTGGAGCTGGGAGAGCGGGGCCGGGAGTGCAGAAGGCAAAGCTGTCCCCAGGATATGGATGTTTCTCACCTTGGCTGTTCCCCACGTTGGCTGCAGGCCAAGGAGGCAGGTAACGAGCTGGCACTAACGAGCTCCCTGTCCTTTCACTCCAGTGCTAATCTCCACCCTCCAGGACAAAAAAAAATAGGAATGAAAAAAATAAAAATCAGGTAGCACAAAGCCGCCTGGATTGTTCGGTGCCTCTGCAAACTGGGAATAAGTCTCTCACGCAGCTGTGATTTGGCACCTCGGTCCAGAAACCCAGACTGCCAAAATAACTCTGGACCCCTCCCAGCCTGGTTTTGTGTTTTGTTTCTGTTCGTTCTCCTCCCTCCCCTAACGAGGACCGCTGCCCTGCATCCCTTGTTCTCACTTTTATTGACCATTTTCATAACAATGCCTCCCCGGCTCGGGCAGCAGCGCCCCGGCTCCCTGGAAAGCCATTCCCAGGGGCACTGAGCGATTCCCAGAGCATGCTCCATGAAAGGGCTCTGACATAATTACCAGAGGCACTGTGTCATTTACGCACATGGCTCACAGGCAGCTCCAAATAAGCTCCTTCTGGGGGAGTGCACTCCTGTTTTGGCAGGAGAAAAGAGGACCGAGTTGCCTGGCTACAGGTGCAAGGATTTTCTGGGTGCTCCGTGGTAAATAAAAGCTGTCCTGGGTCTCAGAATCTGCCCTGCCAGCTCGGGCCGGGCTGGATCCCTGCCTAAAACAAGGCAAGCCCCAGAAGCAGCCGGCGCTGGAAGCCAGCAATGATGCACAGCTCCAGGAAGCAGCAGCCTTCGGCAGGAATTTTGTCCTTAGGCGGAGGAAGGCGAACTTTCTGCTGGAAATAGATAGTCTTGGAGTTAATCCTCTGGGCTGTGGTTCAGAGCTGAAGTCACCTCCTTCTCCTGCCAAGGTCCTTCTGCCTGGTGTAAATCATTTAACCTGCTCTGGAGGAAGGAAGGTTGTCCTTTTCTCGCTGCTTCTCCCTGTTTGCTCTCCTTGGAGGAGGCTCCAGGAGCCCCCTCTCCATGCTGTAAACACACCCGAAGTGCAGGAGACCCCTGGGGCACCTAAAGCCACCCAGGGAGGTGACTCAGAGCCAAGAACAGTCTGGGTGGAAGGGACTTCACCATCCCTGTGTGGTGCTGGGCACAGAGCTGGGCACTGCCTTCTCCTCTGGAAGGAGATGCAAGGTCCAGCAGCCAAGATGAACCTGGACCCTCCCCAGCCTGCTGAAGCCACCAACCCACACGAGGATGCTCTCCCACACGAGGATGTTCTCCCACACATCCCTGATTTCTGTCTGGGGGGAAAAGACCAACCAGCCCCTAATAAAATGTGATAAATGAAATATTTAACTGAGCTACAACAGCTTCATGTTTAACAGCAAAGCTCTCAGCAGCTTCACTAAAAAATAAAACCAGACACTCACCAAACAGAAAAAAACAGGGTTTCTACTGAAGCAAAGGGATTTTTTTAATTATTTCCTCAGCCTCTAACGCTCAAGGTATCACCAAAGTTTTTTTTTCAAGACTGGCATTGCAATTGCAGGAGTTTCACCAGCACCACAGGGTTCCAGTGGCCCTTTGCTGGAAGTTTATTTCCCGTCCCTGGATTTCTAGTTGGGGTTGCAAACACAGTTGTAATGCTTCCATCTCGTGGTGAGATGTAGAATAGAAAAACGTGGGGAGCAACAGCATGCAAGTTTTTCTTGCTGACTCAAAACCTGGAAGGCCAAACCCTTCCCTGTGGGACTACAAAAGATGGAATATCTGACAATCAGAAAAATCTCTAACACTACTGACATTTTTCATTAATAGCTTTTTTTTTTTAATCAGGAAAATATCATTTTCTTTTCAATTTGGCATGGAAGAAACATGAGTAGCTGCTTTTTTCCCAAAAATTGCTAAGTATTGAGCTGCTTATAATAAGCTAAAATCTACTTTCTAGCACAGTGTTCTTTCTTTCTGCTGACAAATTCTGCAATCTGTCCTCCTACAGCATGAAGTAACAGCATTCACCCACCCTCCTTAATATTATATAATATTATATATATAAAATTAATATGGTGTTAATATTTCAGGGCTCTGTTAGAGCATTATCCCATCACTTTGGGGCATCATTTTATTTCTTTTCACAGTAAATGAGGCACCTATTATTAAAAATTAGCAGAAAAGCTGCTGGTGACACAAAACAGGCCTGGCTTGTTCTTTTGGGCACTGGGGGATGGTTTTGGGGTTAGAACCACCCTTGCAGGTGTCACTGGGATCAGCTCCCAGTATTTGCTGTCATCTCCCAGGTAGGACAGGGCATCGTGGTCTAGTGGAAGGTGTCTCTGCCCATGGCAGGGGGTTGGAACTGGATGATCTTTAAGGTTTCTCCCAACCCAAAATATTCTGGGATTTACATCTGCTTCCCTTCACCCAGCACAAAGCCAAGGTGGCTGCAGTAAAGAGGGGTGAGCACCACCACCAAGTGGCTCCAATGACACAACAGTCAGTATTCAGCATCAAATTGGCATTTTCCATAATCCACAGGGCATTTCCCACCCTCAGAGGGCATTTTCCATCAAGTCAGCAGACACAGAGTGAATCCTACTGCTTTTGCAATTCCCCAAAAACCATTCTGTTCCCCCAAAGCCCAGCTGCAAGCACTCAAAGGAACAGGAGAAACAGCGTTCCCAAAGCTCCTGGATTTCCCATCAAATGCAGCAGAGAAGGGGAAAGCAGGAGCACAAGGGTTAACAATCAAATATTCTTAAAGTAGAGAACGTCGTGCTCAAAATCAGCCCGAGTTTGATGTTGCTCTTTTGAAGTTTAATTATACCAAATGTTCTACAGGAACATGCCATGTTCTTGCCTATCTATTCTGAATTGTAAGTACCAATCAGCATGTAAATGATCAAATTAAATCCTTTAAGTTGTTTGCAAGAGCCAGAACACCTTTCTGGGAAGGAAGGGCTGAGCACCAGCAGCGTTTGGTGCGGTGCTGCTGCTCTCAGTGGGCTCCTCCATGATTGGCACTTCCACGAGGAAATTGGAGTGGAAAAAAATCCACAGCACTCCCAAGTTCTTGTGCTGTCATGGAAAATTGCTATCTAAATAGGGAAGGGTAATTTATTTCTTTCTAAAAGGTCATTTTGTTCTCATCAGTGATGGAGCTTGGCTGCTCAGATTAGAGCTCACAGCTCACGCTTGGACAGTGCTCAAGCCATCAAAACCTGAAATTCGGAGAAGTGAGTGAAATTTAGGGATGGTTCAGCAATTACTGCAAGCACCACCTCTTCCAGACCTCAAAGAGTGTTTGGACAACACTTTCAGGCACGGGGTGGGATTCTTGGGGCTGTCCTGTGCAGGGCCAGGAGCTGGCCCAGTGATCCTCATGGATCCCTTCCAATTCTGGAAGCTCTGTGATTCTGCAGTGCTGCTGACCTGGGTATCTGGGAGCAAAAAGATGACAAGGGTGAAATGCTTTTCCTCTAAAGTGTTACAGAGGGTGGGAGGAACTGCCTGGAAACCTTTCTTTTCCATAGATAAATGTTGGCCCAGCTTCTCTCACCAATCTCCAAGGAGCAAAAGTCTTCACCAGGCACAGAGGTTGTATTAACCCTGTTTCTCCTCTGATTCAGAACATAAACCAACACAGAGCTACGCAAGCAGTAAACTGGAAAAATTTTCATTTCTCACAGGAACCTGGTAAGCAAAACTTGCTCCTATTTTACGTCTTTCAAGCCTGCTCAGAACTGTAGATGTGTTTAAAAACAAAGAACTCACCCCCAGAATGCATAAGAAAGATTACAAAAATGCTTCTGTCCTTTCAAGAGAGTTGGGGGGGAAAAAAACACTGAGCAGTTTCAAATATTTACACTCCGTACCACTGACAATGGGGGAGACAAATTCCTGTCTTTGATGAAATCTCCCAGAAAAGAAAACACGGGAAAACCAGACCTCAGGATCGACAGAGTGAAGCCCAGTCAGTGACATTTGCTCAGTAAAGAGCTTTCCCAGCACGGGTGGAAGTCACAAAGCACTGAACAGGGCTGTGCCTGGCATGGCTCCTTGCTTTGCCAGGGGCTGGGTTGGAGGGAGTTTTTCCCTTGGTATTTTTCCTATTTGTTGGAATGTGATTTGGAATAGAGACTTAAAAAAAAAAAAAAACAAGATTTGTCTTTCGAAGGGAGCACCACCAGCAACAAGCAGGCTGTGGGGAAAGCAGCCTGTGCGTGGTCCTGAGCTCCCCCTTACCTCCTTCCTGGAGCTGCAGGTGTCGCTCCCGGCCACCTCCACCAGCAGGCTCTTGTGCCGCAGGATCAGGATCTCCTTGGCCTGCTCGGCGGGCTCGCTGTCCCCGGGCAGGGTGTGCCTGTTGTACGCCGGGCCCTGCAGGGGACACAGGAGCATCACTGCCCTCCTGCAGGATCCTCCTCCCCTGCAGCCATCCCGCCAGCTAAGGGCATGCACTGGTTTAGGAGGGGATGGAAAACGCCATGGAAGGGAGATGGGGCTCCAAACTCTGCTTTTTTTATGTGAAATCACCAAAGAAATCACTGAATGACAAGACTGAGTTACAGCTGGTACCCAGGTGACACAACGAGTGCAGTGACTCTGCTCCAGGTGCCTTCACAGCTTCATTCCCCAGTGTTCTGTGCTAACCCCACCTTCCCATATAAATCACTGGGAACCATAAATTCTCCTTCAAAAGCCACCACCCAGCCAATTGCAATCTCCCACTAACACCAGTGGGAGTTGGGATAATGCTGTCTCTACAAGGGTGAGGCTGGATTAATGCAGGACTAAGCTCAAACTAGAGCTGTGCCTTCATCTTCATCCCTCCACCATGTCCATAGGTTTTTTCCCAGCCTTATCCCATTGTTTCCCTCAGCTCAGCAAAGGGACAGGAGGGGGAGGCTGATCCCTCTGTGCTGAGCTGCCCACATCAGCCCCACCCCTAAGGACTCTGTATTTTGGGTGTAATCCATAAAACAAAGACTGAGATGGATTTTAAGGCTGAGTCTCCCTACGAACAGGAATTCACAGGTGCTGTATGAAACCCCAGACATGATCCATGATTCTGTGAACAGCAAGTGGGGTTTATGCCCTGTAACCACTGGTAACAGTTCCATGGCAAAACTGCTGGGTGGATTTTAAAGCTCTGCAGATTAATTCCCACTCACAGCTCACTTCCATGGGGAAAAATGTACCATGAGGGTCACCCCATGCCTGCTCTGCCCTAGAGCTGCTGCTGGATCTGCTATAACCCAGTGCCTGAAGTTCCACGTGCTCCTCCTTTCTCCTTTTCCCTGCCGGGTACCGATGCCGAAAATATTCCATGAAATTATAGGCTGACTGGGTGAACCTTTCAAAAGCTGTCAGGCAGCAAACAGAAATGTGCCACTGACTTGGAAACTGGATCTGGCTCCACACAGCCAACTATTCTCTCCTCACAAAGAGACATCCTGGGTAATTATGGAAATATTCATAACATCTGCTCAGGCTGTTCGGATAACCGAGGAAATTTGTGTCATTGGACACTTGAAATATGGATGGAGGGAGAAGTTGTACCGTCCTCCTGATCCGGTACAGGTTCCTCGCCAATATTTCCTGCATGTTGTCCAGGACATCAGGATTTGGAGTGTCCTCCAGTTTCTGGTCTGTTATGACAGTCCTGTCGCTGCTGCTGCAAAGGAAAGCAGAATAACTTATTTTGGAAGATGCACAAGAAGTGCGTCCCCAAATCTCAGTGCCCCTTTGGGATCCCACCACAGCCAACAGCTCATCTCTGCAGATGGAGCTCGTGGCAAAGCAGGAGTTTGGCATTTGCATCAGAGCTGGGCTGTCCATATGCTCCCTGGTGGATAAAAGAACCGTGGGGAGCTGTGGCAGAGCAGAACCATCTGTGAGGTCTGAAGTGGCCATTCAGAACATTCAACAGTGCAAACCCATCCGAAATTGGGCAGCAGCCTCTTCCTCAGAGCACCACTTCCCTGTAACTCGTGGGGACACAGGCGGCCCTCCACGTGCCACCATCAGTGCCGGGGGATGCTCATCCACCCCACCACTTTTAGCTCCCAGGTGCCGAGTTTGGGTGGTGTTTGCTCACAGGAAGGAGGGGGGGGCGAGGCCGTGGCCCAGCTGCCCAGCCTGGGCCAGCTCCATGGCGTGCTTGCGCTCCAGCTTCTCGTAGAGCAGCACGATGCTGGACTTGGGCTGGTCGTACTCCCTCAGCAGGATCTTCTGCAGGTATTTGCTGTTGAAATATTCCAGTCTGTCGGAGAGCGAAACGAGATGGGTTTAGCCTCTCCCCTGACTCCCCAGCACCAACAGCCCTGAGCAAGGCAGCAGGGTCACAGCCCATGGGTGCCCCAAATTCCATTAAATTCCATTATATCCCATTAACTCCTCCTCAGAAATCGATGGTCCAAGAGGTCAGTCCCTAATTATGTCTGCATTACAGTGCATGAGTCAAAATATTAAAACTTCACTAATTACAATAAAAACTCCCCAAAAGTGCCAGATATATCATGAACTCTTCTAGAAGTGCTACATCTACATTTCAACACTTCCAGATTCCCTCTTAAGCCATTTCCTCTTCTTTTCTGCCCAAATCGTTGAATAATTTAGGTTGGAAAAGACCTCTGAGATCATCAATCTCTCTCAGATCTGCTCACAAGGAGCCAGGATGCTCCTCAGCAGCAGTGTCTCCCATACCCTCTAGTGGCACTTCCAAGCATGGGCATTCCTACAAAATCTCTACCAGCTGCATCTGTGTCTGGACCACCAAGGAATTAAACCTGGTACACAGTATTTTTAGTATATTTATGGTATTTGTATTTTTTGTTTTGTAAATCCTGACACATTTTTTTTAATTTTAAAATGTACAAACTTACAGAATTTAATGAAAATTGAACACTTTGCTACAGAAAACTGTAGAAATCTCATTCCACAACAAGCAGTGCTGCAAACTCAGCTCTTTAATGTTAACTGTGCACAGCCTGGGACAGGCTGCATGTCATGACCACGGCACTTCGAGAAGATTTCTTTGGGCAAGAAGGGAAAAACACAACAGGAGAGGAGAAAGGATCTTTTTAGGGTGATGCAAAAGAGGTGCCTGCAAGCAGGGAAGTGCCCTGAAAACCTGGTGTCCCCTTGGACAAGGAAATGCTGTCCCTCTGTCCCCTCCCTCGTGCCACGAGGATGAACAAGGCCCAGCTGCCCACAGCAGAAACTCTGGGAATAAAAACCAACCTCCTTTTTTTCCTACACGTGTACACCGTTGTATTTTGGCAAATCCTTACTTGTCTTTCCAGTAATACTGTCCCCAGTGTCCAGATATATCTTCAATGCCAGCCAGCAAGTGATCCAAGAACTAAAGAGGAGAGAGGATTTCGCTCTACGCCGGTTGCATGCCTGATGAACCCAGCCAACAGCAAAAGCCACACACACACAGCAGGGGATGCTTCCAGCTCGGGATATGGAGCTGGAAACAAGGAGAGAAGGCACTGGGATCATTCTCCAAACACTCATCCGTTGGTGCTGGTTTGCTTTCAGGTGTGGGCAAGCAGAGGATAAAGGCTGAGGGCCATGAATCTGCTCTCTGTGATAGGTACAGGAGGGCTGATGGCTCTCATGTTCTGGGCCTTGACCAGCAGGAAAGGCTCATTTTGGGGTTTTTGAGGACAATTTGTCTCAGGAAATCAGTATTTTCGTGATATAAATGTAGGTAACACATAAATGTCAATCTTGAATAATAAATACTGCCTTTCCCCAGACACTTCCCACTATATAAAATCATCATATTATACTTTATATAAATAGATTATTATTGTTTAAAATTATATAAAGAATCCCAGCCTGGTTGGGTTTTCCACCTCAAAGTTAAATCCCTGTAATTTCCCAAACTGCCTTCCCTCCTAATGGCATCTCTGCTCTGTTGCCCTCCACACTTAGGTACCAATGACCCTGGAACTTTCCACAGACCTAAATTTTTTTTTTAAAACTATCTTTTTGGGGGGTCAGAGACAGAAAAGTTTCAGAGCAGCTGGCTCAGCCCTGCAGGCTGGTGTGGGTTTAGTGCCCTCACATGGCTGCTGGCAGCTGTGAGCTCCACAAACACAGTGGAGGGAAGCACTGAAGTGTCCCATCCCTGGGAGTGTCCCAGGCCAGGTTGGACAGGGCTTGGAGCAACTTGGGATAAGGCAAGGTGATGAGATGAGTTTTAAGGTCCCTTCCAACCCAAACTACTCTGATTCTCTGGAATTACACTCACACATCACTCCTACAAGCAGAATATCTCAACTATCCAGATGGCAAAATAAATTTGAGGAAGAAAGATGCTTCTGGCTTCTGCATCCCTGATTTCCAACTATGTGCATTTTTACCTTCTCAACTTAATTGGTGCATGGCTATTTTCAGCTCACACCTCCTAATAAACACATTTCTGAGATGATTTACCATTCACACCCTAACAAAAGAACAAAGTCTTCTCTGTTCACAACTGGAAAAGGCTCCTCAGCCTCCTGAGCTGTTGTGTTAACCTCAGACAAAGCCTTTGTGAGGATGCCAAACAGGTTTTACAAATGTCCTCAGCCCCAATGGCTTTATTGCTAAAGAAACAATGACAATAATATTCCTGAAGGAGCCATACCCACAGAAACGTGGCTGGGATTGAACAATTAGATTCAGAAATATATTAATTTTCCATCGGATGCAGATGCAAATGAAAAGCTCAGCTGAGTGGGAGAGCAGCTGATCTCATGGAGCTGAGCCTCTCCCTGAAGTCCTCTATGACTACAAATACCAACATCTGGGTGGTGAGAACAAGGGGAATGAAATCCCACCTTTGAGTTATGGATGTAGAATCACAGAATGGTCTGGGTTGGATGGGACCTTACATCTCCTCTCATTCCAGCCCCTGCCATGGGCAGGGACACCTTCCACTACCCCAGGTGGCTCCAATCCCCATCCAACCTGGTCTTCAGTAATTTCAGGGATGGTGCACTTCAGAGGTTCCCTCCAATATGGCACCAACGTTATCCTTTTCTTTTTTTATTTTGCAAAAATATCTGAACCAATGGTGGTGATGGGACAGGAGAACACATGGAAATTCCTAATCCTGAAAGCAACCAAGCCTCGTTTTCTTTCCTTCTCTCATTCCAGAGAGCAGAGACATTTGAGTTAGGTCACAGCTTAAAGTTTTGGGCAAGAAATCATCTTTTTCTCTCATGTTTGTGCATTACTTTATGTTACATCAGCCTGACTGGTGGCTGCTCTTCCAATGCAAAAAAATCCCCATGGTTAGGAACCTGAACAGGACTTCCAGCATGGAAAGGGGGTGACCTGCAGAGGATTTGGGTAAACCCTGGAGACAGGGACATTCCAGGAGATCTCAGAACGCTCTGGGCACCTGCTGATGGAGGCTCCACTTACCCGGATGTGGATCTGCTCTCCCACCGTGGGAGCACTCTCCCTTTTCCTCTTGACAGCCAACAGGTCCACGAGGGGACGGATGGTCATTCCCTGCAGAGTAACCACCGACACAGAAATCAGCCTTTCCTCACACCCAATTTTCCTCCCCTGGAACAAAAGCCACCAGCATGGGGCTGAGGCACAGCGACCCTGTTCTGGTGTTCCAGCAGCCTCCCTCACCTGCCCTGCTTTCCTGGCAGGATAAAACCTGCAAAGCTTCAACAGGACTAGAAATTGTTCTCCCAGGTGTACCCCAAACACTCTGTTTGCTCCTGGTAGGAACCTGGCAATGGGAGCTCACAGAGAGGCTTCAGTGTGGAGGGAAGAAAGTTCCACTCGCCTCCTCCGAGGCCACAAAAAGCCAACCAATAATTCCAAGGTCAAGCCTGTGGTTTGCTGCTGCTCGTGGCCTCCCAGATGGAAAGGGGCTTGAAACGATCCAAGTTCAAATGCCTGAAATGAGGATAATCCTTGGGATTTCTCAGCACGGAGCCTCCGCCAGCAATTGTCTGCTCACTCCTTAAGCACTGTGTGTCACACACCATTACTCCAGCCATCTCTGATGGCCAGCCAGTGGCTAAGTTTCCTAATCAAAGCATCCACCTGGTGGGAAGGGTCAAAGAAAAGTTTTAATATCCTTTAAGACTCGTGAGAGAACTAAAATGCTGCTGTGGTGTGTTTCTTAGTCCGGCTTCCTTATGAAATGACTTTTCTAGGACATGTTTACAGCAAAAATGATGGAGTAGTTGATGTTTATGACTTCTGAATGTCACAAGTGCTGGCACAGAGAAGAGTTGAACACATTTTTAATTGCAGAAACAATTAATGTGTCATTTTAATAGCTAATAGCAATAAAAAATGTGTCGCTATTCAGAGTCAATAACACAGAACTCACAAATTCCAGAATAACAGATAATACAAAAATTAGGCAGAGACTGTGCAATTTGGCCCCTTGCCTTCCTAGATAATCAGCTGCAGTTGTTTCCTTTTTAAAGCAGCATTTGGGACTGTTATGGGAATCCCATGTGTCATTCCAGGCCACACATCATTTCCCAGCACACCTGCAGGTCCCCAGTGCTGCTCCTCCACCCACCAGGGATAACTCATCCCAGGGAGTGTCTGACAGCTCCATCACAGCTCACACAACATTTTCCACCTCCAGAAATCCAGTGGGACAGCGCAGGCACCAAACAACCTCCCCCCTTCACAATTATTACATTTGCTCAGGATTTCATGGCAGAGGTCAGGGGTCAGTAAGTTGAGAGAGTGAACTTCCAACAGTATTTGATTTTAAAACCACACCAAGAGGCAGAACAATGAGGGGGGAGTTTGTGACATTCCAGACAAGCCCAGAGAGCTCCCTGGAGAACTTCCTGGTCTATGTGGTACAAAGCCAGCCTGCCTGGAAGCACTGAGGAATTGACAGTGGCTCAGTCAACCTGCCCAAAATTATTAACCAGGCTTGTTGTGGGATGAGCCTTATGCAACTGGCTTAGGAAGGCCAAAAGAGAGAAGTTTCCTGACCTGTGGAATGCTCTGATAGAGCCATGGGCAGCCAAGCCCAACTGCTCACAGGGTTTCCAGCCAGCAGGGGCAGGATTTCCCAGGGAATCATAGGATGTGGAGGGTTTGAGCTCTGACAAAATCATCCAAACCAGCCTAGGAGGGCCCAAATCACCTCTGCCTTGGTTTCTGTCCTATTTTAACACAGACACTCCCCAACAAGTCTATATAGAGATCACTGTGAATATAGAGAAAACAATTTGCATTTAAAATAGAACAAGAAATGTCCACTATGCACAGAACTTGTTTCACAGCCAATACTTCTGTTACCCTTTCCACACAGAGTGACCATGAAAGATGCTGGGATGCTAATAATATTTCCTCCCCAATAATGCATCCATCAATGTGTCTGGCAGCAGCACCACAAACTTGATTTGCCAGCCCAGGCTTTTGAAGGTTCTGCTACATTTACTCACCTTTTTCTATGCTGAGCTGCAGCAATACCTTTCTGCCTCAGGTTTTAAGTAATTTTCCTGTTTTTTCCTCCCCCTGTTGTTGTGGTGGCCCTGGCACTGCAGGTCCCTGGAGCCCAGCACTGCCCCTCTGCAGACAAGGTCAGGGGTGACAGAGGGACCCTGCTTAACTCTCACCCTTTTGCACAGGGATGACATCACCAGCTGAGCTTTGAGGTTACACAAAAGCCGTTTTCCCAGCCCGGGAAGGATTTCCCAAAGCCTGGAGCTGCTGCCTTAGAACAACCTTTGTGTGAGGCTCAAGAGCTGCTCTGCGTGAGGGACGTGCCTGGGGACCGGGGCTTTTCAATTTCTCACCCACATTTGCATCTTAAAACTCGTCAAGCTCCACCTAAGCACGTCCCCCAGCCAGCCTGGCCCCTTCTCTCTCCTTTCAGGCTGAGGCTGTGCCCAGTCCCTCTGCCCTGCAGATCCCAGCTCTGATCCCATTGGCACCACACATTCTGATCCATCCTCCACCACTTCTCCAGCTCAGGATGAGGATTTGGGTGGATGTGGGGAAGCCAAATCAACCCCAACCCTCCACATTGTCCCAGTGCTCGACACCCACCGGAGGGGTTCAGTCAGGAAAAGCAGAAGGAATTTGTCTGAGGGTGATGCTCAGCCACGGGGCCACTCAGCAGCTGCCACTATCTCCCAAAGGCCCAGGAACTCCTCTGCTCCTGGGCACCAGCTCCACATGGACCTCATGTCCTTCACCAGGAGCTTGTAGGGAGTTTCTCTACATGAGATCTTTCCTAAACATCCACATCCCACTCACTTCAGTCCTGTGCAGAACCCCTCTTAACTTTTTGGGATAAACAGCAGGTGGACATCAGCCTTGCTCACTCCAGCACCAGACAATCCCAATATTTCCACCACAGCTTCCTTCAAACGTGGCTGTGTTTGCCAGATGAACTAAGAGCTGAACTTCAGAGAAGCCCTCAGAGACCTGCTGCTGGTCAGAGAAGATCAGGGAGACATCCAAGACCCCGATCCCACAGAGAGCTGCAGGAATGGTTTTACCACTAGATGTCACAGCAATGCTGAGAGCTGCTGCTCCTCCCGAGCCCTGGAGCACCTCAATTCCTCAAAACTCAGAGCTGGAGCACCAGAACTTCCAGCCCCAGCGTGAGGGAGAGGAACCTTCCCCACCAGGCTCCTGGAGGGGACCCAGTCCTGAACCTGTGCCCAGGACTGGTGTTACCTGCACGAACACGGTGAAGAGGATGACAACAGTTGTTGCTGCAATGAAGAGCTTCTTCCTGTGGAAGTCAGGCAGCAGGAAAACCAAAGAGAAGCAAATGGCCCCTCGGAGCCCCCCGTAGGCAATGATGAACTGGTCCTTACTGGTGATGGTGTTCACGTGGAATCTGTTCACAAAGAAAGTCAGCACAAGAACCCCTGAAAAGCAGGAAGGTAGGTTGAGGCACATCAGTCAGATAGAACAATTAGAGAAAACTCATGATCTTACATTTTCCAGTAAAACATCACGGAATTGGTAAATACCAACTACAAGGAACTAGCCACGGCACAAGGGGGTGTATTCCCAACATGCTACTGGAGAATTTTTCTTCCAGTCTGATCCAACAGGTTGAAATTTACTTTGTGCAGATAAAACTTAATCCCCAACATATTTCTAATTTGAGAAATTACAAATATTGACTGGCTACAGTCCTGAAATATTAATTGATTTATTCTAATTGGTGATAACAAATGACTGAATCGTTGAGGTTACAAATGCTTTTGAGGCAAATCAACAGCAACAATTTAACCACGAATTGCCCTCCTATTTGCCAAAGTTTCCAAGCAGTAGCTTGGATAAGTAGCTATATTCCACCTGTGTTAATGTTATTTCTTTCCCTCAGATTTATACGATACAAATTGAAGGCCACGTGAGGTGACACAGCAATTGCTGTGATTTACAGCCATTTACAAATGCACAAACAGATGCAGAAAGGTACAAAAGCCAGGCCTTAAATCAGTAGGCCGTGATTTTAATCCCAATGGAGGTGATAAACATCCCATTTCCCAAAGATTAACAGCCATTTGAGAACTGATGGCACCGCCTGTCACTGACTTTGGTTAGGAATTAGCTGCAGCCACAGCACTGTTGCTTTTCTAGGGGGTGTTTGTAAAAGAAACAAAAACAGTGCATTTATTATGTACATATCAAACATCTTCCCACACACCTCCAGCTAAAAATAGCTGAACTTTTACTGTACATTGGAGGAGTGTGAAGAAAACAAAAAGCTGGGGATGTTTGGGAATAGGGAACTCAGTTAACTGAACCTTGTGGCACCTTCCCCATCTCTGAAGCTCTGCAGAACTGGTGCCCGGACCGGCAGACAGGAAGCACTTGGGTGTCAAGGTTCTTTGTAACTTAAAAAATAAATAAAACAAAGCCTCCTTCAGATCACATCCACCCCTACTGTACAGCTCAGGCAGTGCTGATGATTTAAAGGAACAAAATTTACTTGAGCTGATATCCTGGCCTTTGTCTTAATTTAATCCTTCCTCATAAATTATTATTAGCATTCCCTAAACTAATTCAAGGCCAGTTTGCTCCAAGAGATGACATACAATTAATCATTCGGAGCAGAATGTATTTTCTCCTGCAGATACCTGGGGAAAGAGCAGGAGGAAATCTCCCCAGGGCTTGGCTATCAGCAGAGCCCCAGTGCTGCCATGCAAGGGCTTGACTTTCCTTTTTAGATCATCTTCCTCATACCAAAGGAATCCCCCAGGTTTCAGCAGAATCATTTCTCAAACATTTAAAGCACTGAGAGTGTTCTAGGAAGGACTGGGGTACAGTTTACCCACCAATCCCAGCACTGCCCACCCAGAAATCCCCAGTTCCTGCAAGGAAATGTGGGGGCACCTCCCTTTTCTGGATCAGAGCCTCAAGCACCTCCAGAATCCTGGCATTAAGATTGGAAAAGTCCTCCAAGATCACCAGGTCCAACCATTCCTCCAGCACTGCCAAGGCCATCACTAACCCATGTCCCCAAGTGCCACACCCTCACGTTTTTGAACACTTCCAGGGCTGTTGTCTCCACCAGTGCCCATTCCAATGTTTGGCATCCCTTTCCATGAAGAAATCTCCCCTATATCCAGTTACTAATTAATCCAGAGCTGCTGGATGGCTCAGAGCAGGCCAAGGTCTAATCTCAAGCACATTCTCCAAGGCAGGAGTTTCCCTGGCTTGGTGCAGCCCCTTCCCAGTTCTCACCCTCCCAGCTCCCTGACAGCTTCCCAGGAAGGTGCTGCAGGACAGGAACACCCTGGGCAGGACCACTCAGACAATCTCCAGCCCTGGTTTGTGTGTTCTTATTTAATTCCAGGGAGATTTTGACTGGAAAAGGGGGGCTGCAGCCTGAGCCCTTGCCTGATAACGTGCTGCATGATTTAAGCTGCTCTCAGAAGGGCTGTGCTTAGGGAGGATTTTTGGGGTACTTTTGTAGCATTGCTATGTTCTTATATCTTGCAATGAAGAATTTTTGAACTAAAAAAAAAAAAATCAAACTCACTGAGAACTCCTTTCATCTGAGCAAATAATTTAAGAGAAACCACTTAATGGAAATAAAACACTCGAATGTACAAAAAACTGACTAATGAGCACATTTCCAAGTCTGGTGCGCAGTTATTAAAACAAACTTTGGCATGTCCTAACAGCTAATAAACCTCATTCTGCTCGGCCTTGCTAATCATGGCCTAACCTATTTAAACAATTTCTTGAAGTGTCTGTCAAATTCGAGTTCACTGCTTGACTTCTGGTTTGTAAACACAAATCCTGCTGAACGTTTTTAAGCTCTCGAATTTTTTTCCAAAAATGTGTGCTGTTATTTTCCCAAATGTTGTTAGGATATAAAAATACCCATAACTGAGGCACTGTGCACTCATTAGGTGCCAAACACTGCAAGAGGAATGGAGGTCCAGCCTCTCCCAGCACGGAATCAGCACAAGATGCAACGGAGGAGAATGGAAACAAAGCACATCTATTTTCTCTGGTAATTTTCAGTGCATGAAAATGGGATCCCAGGGAATCCTGGAACCAGCACTTGGGTTTGCATTGTAATTGTGGCTAAAGAAACTGCAGAGATGAGTTATCAGGAGAGTGTTTTCCTGCCTTGCTCCTCATCATCACCAAGCCTTGGTCTCTTTATTGCTGTGAGGTTGGTCACACACCCTGATGAGTTTTCCAGGGATGCTGCAGACTCTCCATCCATGGAGATAACCAAAAGCCATCTGGACACAGCCTTGCCTGCCTGCCCCTGCTCAGGCAGGGGTTGGAGCAGATGACCTCCACAGGCCCCTGCCAACCTCAGCAATTCCCCAGCTCTGCCACTCTCGACCCTGACCTGAAATTCTTGAGTAGGAGCAGGAGCATCCTCACAGTTTAGGTCCCAAATCTCGTCTACCCAGGACAGTTACTGGAATGTTCCTCCAGTTCCCCAGTGAAGGATGCTGCTGTACACCAGCTTGTTATGAATTAAATCCCTTAAATTCAGAGGATTTTCATGGATCTCTCGCCCCAAGGTATGTGCCTACAAATTCCCTCCTGCTGGGAGAATACCAAGAGACTAAAAACCACTGAAATGGAAGAGGAGATCATGGCAATGAAGGAGGGTAAAGGAAGATCATGGCAAAAAAGGGACATTGATAAAACAGATCTCATGAGAGCTTCTATCCAGCACCAGTGAGTGCACAGAGCAGGGAACTGCAGCAGAATGCAAGATTTGGAATTGAGTGAGATGGAGGAGCAGGAAGCATTGGCTGGGATGTCCCAGTCCAGTCCTATCATTCCCATCAGGAATGATCACACTGCAGAGCGAGCAGGAAAGGATGATGGAGGGCAGAGCATCCTCTCATCTAATGGAATCTCATTTTTTACTCCCATAAACAGTAACACACGTGAAAAACCAAGATCTACAATTTCCCCTACCAAGCGCTCTCCAAACGAGACAGAAAATAACTGTGAAGCAAATGTAGGGCCAGTTCCACTCGTGGTTTTCTCCAATGGTGGAAACTCCGAGGAAGATGAAGATGAGGGTGTCGCTCACACTGCTCCACATCTTCATGAAGTACTTGACTGTGGTGTGGGACTTTAGGGAGATGTTGGCCTCCACGTAACGCTTCATGCCCATGGCACAGGAAATGATGCTGAGGAAGTGAGAAAATAAACAACAGAAAATAAATATGTTTGAAAAATTTAAAAGAAAACTTTTTTTTCTACTTTAACACTGAAAGTCAACACATCAGTTATGAAAAAAGGGGGTTTCAAAATAAACAACAGAAAATAAATGTTTGAAAAATGAAAATGAAAAATATGTTTTTCTACTTTAACACTGAAAGTCAACACATCAGTTATGAAAAAAGGGGGTTTCATCAAGTCTTGGCTGTTTGCAGACATTTCACTGGGGGCTGAGTCACTTCCTGCATCAGTCCAAGAGTATCAGGACCACTAGGACGACAAAATATTTCATAGGTTGCCCAAACTGTGCAAATCTGGATTTTAACAGATGAACAATTCATTACCTGCTGCATTTTATCAGAGCACAAAGCAACACCTCCAGCTTACACCCAACTCTTCCCATCTTCACACACTGTTTCCAGTTCTTTAACTTTGCCAAACTCTGACCTTGCAATTGCCTGGCAATTTTTCATGGATAATTGGTTCTTCAAGTTCCAGGGAACATGGCATTAGCCTAATTCATCAGCTTTTCAAATCAATTTATTTTCAGGCCAGCAATCCTAGGAGGACAAAAATCAATACATTTTCAGGCCAGCAACCCTAGGGTCAAAACAATTGAGCGCTCAAAGTGCTGAAGCTCCATTTTTTATATTTTAATCTGGACCAAAACATTTTTGCTCTAAATATTGCAGCAGGAATAGAAAAGAGGCTTTAAATTTCCAAGATCTGACTTGTAGTGCTGTTTGATAAAACCATCCATATTTTCATTGCACTGAAAACGGATTCCACAGGAAACATCACAATGGTGGATCACAGAAAAGCCAACAGAGAAGCAGATCCTTGGCTTGTCCCTGGCTCTGGGTGTGACCAGGACAGGTAAGTGACCCAAACAAAGGTGTGGAGAGAGGTGGTGGCTCACCCAGGACTATCAACTAAGAGATGCCCAGAGAACTGCCAGGCAAGTACTGCTTTGCACTGAAAATACCCTGTTTAACCCCAGAATTTCATTAACATTTCGCATTATTTTGAAGACACAAATATTTGGGTCTGTTTGAATTTAAAGCTGGGCTTTAGGGAGAGGATTTGTGGCAAAAGCAGAGGATAGGAAAGGCCAAAATTGGGAAAGTCACGATGCTTTTGCTGAGGAATGGGATCCTCTGTTATCCAGAGCAGGAGACCAAGACTGAAGTCCCTTTTTACCAAATGCTTGAGTTCGCATCTTTCATCGCCTAAGAAAATGTACCAGTACATAAAAAATATTCTAAAACAGGTCTGGTTTGAGTCATCCTTTTTAGGTCTGACCTGCTTTGCCAGAAAGAGCAACAGGAACTGAACCACAGGCTGAAAGAAAAAAATAAATAAATCCTTCTGTTTCTGTGTCTGCATCAATAAATATAGTGGGGAATATAGTTACAGTTAAAACCTAAGAAATCCAAGTACTTATGGGCAAGTGACTTCCAGAGCTGTGGTTTGGGGGAATGCTTATTGGAGAACGGACATGGGATCACAACATGGTCACAGAAAGAGAATAAACTTGTCGTGGCTAAAGATGGACACCGCCACCAAGGCAAGGGGCAGGGAAAAAGAGAATAAGAAAGGAAAAAATCAAACTAAAACCCATTTGCAGAACAGTTTCACAGACTGAGCTGTATTCAGATTTTTTTATATTTTTCTGGAGTATTTAGAATTGATTTTTTTGGCAATCAAATTATTTTTCAAAGGAACAAACTGCCAAAAGCTGCTTCTTATAATACAGTATTCCCTGGCCACAGCAGAATGAATTGTTTGAACTCCAGATCTATAAGACAGGCATTTATAATTTGGCAATTAGAAGGGCACAGTGCAGGAATCAGCTGCCTTTGCCATTGTTTTGCTTCAGAAAAAAATGCATTATTCAAAAGAACAGCAAATGGGTTCCATAATGGGTACAGCAGATTGTGATTGATAGAAGGAGACACCATTAGGATTGAATGTTTTCTGCTCCATGATGATTATGCAGCATATTTATTTCACTGTTCTGTCTTGCACTCCTATAAATAGACTTTTCCTACCTATTCCCAGAGCTGGAATTGTTTTCAGTAACACTCAAATATTGCTCCTATTAACCAGCTGAGGAAATAAAATCTGCAAGACACAGGGATGGTTTATATCCAAAGCAACATCATTAGTTTTAAAATAGATCTCCCAGATACTTCTGTGCTGAGCTGTGAGCCCACCTCATTTTTTTATTTTCTTTTTATCTTCATTCTCATCAGCTGCACAGTTGTTTACACTGCAGCCACTGAGGCAGGGTCGGTGCATTTTGGTGTCTTTGGGGGAATATTAAATGGTTGTGACCCTCAGCACCAGCTGACTCAGTTTGGGTAGGAGAACCACACTCAACAGATACCAGCCCACAGAATACAGGAGGGCTGGATCCCTCTGGTTTTCCTCTCTCTCTGCTTTCCAAGGTGAGATTTTGGTGAACATTGGGGTCTTTCTGGCTATTTTTGTGTCAGCATCTGCTCTGACAGCCTGACGAGGTAAGTACAAAGCTTAATTAGTCCCGTAAATCTGAAGGATCCAGCCCAAAATTATGGATCTTATTGAAAGATCTATCCAGTTAAAAGAAAATTACATTAACTGAATGATCTCCGACAGCTTTGGCTGAAATTGGCCAGCAGATTCCCAATGTTACTGGAGACAGAGGTGTTGGGTGACACCTGAGGCCAGACATGAGCTGTGTTTGAGCTTCTGGAGCCAAGGCAGAATCTCCAAAGCAGAGGTTTCTATTAGAATCCTCTGTTCCCAAAAAGCAGGAATGTTTCAAGCTTCAGTTCCTGTCCCATCACTCACTACTCTGTCACACCAAGGGCTGCCAGGCAGGACATGCAGATGGGGAAGGGGATGTGAGAACAGAAGTGCTGCAAACCAAGATCAAACCTTTCCAAGGAACTGACTAAATTCTCCCTGTAACTCTTCCCATGTTGGTTTTGACTGGGCCATGTGGAAAATAACAAAATAAGCTAAGGAACTTCTTCTGACTGCCAAACCTACCAGACACTGTTGGAACATCCAGCCTTTCCAAATAAAAACCATGGAGCTCAAACAAACATTCCTCAACAACCTACATAAATCCACCAGCAGCCATCATTGTGCTGTTTGGGAAACAGAGTGACACTTGGAGAGGGCTCTGCTCCTCGTCATACACAGATTTCCAAATTTTAAAACGTTTTTGGGTATTCTTCAGTGAATATAGGCAGGAAGTTTTCCTGGAGAGAGGAGCCTGACTTACGCCACGATCCCGGAGAGGTGGAACATCTCTGCGGTGAGGTAGGACAGGTAGCTGTACAGGAACACAAAGAGGGGCTCGATGACACGGATGTCCTTGGTGAAGCGCGTGGTGAAGGCAGCAGTGAACCCAAAACTCAGCCCCACTAAAATTCCTCCCAGCCCAACCACGAAGAATTTTCCAACTCCGGCAAAAACATCCACGCTTTTGATGGTCGGCATCTCACAGAAAGAGCGAAAGAGCTTGTAGAGCACCTTGTGGGGGGAAGGAAAGAGGGAAACAGCTGTTAACTGAATGTTCACCAGATGTGCTCACGGCAGCAAATACACTGCTGGGATTTCTGCCAGGCACCTCCTGCCCAGGAGGTCTGGCTCCCACCAGGGGACTGCTGTGGCCCTCACGAACATTTCTGTCCCCAGACACGGAGTCAAAGAGAAACCTGAAAACTTTTAAGTTCACCTGAATGCCGCCCAGGACCTCGGGCCAGAGAACTGGACCAGGAGTCCTCTGCTAGAAGGGGTTGTTGATGACTTTTCCCTCAACAAATCACAGAATCATTGAGGTTGGAAAAGCCCTCCAAAATCATCAAGTCCAACCAATAACCCAGCACTGCCATGTTCACCACCAAACCATGTCCCCAAGTGCCATACCCACATGGTTTTTAAACACCTGCAAGTGTGGTGACTCCACCACTTCCCTGGACAGCCTGTGCCAATGCTTGACTGCATTTTCCATGGAGAAATTTTCCCTGATAGCCAGTCTAAGCCTCTCCTGGTGACACTTGAGACCATTTCCTCTCATCCTGCCACTTGTTCCATGGGAGAAAAGATCAACCCCCACCTGGCTACAAACTCATCTCAAGGAGCTGCAGAGGGAAATAAAATCTTCCCTGAGCCTCCTTTTCTGCAGATCTTCCATCCCCTCACTCAGCACCATCCTCTGCAGGTTAAACACCCCAGCTCAGGCTGGTCCTTACCACGGTCACGGCATCGTTGAGGAGCGATTCCCCAAAAACCAGGATGTGCAGCTTCTCGTTGACGTGGATCTCCTCGAAGACGGCCAGCACGGCCACGGGGTCCACGGCGGCGATGAGGCTGCCGAACAGGAGGTTGTGCAGCAGGGACACGTCCTGCAGCCGGAAGGCTTTCACCTGGCAGATCCCGTAGAGGGAAAAGCCGATCCCAAACACGTTCCAGATGGTGCCCACCACCGCGTAGAGCAGGATGGTGCCGATGTTCTCGAAAAAGGGGCGGCTGGGCATGAAGTAGCCGGCGTCCAGCACGATGGGGGGCAGGAGGTAGAGGAAAAAGATGTCGCTGTCCATCACTGGCGGTGACCTATCATTGAATCCATAGATGATTCCCCCCATGATGAGTCCCACAAATATCAACAAACAGCTTTCGGGAACGACGGAAGGCAGCTTGTTGTAGAGGTGGAACCCTGCAGGGCACGGAAGGATGAAACTGGGGTTACCTCACCAGCCCAAACCCTCAGAAAATCCCCACACTCCCACTGTCAGCAGGTTACACCTTGGAATAGCACAAATAAATTCACACAGTGAGGGTGACGTTTCTCAGAAATTGGTTAGAAAATCTAAAAGTTACTGAATACCAAACTTTCTCAAATTACTCTCTGTTCAGACCTTGTTCCATCATAGCATAAGGTTAGAAAGATATATTGAGGTAATAAACAAAAAGTAATAATCTGCATAAATAAAACAGTATTTGGAATTACTAATTATGTAATCTAGCAAGCAGCCCATCTTCAGCACTAACAGAAATAGCAATTTCTAATTTTAAACACAACACAGATTCTGTACATTAAAAAAAATCACAAAAACCCTTCCCATTAATTATAAACAGGTCCACTTTTAATAGTATTTAATCATTAGCATTTAAAGCTAAACAGCTAAAAAGCATCCAATCAAGCCTGTCTTGTGCAATGCCCAACATTAGAAAAACCACCACAAGTACAAGGTGAGTTATTAAAAGAAAAAGTCATAGAAACAAACCTAATTAAAATAGGAATAATAAATTTTAAAAATCTCATCATTATTATGTCTTCATGCATGTGACTAGAATTAGGGTCTCATTATGTAGCATGAAATTAGTCAGACAAAAAGACCCTTTCCATCTGAAAAATTCTGATCAAACCCAATCTTAGAGACGTCTACATTTTGAGGAAAAGAAATACAAGAAAAAAATGCTGTAAAATAACTTTTATAGCAGTAATATAACAGAATTGAAGATGATTCCTGGAGAAAAACATTTCTATATAATTTTCCCTTTCCTGTGCCCAGTTTGGCAGAGGAAAATATAAAAAGATCAGATATTTTGCATAATTTAATCTAGTTTAGATGACCTTGCACAGGCAATCAATGCACAGAGATTTTATTTTAGGCTGTGTAACAGCCTGGACATGGATGGAATTATTCCTTGGCCAGATGCAGGGTACTTTTAGAAGAGTAAGGAATCTTCATTTTAAGATGAAGATGTCAGTGGACCACCTACACAGAGCGTGGCTGGCAAGGAAATCAAGGTGAAGACACACCTTAGTGTGTCCTGCAGTTAAATCAAATTCCTCCTCCTGGAAACCCGCTATTTTTCCTCCTAACAGCAACAGTGAATTTCTAGATGGAAAACCACCACTCCCAACCTAAAATGCGACTTATTTTCCACCTGTGCAGTGTCTCTGGCACACAGTGTGGGAATTCTGAGGCGAGGGTTTGGCACCTCCAGCTCCAAACCAGAGCGGAGGTGAAGCAAAGGCCACACCACTCCACAGAGATTCCCCGTCCCTCCTCATCCTCTCGCAGCAGGCCTCACCTATTTTGGCCAAGGACGCCAGCATGATCCAGAGCGTGATTTCAAAGGGCACCTGGACGTGCTGGTAATCCAGGGAGAAGAAGGCGTGCTCCGACGAGTGGTTGCCCTGGGCGTCCTCGGCGGCCCAGCTGATGTTCTCCAGCGCCGCGTCCTCCTGCAGGGCTCCCACCCGGGGGGCTCGGAGCAGCCAGGACAGCCCGGAGCCAGCCAGGACAGCTGCAGCTCTGCACCCCTGGCTCCCCATGGCCCTGGGAGCCGCGGCTGCTCCCGCTGCGGTGGGTGAGAGGTGGGAAGCGCTGCTGGAGGCGCCAGAGCTCGCGGGGGCGGCTGCGAAGGGAGGAGCAAATGTTCCAGCTCAGGCTGGGTTCCCTCCCTGGTCCATCAGCTTCCAGCTGGGAGAGCCCATGGAGAGTGGTGCTACATGGCCAAACAGGGGCTCCTCCTGTGGATGCTTCATTGAGGAAATTCCTCAGGTCGATGGTACAACTCACATTCAATCCCAGCTCTTGATGTGTTTTGGCTCCCAGTCCCTCACAAACCACTCTTGGAGGGAAAAAAAAAATAATCTTCACTGCTGTTAGAACAGACAGACTTGACAGAACAGGTCCCATAAAAAAACTCATCCCAAAACAGCTCTGTCACACAGGGGGCTTCCCTGGATTTCTGCCGTGCCCACATGGAGAACACAACACAAACATTACTGGAAATCAGTTTCCATTTGGTGAAACAAGCAAATCACCCGGTTTGTTGGGCTAAATACAGAGCTGCAGGAATGGCAGGCACCTCTGTGAGACAAATGAGGCTCTACAATTGCTTAAAGCTTCCTATAAAAAAGATTAACAGGAAAAGTTCTCTTCAACTCTCTTGAAAACAGCATCAAAAACTGAATAGTTGAAAAATGGAAAAATGAAGGTAGTTGCAACAGTGTTTAACAGATTTTAATAAAACTGTGGAGAAAAAAAAATTATTGGGTCAAAATCCTCCATTGTGAAGCTTCATTTAGGGTGATGATGCTTCAAGAGGCACAAATTTAGCCCAAAGAACACTGGTAATTAAAATCCAGGGCCCGGGGCTGTTGCCAGACAGATCGATGGCCTCTTTGCTCCCTTCAGCTGCCTCAGTGACACCAAAACGGAGTGCCAGTGACAGGCTGGTGACCCACTTCTGAGCTGTGGGGACCCAGGACACGGATCCTGGGCCTCAGCACCACATGAGTCCCTGCTCCTCACCCCTTTGTAAAGCACAAGGATACAGTTTGGGAGGCAGGAGGGATGCAGGGACACCCTCGAGGAGTGACTTCTCTCTGCTTTAGCAGGGTCCACTTGGATTTCACAGAATCAGACAATGCTTTGGGTTGGAAGGGACCCTAAAGCTCATCTCATCCCAATCCCCCATCCTTGGGACACCCCCCACGACCCCAGGGTGCTCCAAGCTCCATCCCTTGGACACTTCCAGGGCAGCCACAGCTTCACTGGAAAACCTGTGCCAGGGCCACACCACCCTCACAGGGAGGAATTTCTTCCTAATGTCTAACAAGAAATCACTCATTACTCTGAAGAAGGCAGAACAGTGCTCTTGACAGCAATTAAGAAGTAATTAAGGAACTATTTAGCCAAAGGAAGAGCAATGGAAGCAGCTCTGAGCCTGGGCTCACATCCCAAGCCATCATATTTTCCTCTTTCCGTTGAAATATTGGGTGTTAAAGTGAAGGGTTTGAGGACTTGTTCCATTTGGCAGCATGGAAAAGGAGTTCTGCCAAGCTCCCATTCCCCTCCATCCCCAAATGATCCATTTTGTCTTTTGATATTCTCACCAAAAAAAGGCAAAAAGTTAATGCTCACCTACATTTTCCTTAAGCCAAAATCAAAATGTTTGCATCTTGGAGGGGGAAAAAGCCTTGCAGTGGGGAGTTCAACAGCTTCCTGGAAACTGGTTTTGTGTGTAGAATCTATATTTATTTAATAATGGAACCAGGAAAAAACCCAACAGAGCTGGGACAAAATTTGAGGAAGGTCAACAGGGAGGATAATTTTAAAATATGCTCCATTTTTCAAAGAAAGCTGCCTTATAAAATCATTAAGGCTGGAAAAGACCTCTAAGACTACCAGGTTCATTATATATTACCTACAAATAAGCCAAAAGCCAAAGACAAAACGTTTTTCCAAAGTTCTATGATAACAGAATTCATGCTGCTCCTCTGGTAATGGCTATTGATATTATTGATCCACTTTTTCATGTGAGCACCAATTGATCCGATGCTTATGGACAGGCTTTTATTTTTTCCCTAATGTAATGCTCTTCCCTACATTTTGCAGTCTCCAGGCTGGATTTTGATCCCCACAATTGTGCTGATGGGCACCTTGCTCCTGGTGGGACGAGGAAGACTGGGAGAAAAACAGAGTTACTGTGGAATGTGATATCAGTGACCAAACTTCAGCCTCTTGCAATAAAAACACGACATTTCTGCATGTTTTTCCCCAGGGAACACCCACCTCCTGACCGTGGGCAGCCCCACAAGCACCACGGTGGATTATCCCTGAGGGAGCTTTGCCTTTCCCTAGGGAAACCCTACATTGTTCTACGCTGACCTGTGGGACAGATATTTGGGAGCCCCCAGGAGATGTTTTAGTGTTACCACCTTTTTTTGTTTGGTTGGTTTTTTGGCCCTTTTTAGAAGTAAACTTTTTTTTTTTTTCCCAGCTTACCCTAAACCACTCATCCCACTTCCCCTTCTGGGAAGGATCCCACCCACAGCTATTGGGGCAGCAGGAATAGGAAACCCTGGAAAACCCCGAGGCACCACGTGGGGTCTGTCAGCACATCACAAGCCACGGGGACACAGAGGTAACTTGGGGCTGCAGGCAGTGGGGAGCCTCATGGGCACCCAGAGCCCAGGCAGGCTGAGGTTCCATATAAAATCAGTGATTCCAGTCCAAAATCCGGGTTTAAGGAGGATTCAAATAAAGTTACATTCAAATAAAGTCACATTACATATCAGTAAAGGAATATTGATAAGGAACAAGTTAAAAGAATATACCTCAGCAGAGGTGTGAGCACATTCTGCCTCCTTACTAATGAGGTCTGGGATATTTAATTCATGGATTTCACCTCAGGGTGGAGATCAGTTCTCATTTATTGGCTGCCCCCAGGACACCACGCCCTGGTCCCACACATGGTCAGGAGAAATCCACGCTTTCCCTGAAGTTTTTTACCTGCTGGACGCAGCCTTTTGTTTCTCTTAGTGGAATAAACATAAGCAGGTGGCTGTTTCCAAGGATGTTTTAGTTATATAAAAATATTCAATAAAACTGTCCCCAAGCCATTTGCCTGTGATCAGTGACCTGTCCTTGCTGCTTGGTGGCTGAGCTGGAGCAGAGCTGGGCAGCAAAGGGAAAGGGAGCTGTGCAAACACCAGCACCAATATCCACACACAGCATTTCACACTCTGATTTGTATAAATTTAACACGGGCAACGTGAAGGTTTTTGCTTTCTATTCCAGGAAAGAATTTTTTATAATTCAACTACCAGGAAAGAGGAACAAAATTTGGTAGTTTAAAACTTCAAGGCAAGATTTTTAAGAAATTAATTTGCAGTTCTGTTCCTTATTCCACTACGTTCATAAATCTCACTCATTTGAGACTAAGAACAAATACAGCTTAAAAAAAAAAAGTGACAGCAGGACTGGGTGCTTTCTCACTCATCTTTGTTAACTTTTGTTACCTCTCAGATTGGTAATTAATTATTGAAATATCTTTGTACAGTCAAGCTACAGAGAAAGGGAATAAATGGTTCATGGGTCTTAGAAATTTGGCAATGGAAAGCAGAAGTGTGTAATCACTACGGATGGGGACTGAGAGCAAAAAAACAGCAACACAGCAGATTAGGAAATTGTATTATTGCACAAAATGAGAAACTTTTTGAGGAGGATCAAGGATCCCTAAATAGCAAACCAGAGCCCAGGAAAGCAAAGCCCCAACACAGGAGTGAGAGGCAGGAAAACCCTTCCTGCACCAGCTTGGGGAGAGAGAGAAAAGATAAAAAAATCATGGAATAACAGACTGGTTTGGGTTGGAAGGGACCTCAAAAATCATCCAGTTCCACAGATCCCAGAGCCCACATTTCAGCTTTACCCAGCCAGAGCCACATTTAGGAAAGATGCTGTTCCTGCTTACCCTGAAGGAGGAGCAGCAGTGGTGGGACACAGAAACCCCCTGCAAGTCCCAGCTCTTCTGCTGGGGCTGGTTTAGTCCCAGCTCCTCAGGGTCATGCAGTTTTCCTTCTCCAGGGGAAGCTCCTCAGCTCCTCACTCACCAAAGAAAAGAAAAGCCCCAGGAAAAGTGGTGAGATGCCACATTGTCCCCAAGGCACTGCAGTTTAAAAGGCTGTAAAAACAGCAACAAATTTTCTCCTCCAAAAAGAGCCCCAAACAAAGATCCTGAGGAAAACACAGCCTCGATGGACACAGATCATGCAGAATGCCCAAAAAGTTTCAATAATTCAGCTCCACACACAACTCTCCCCCCACTCTGCTCCAGTATATCAAATATTCCTCCAGATTTTTCATCTTCCCAAGAGCACAGCTCACAAGTGAAGGGGAATATCCACAACCCCTACATGGAACAGGATAGAAAAGGGAAAGTCTTCAACCTTCTGGTATTCACAGCTCCACACTAAACCCTTTTATTTCCCCCCAGGAGGGAGCCAGGATGGTGGATGTGGGAGTGGAAGGTTCATTAGCACCTGGGCACTCATTTACCAAACAACCACTGACACTCACAAGTGATTTATATTCCCAACAGGTTTATGGGATTATCACAAATAAATGAACTCAAAGGAAAATCAGGCAAAGATTAAGTGGTGAGGATGTCCTGGTAAAGAAAAAGAAAATTAGGGTAATTACAATCAAATATCTGGATTTCTGAAATCTGTATTTAAAACAGGAACAAAACAGAGAGAAAAAAATCAGTTTTGCCATGCCGTGTATAAACTAGTGGAGAGCAAGAAAGAACACTCTGCTCTGCTAAAAACTAGATTTCAGCCCACTAAAAGTAGATTAATATTTTACATTTTGGGTGAAAAAATAAGCCACTCAGATTTAGTTTCATTTGT
Organism: Passer montanus; assembly: GCF_014805655.1. NCBI lineage: Eukaryota > Metazoa > Chordata > Aves > Passeriformes > Passeridae > Passer > Passer montanus. The sequence goes on from NW_024369818.1 coordinate 4,760,247, forward strand.
TTAACAGCTTTTTCCTGATTAAAAGAGAGATGAATGAAAAATACAAATATTTAGTGTTTGAGATTTTTCTGTCAGTCAGAATTTTTAGTTCCAAAGGGAAGGGGTTTGGCCTTGCAGGTTTTAAGTCCTTCTTGATTTTAACTGGAATAGAACATTAATTGATGGAAGTTGTTGTTCTGCACACCTGGACATCCTTTTTATTGGAAATAATCCTGCCTCCAAAAACAGACTTTGAGATTTCATTGCAAAATGGTTGTAAAGCTCTGGAAATCCTGACCTGGAAGGTACTAAAGGAAACCACCACTAGATATCACCATTTCACTATTTAATAAATCTCAGAAAAAACTGTTAATGTGTAAAAATCCTAATTATCCTCCAGGCTGATGAACTCACCTTCCAGAGGGGCTTAATTCACACAACTGAGGCAGGCTGGGGAACATCCTGACTACAGGATTAATTGGGGAAATTTAACTAAAGAGTCCAGCTTTCTACAGGGGCTGGGTCCCAGGACCTGCTAAATATTCCTCTGTGGGAACACAGAATGAGAGCTGGATACGAAGGTAAAAACTCCCTGCCAGCATTTCTCCTCCAACCTCAGATTTCCTGGCCTGTGGATAAAAATCACCTCCAGGCAGAATCTGGCCATGGATGTCTGCCCTGTAAAATATGGCACTGCTTTCCTTTGTAATGGAATCCAGCTGCTGCCCTTCAGCAGGCTGGAAAAGCACCTTTCCAGGGATTTTCCCCAAGGAATTTGAGTTCACTCAGGCATTTTTCCTCCTAGTGAAAACGGGCACAGCTCCAGTGCAGCTGATGGAGTTTTACTCAAAGCCATAATGGAACTTAGCATCTTCTAAATATAAATAAATCCAAAGCAGGTCATGGATTACAACAAGTCAATTAAAAAAAATTAGTTAAAATAGTATTTAAGTTACTAATAAATGTATTTGTCTGATCTTTTTAGAAATTAACAGATTTTGCCCCTAAAATGTATTCTGCAGCAACATCTTTCTTCCTACAGAGAGAAATTAATTTTGAGAAGTTACTTAAATTGTGGGTTAAACCAGTTTAACAAATGCTGGGGAGGGAAGAACATGGACAATATTTTTCCACGGGGAAAGCTACACAAAATACAATGTGCTTTACATTAACAATATGCATTTACCTGCACGTCCGTTTGTGCTGTAATTGGGGTGGTCTAAATTACCTATTTTCCTCAAAACACTGCCGTTATGTGGTTTTATTTTCATTCCAGCTAAAATTATCCACATATTTAATAACATTAATTTAAAAACAAGCTCTGAAACCAGTCCTAAGAAGGGATGGGATGAACACAACTTCCCAGTAACCTCAGGTTTTGCCAGACTCCCATTATTTATGTGTTTTTCTCCATTTGTGCCCCGGGGATGGATCCATCAGGGATTGTGCCACTGCAGCAGCTGCTGCTGATCCCTTGGCTTTACTCCCTGGGCTGGGGTGAGCAGCAGAGCAGAGAGGGGCTCCTCCAACGCATTCCTCAGCGCTGGGAAGGACAGAAAACCACCGGGTCTGGAGCTCGGGTTTAACCTCCGACTTCCTCATTGCCTGAGGAAGAACCTCGTGCCATTAACTTCTTTCCAGACTTTGGCTTGAACCATAAATAGATCCCAGGGGGAAGCAAGGGCTGGGGCACGGCGGCACAAATGGCACAGAGCATTTCTTGCTTGGGATAATTGCAAAGCCTTTGGCTGCTGCTGCCCTCTGGAATATTTCTCCTCTCAGCCTCAGTTAAATTGTTCTCTGCACCTCCATCAAGGAAATCTGGAGAGCTCTGCCCACCCTGCACTCCTCTGGAATTTAATGAAGTCATTTGGCCTCTTCCAAAGGACTCCTGGCCTGATTTTGAATGCTGAGAAGGAGATTAATGAGACACACATGGAATTAGGGCAATGCATAGGGAAGCAAATCATCCTTTTCCTCTCATGCTCCTAGAAAGCAAGGATAAGATTCTGTATTGCTTATACTCCTTGCGCCAAGGTCAGCCAGAATTTACATCCAGTTATGTCTTGAATGTGCATGAGTATGATTTTATTAATTTATTTCCTTATCAGGGATTATCTTTCCCTGTCATTTTAATAAAGAGAGAGAAGTCTTTTCATTGCCCGCTCAGATCATTTTTCCCTCAGGAGCAGCTCCTCCTCTGTCCTGCTGATATCTTCTTAGAGGTCACAGATGATTTTAAGAAATGCCCAAGAAATAAAGATTAAAACAAACAAACAAAAAAACCCCAACCACAAGCAAAAACACCAACAAAAAACTTTATTAGAAAAAAAACTTCTGCAGAGCAGGTAACAGTCCAATTCATCTATCATTTCACAGTGGTGACATAATGAATAATTTCCAGCTGAAATATTTGCTGAGAAGCAAGAGCAAAGGGAGAAAATGTGTTTGAGTGCTAAACAGCAGTATTTCCATATGAAAATCTGCATTTAAATTTCCAAATGAAGATGCAGGAATCTTGCACTTTTTTTCAGGAATGCTGCAGTCATCTTTGCTTGCTACTTTTGCAGAAAATTAATGCTTTTATGTGTGGATGTGGCACCTGAGGACATGATTTAGTGGTGCTGGGTTGATGGCTGGACTTGATCTTAGTGGTCATTTCCAACTTCAACAGTTCTATGATTCTATATGTGTTATAGAGACATGATTAACCAGTATTTTGGAGAGAAATTAATTTAAAATTCTCCATTAGAAAACAGAAAACAGTGACCTTTACTTGCCCTGCTACCAAAGGGGTTTAAGACTTAAAATATTAATCAGAACAAGTGTAGTGTACAAATGTTTCCATTTCCCAACCTAATCCTTGGAGTGAACCATTCATACCTGAATCCCACCCCTCTCCTGAGCTGAGCAGCTCAGTCAGGATGTGAATTCCCTCCTGCAGCTCCATTTTGCAACCCCTGTGTTGGAGATTTGGAGGTTTGGGGTGCTGAACTCGGAGCTGTTCCTGTTGGGAGCATTGCGGGAGCTGAACAAAGCCAGCGAGTGCAGGAGGGCTCCTCTGGCTTTGGAGGTTTCTATGTTCTGCTCCTGGGAGATCTGAACACTTATCTGGTCCAGGCTGTTCCTTATCCAGCTGCAGGTCAGGAGGTTTGTTATGGAACCACACCTGGCCAGGCTTTCTTCAAAAAACTGTTTGTAGAGCTCTGCCACTTTGGCTTCCATGTACTTGTTGAGCGTGGAGCTGGACAGGGGCTCCTCACTGAGCAGGAGGCTCCTTTCTCCAGCTTCATCTCCAGGCAGGGACATCCCACTGGGCTTTTTGGGATGCTCACAGAGAGGGGACTGACCCAGGGGAATGTCTATGGAGAGCAGGACGGGGCCGTCGGGGAGCTCATCACACACGTGGTCCAGCACACAGCCCGAGTCACACGTGTGGCCCCCCACACGGTCCCCCCCGATCTGCAGGTCAGGGTAGTTCTGGTAAATGCTGTTGCATGGCCAGGATCTGTACAAATCCACTTCATCTGGGCTCCCTCCTCTCTTGGGGATATGTACAGCTGGGGATGCAGTTCCTTTAAGCAGCATTTCCTGATCCTTCCCAGGCTCCTTTTCTGTGCATCCCCATCCAGGGCTGCTCCCGGCTTCCACTTTGCTGCTTCTGGCAGAGAGCTCCTCCCGCTTCTCACATCCCTCAGCAAAGCCTTTAATTTTTGGGATGTCTACAAGTTTCTGTCTCCAGAGTCCCTCTTTAGCCTTTTGGGATGCAGGAGATTTGCGAGGCTTATCTTGATGACAGCTTTCTCTATAGATGAGCCTCATTAGGATGCCTTCTGCCAGCATGGTGACAAGTGTGAGCAGCAGGGATCACCAGAGTTCCATGGAGCCCTGGGACAGAGACACAGGCACAATACAACAGCAACTATTATTCAACAACTATTCCAGAATAATTATATTATTATTACTGTTATTATTGTTGTTATTACTAATGAACAGTGCATGTCTCACAAAGACAGTGATGTTTCTTTCCCTCTCAAACATTTATTTTTAGCAAACATTAAACTGCATGCTTTTCCTCTTTACCATGTCCACAAAAATCATTCTGAAGATACAGGAAGGGCTTCAATCAGCTGCTTCATCTGTAACATCCCTTCTGCTCCCAGGTCTCTTCCTCATCGTGGCTACTTGAGGCAGATTGTGCTTTATAAGCTGTAAAAATCCGCAAAATCATTTTACTTGTCTGTATCAATACCATCAGTAATTAATCAATGTTTTCCATTACAAGACAACCATTTCCAAGAGCTAAAGAGGTGACATAGAAAGGAAATAAAGAATATATTCATATTTAGAGGCATTTCTGACTTGAGCACTCCCATGAGCTGCCAAGGAGCTTCAAAAGGAACTGAGAGTTCTGCACATAGAATAAAACTGTATTCAAAATGCAGATCAAATGTGTTTAGATGAACTTAATGATGAACTTAATGATGAACTTAAAAGGTCCCTCTTAATGATGAACTTAAAAGATAGAAATAATTTGCCTTCCCCAATAGGAATAATAGTGAAAAGATAAGTGTCTTAATTTACTACACTTAATGATTCCTTATCATTCCTTTCCAATTTACCTACTCTTGAAATCAATGGGAATCTTCACATTAAGAGTCTGACCTGAACCCCTGCTCTTATGGAAGAATGGGAAACATAAACATAAGAAAATCATTCAGTTCTTCAAATATCCTGTAAATCTCTGCATAACTAAGTATCCACAGACCCAAAGTCTCCTTGTGGCTCAACACTTTTCACTGTGCCACTACACCCTGGTATATTTGAAACTCCTCACTACACTGGTTCACTTTTCAACCCCAGTGCTCCTTCCAGGAGATATTCTAAAACTTCCGTTATTTGTGACATGGAAATTTTCACCTTTCCCCCAGAATTTACACACTGGCACAGCACAACTGTTTGGGTTTTTTAATTTTTGCTGGGTTCTTTATTTTTGTGACACAGAAGCTGAAAGGAACACTGGAATTTCAGTCCAAAGCAGGCAGGAAAGGCAGCAGACCTGATTATGTACAGAGTCATTTACATATGCAAAAAGCAGGGCAACACCTTCCAAAGCACTTAAGGGACTTGAGAAACCAATTTCCAAAGAAAGAAGAATTGGCAGCCTAAATCTTGCTAAAGAACCATGGAATTTGGAATGCTCTGTGCCTTGTAGGACATGGGTAACCAGATCCTTACCCTGGTCTGTTGGACCTCAGGGTACCCAGCTCTTTACCTGCTGATAAATTTTGGTTTATTGCTTTGAAAGTGCTCATGAAGAGCTAAAACATGGTAATCTTGGAAAAAAAACTGGTCTCCTCCAAATAAAATAAGTGGTTCCTGTGTTCTGGAACAAAGCACAAGGAAAAGAAAAAGGCACAAAAAGCCCAACTCACCAAGCCCAGTCGGGTCCCAAGTGGATTTCCCCGAGCCCAGAGCTGTCCTGTGGAGCTGCTGGGAGGGGGCAGATGGTTCCACAGCCTTCCCACACTGCTGTCTGTGCAGAAAAGCCTGACGCACTCATGATGCAACTCCCCAGCATTTCTGACTGGTAAAACAGAAGTGATCCCGCTGGGAGAGGGCGCGGTTTTTGAACACAAAGAGAGGGCGACGTCTAAAAGAGGATGTCTGAAAATGAATTGAGATGTTTCTGACCACGGTGTGATGCTGAGGAGCTGCTGACAGCCAGAGTGGGACACTGGGGAGGAGCAGAGGGTCAGGGCTGAGCCGGGCAGAGCGAAATCGGAACCGAATTCCAGCCACGCTTCCACTGGCAGGGGCTCAGCTGACCCGTGGACTTGCACCACTTCCCCTTTGGAAACACGCAGCTAAATTTAGAGTCTGGTGATGGGCCACTGATGGGGAGGAAGTTGGCAACTTCCTTTCACCCGGATTTTGATGAAACACCCTGTGTCTGTGACGTGCAGACAGGACAATGTGCCAACCTGAAGGCAGCAGCCAAGGGACAGCTCTGCACAATCGTGTTGCTCGTTGACCAAACCCACTCTTTAGGGGTTAAAATATTAACCTCTGGCACGTCCCAGGTGCTCCCATGGTGGTTTTAGGTGTCCTCTCCAAGCTGAAGCCCAGGTCCTGCACTGAGCCCTCCCCTCAGCGCAGGATCCAGCCCACACACAGCCTGAAGAGTTTTCTGTTGGTGACTTTTCTAAATTTCCTTTTTCTCAGAATGTAAAAACCCCCAATGAAGCAGAAGCTGAATCTCACCTAAGTACAAGATGAAAGAGTCTAAAAAGACACTGTTTAATGACAGGAGCAAGACACAAATTATCATCCATGCCATGGGCAGGGACACCTTCCACCATCCCAGGCTGCTCCCAGCCCTGTCCAGCCTGGCCTGGGACACTTCCAGGGATCCAGGGGCAGCCACAGCTTCCCTGGGCACCCTGTGCCTCCCAACCCTCACAGGGAAAATTTATTTCCAATATCCAATCTAACCCTGCCCCCTGCCAGTAGGAAATCATGTTGTGCCTTAGAAATCAGGTTTGGAGTAATTCTGGCCATAGAGGTTCAATGAAGTCTGTAAAATTATCTCTCTTCCCTCCTTTTCTCCTGTATTTCATGAAAAACTTCAGGTTTTCATGGAGGCAAAATGAAAGCTATTTTTACTACCACCAAAATTACATAAAACTCATTTAATATTTAAAACCTGCTCAAAATTACCTGATTTTTAATCATGTTACATGAGCAATTTCTGCACAGAAGGTGTGGCTGGGACTCCAGCAGAGTCACTGCCCACAGCCTGTGGGGGCAGGAACCAGCGTGGATCAAATTCCAAGTAGTTTTAAAGCTCTCCAAGCTTGCAATCAGTGCCAGCTGCAGCTGGAATTTTTGTGCAGCTGTTTCAACAAGACACAAAAGTAACAGAGAGAGAGAGAGGAAGAAATCAAGTCAGGTAATTTGTGTGGAGTGATCAAAAGCAAATCAATTTCCATTTCATACCCAGCAACCTGATCTACGGAACGCGTCCCTGCCCGTGGTGGGGGAGGAATGAGATGAGCTTTACCATCCCTTCCAACCCAAACCAGCCTGGGATTCAGCTGGTAAATGCATCAATATGCAAGGAAATCAATGTATTCTCTCAGTTAGATCCCACCAAAAAGAAATTCCCGTTTATTTACAAAAATAAAGTCAGAATGAGATAGAAGCAAAGTTAGTTCAGAAGCTGAGCAGATTGCAGTTAGAATAAACAGCAAGGCAAGGATGTCAGGATTAAGAGCTGAATGTGTATTGAAAAAGAATAAAAAATTACTCATATAGTATCATTCGTATGTGGACAAAATAAATGCTACCACACTGAATGATATTAACATGAACTATGGCTGCATGTAACAAAGTGCATTCTTACAGCACAGGCAGTGTACTTTGCATGTACATAAACATGACGTAGATATTGATGGTTTGAAAGGTTTTATGTTGGGGTTTTCCTCCTAAGCACAGCTGCGGGGGACTCTATTTCCAAATCCAAAGGGAATTTCACTCCAACCCAATCCTCACGTCGGAGGAACCCCTCACACACAAGGACGCCGCACCCTCAGACGGCGCGGCTTAAGTAGGATATGGGCGGGGCTTAGTTATGACTGACAGCTGTACCACCCAATAGGAAGGGAGGACGGGCCGGCCTCGGCCGCTGAGTGGCAGCTGGTTGCCGCAGCAACGGCGCGCGGCGGCGGCGCTGCGGGCCCGGGCGCCATTGCGGCCCCTCACAGCGGGGCAGGCGGGATTTGGGCCGCTCTTGTTTAGAAAACGTGAATTTGATCAATTTCTGTTCCTGTAAACCAAAATAACCTTCTCTGCGCGCTGAGAAAGGGATCCGGAAAGAACTGAGGGCACATGGGAATTATAGTGCTGCTGACATTGGATTAATGATGTGCTGGTTTCCTTTTAGTAAGGATTTTAAAATAGTGAGCAAATTAAAATGAAGAGATGGCCAAGTTCCTGATGATGTCTTCAATAAACCAACACTTAAGGAATTGCTACAAGGAATTACAGCATATAAGAATTATATATTACTATATTGTGTATGTATATAAATATGTATAAATATATATAAAATTATATACATAATGAATTACTGTATATTCATGTTACAAGATATGCATGGCCAAGTCTGACACTTCATGAATGCAACACATATATTTTGTACTAAATATATGTGTTTTCCACTAAATATATGTATTTTGCATACTCAGTACTCAATATTGTCTTATCTGTAGTAATCCAGCAATTTCTACTTCATCACCTAAACTTTTAAAATTCTTTTTCATTTCTGCAAGTTTACCAGTGCAGCACAAAATTTTTCATAATCAAATTCAGAACTGTCATAATGAACTTTTCAGTCTAAAACATTCTACCAAGATCCCAGAATATGGGCAAGTCACAGAGCATTTCTGCAGGAAACTCAGTGAATGGCAACGATTTGGGAATGATTTATTGGCGCCGTGGGGTTGGGATCTGAGCAATCTGCTGTAGGGAACTTGTCACACATTGCACGCACATGTGGAGCTTGGTTTTTAAAGATTTTGGGAAACTGTTTTCATTGAACTTTCCATTAATGAATAACAACTGGGATTGTAGGATTTTTAATAAGAAGGAAAGCAGCGATTTCTCTGAGTGGCACAGGTGGATACACAGGGGAGTAAATGGGATTCATTACAACTCGAAATGGCATTCCTGGCCCTTTTCCCATCCTGTGGATCAGCTGTAAAACCCCACAGGACAGGTGTGAGGGACAGGCAGGAGTCCCTGGGCCTGCTGGTGCTTGGCTATGCTTTAGCTGCTCACACAGAAGCTGATCCTGTACAAATTACCAACCACTCTGAAAAAGATCAGGTTATTCATTGCCTCCAGAGGATGTGAACTGAAGTCTGGAGTTTGGGCAGGTCAGAGGCAGAGAATGTGATTTTGTTACTGCAGATCTTGCAGGTGGTGCAGAACTTCAGCACGTGAAGCAGGAAGGAGGAACCTGCTGATCCACCTGGCAAACAGGGAAGGTGTGAGGGAAGTTTTGGTTTAAAATTTATCCTGCACTGCCCTGTGGCAACACAAATATGAAACAGCACAGCTCCCTGCTGGGAGCAGCACAAAGCTAATTAATTACAGTTTGTAAACGAGCAGGGCAGGGCTGGGTGAGCTCTGAGTGTGGGAGCAGCTGCTGTGTCCCAGCCACTTCCGACCTGTCCCTGCCCCGGGGAAGGAGTGGGACAGCAGGACAACGAGGGAAATACCCCAAACCTTGACACGCTGTTTTGGGTAGGTGTATCCTAAATTAAACCCATTTTGTAATTAAATCCCATTAGCTGCAGCAGGTGAGGGATCCAAGCCAGCAGACTTCACCTGCAGCAGCAGATCCCTGATGTTCACCTTGTAGAAATCCTGAACTTTTAAAAGCAGTATTTTCATCTGAAAGTTTCACTTCTTTCAGCTTCAAATGTCCAACTGTGAACAAAACATGCAAACAACTCATGGAGTGAGAAAGTGTTCTAAACCAACTTTATTGGAATGATACAGGAATGGTTAACATACAGGTTAAATCCTCAATGCCTGCTTTCTACATAGGAAAAAAATAAGAAAGAAAAGAACAAATTCAGTTCTTGCACCCATGGAAACAGAAAACCAGCACAGAGGTAACAGATTCCTGGCACTCCTAAAGTCATGCAAGAGATCTGCATCAAAAAACTCAAGTTTTACACACACAACAAAGAGATTTTGGGTATTTTCAGTTTGTGTTGGTGCCTTGTTCCCCGGACAAAGGAATAATTCAGCCTGGCTCACCAGAGCTGCCTTAGGAATGCTGATACAGTTTGAATGCTCCCATATGGCAAGGGGGGCACAGACGAGGGCAGTGACTTTGCTTTCTTAAACTTGGCAATTTTCTTGACCGTTGAGACAGGGATTGACCTCGTTTCAGAATGTTTTGGGTCACTGAACTGACAGAATTTGGCAGCTACTTTTAATTACAGCTTCTCCGAAATAATGGCTGTGATTCACCAGACTTGCACAGGAAGCACAGCAAACTGGTGTGGGTACAGACTTGTGTGTCAAATCCCACTTTCCTCACCACACTTCACTTAGTATTCCACAGTTCCCAAAAACTTGAGCAGGAATCTAGACACAGAGAAAGATTCAGCCAATATTAAGAAAGAAAAGCAACCTCATTCAGAAAGATGAAATCATAGTGAACAACAAAAATCTGATGCTGGATTTAAAACATAACCAAACTTCCATCCCCAAAAGATTTTAAATTTCACAGAACTGCACTAATTCCCAAAAAAAGGCGTTAATAAAAAAGCACAGTTGTGTGTGTGTTAATCTTTAAGGTAAGGCAGCATCCATCCATCCCTCTGCCTTGTGATGCTGTGCTGCTTTTGTAAGCACAAGCTTCCAACTGCTTCCCAGGCTCCCGAAATGATAAATCAGGAATTACAACATGGCCAGGAATTCCAGGCTCCCTCATGAGCACTGGGAGAACACACAGGTTAATATTGCACGTGGTAAATTCACCCACACAAGACACTGAGAGATTTGCAATTCCTGTAATAGCTTTATGATATGGCAATAAGAATGGAAATTAAGTTTTTAAACCATAAAAAAAGAAGTTTTGCTTAATTACAATAACTTTTGCTATTCAAACATTTATTTCCTCATTTGAAAAAATACTATATGAACCTAATGGCTACTTGAACATGCAGTGAGATGTTTAATGCTCTAAGCAGTGTGAACTGGTATTTTTGTAGAGAAATACATTAAAGGCTTTCACCCTTACACAGGTAAGGAAAGGCCATTTCTGGCTCTTTTGGCTTGTTTGCAACATTGAATCTTGCCCCAGAGGTGTCATTGCTCGTGCTTAGGCAGCTGTGAGGGACCTGTGTCCAGTGCCCTTTTTGTCCAAAGAGCCCACACAGATCACTTAAATGAGAAGTACATGGGCTCTGTTGGGGGTTTGATCACCTGTACAACTGTGTAACAATACAAACCTTAAATATCCATTCTACAGAAGACAAACACAACTTCCCAAAGTGACTACAAAGGTTAAACTACACAGTACCACCTACGAATTCATCTGAAACCAGGAAAGACACTGAGAATTTACTGTGTAACTCAGTAACATTTTTGAGGCAACTCAGGCACTAAAAATTAGTATCTGATGAGGTTTTAGATGCTGTTTTCCATAGTTTAAATAGGCAAAACCCATCTGCATTTTTAGTACTAAAATAGTTTCTTTAAGTTTACACGAAATGGATGAATTGCCAGGACAGTTTAAACTAAATGTAACTCATTCATGTCTGATTGCTTCGGATTCCATAGAACCCACGCCCGCTCCCTACCCTGAAATTCCCATTTCCATCCTGTGTTCAATTTGTGTTATGGACAGTGAATGCTGCAAGCACCAATCAAATGTTAGAAATCACATCTACGTTTCTTGAAGCAGAGACAGTTGGACTATTTTATAAAAAGCTGTGGAAATTCCCTTTACAGACATTTAAGGCAGTTGAAATTCACGCTTGCTGCTTGGCCAGTGCTTCAGCTTCCTGAAACAGCAAAGAAGAATTACAAGTTAGTAATTTCTCAGTATGTTTCCAAAGGAACACTGTAAAACAATAACCTGCATTTTTCAATCTTCTTTCAGCCTTTGTAAGGTGATCACAAATGGGAACAGAATGACAAGAGAAGAAATGCAAAAGAAATTTTCTTTCGGTTTCTCCGAGTGTACTTTTGACTGCAGATTAATTTAATTACCTGCTAGCAGCACTGTGACCTACAAGGAGATGAATGAGAAATGAATTCCCAGTGCCCTCAGTGCAGCACCTCAGTGGGGACAGCCTGGCTCACTTGAAAGGACAAAGTTCAACATCTGCCAAGATGTGTTGGAGCCATTTGCTTTTGTGACTGCACAGAAATACTCAAGATAAGATTCAATATCATTGTTACCATGACCCAGCACTGCTAAACAAACAAAACACATGAGAAGAAAGGACTAAGAGGGGAATTTCCAAGAAGTCTGTATGATTTTTTAGGAGGAGACACAGTGGGTGACCCCAGCCTGCAGGGCAGGAAGTCCCACACATATCTCCACATCTTGGACGTGGTGGCTCACTCTGGTTGTCCTGGCTAACTGCCCTCATGCTGCCTTTGAACTCGGGCGTGGGAAGAGCCTGGCTGGGAGCTGCCGTGCTCCTGGCCCGTGCTCTGCTCTCTGGCCTGTCACGGGTCACAGAGCAGGCCTGGGATGTCACCAGGGCTCGGATGTCACCGTGCACGGCCATCCACAGCACAAAAGGCAGGTGAGCAACGAAAGGAAGATCAAAAAGAGCTACAAAGCCTGGAAAAAAACAGTGTGTTTGATATTCTCTACAAGACAAGTGGTTCTTTGAATGGTAAGAAAGAGAAGGTTCTTCGCTTTGTAACAGCTCCCTTAACCAGCCCAGGGCACTGCAGTGGTGACACCTCACTGGTTGGTATTTTTTTCAATACAAAGTACATTTCTTCAGAACAGGCACTGGAAAGCTGGAGAGAACTCCTGGTATTTCCCTCATGCCCAGGAAGGCTGGTACAAGTAACCTGCTAACCTATTTTTCTTGGAGGTCAAACTCCATTTCTTTGGGCGTAGGCCTCCAAGTTATCTGGGAGAGGCTCAGTTTTCCAGGCTTGACACTGTCCCTCTTTCATACTTTTCCTTATTTCTCCCTCAAGGCCCCTCACTGAGCATCCTTTCAGTCCTTAAATCCATAATAAATAAATAATTAAGCATAGCTTTTAACTCACAAAACCCTCTCCCTTTAAAATCCACCCATATTGCTTGAAGTAGAGATGTTTAAGAAAAACTAAAGACCAGCCTTTTCCAGAGTTTGTAGATCCAAAGCACAAACCAAACCACCAGGGCTCAGAGAATAGTTACTTGAATTTACCATGCTCACTTCTGAGCCAGTCCTGTTTAGCATTAATATCAAGTCTTTGTGTTGAGAGTCAAATAACTTCCCAAATCTCTCCTGATGGCATCGAATGGAGGTTTCCTGCCAAGGCTGCTCCCAGCCTCCTGCATTTTCTGCACTTGCCATGTCATCCCCTACAGCATTATAACCAAGCTGCACACAGCTATGCTGGAAACATCAATTTCAGCACCTACAAATCTGTGTACCCTCCTCAGCAGCCTGCAACTGACTTGACTGGACATCCTAATTGTGGGAGGGATTCCCAAAGTCAGCCCCAGAGCAGGGTGCAGGGGGTACAAGGTCGCTGCTGCAAAGATTATTTACCATCATCAGCCCAACACATGGAAATTCAGCAGGGTACAGCTGTGTTCTATCCCTTCTGTTTAGAATTCACCTTTTCCTTAGGTGAGGACAGAACTGGAGCATCCCTTAGGACAGAAGCAGAGCTCCTGACAGCCATGCTGGCTGCTCCTGCCAGCCAGCAGGTCTGGGAACCAGAGATGTTCCCAATGTTACTGAGACAGGTGACCTGATTTGTTATGGCAGCAGCTGCTCCCTGGTAGCACTGCACTTCCCAGGGGAAAGGCACGAGCTTCCCTGCATCCCACAGTCTCAGGATTGCTGCCTGGCTCCTTGGCTCCATCCTGCACACTCTGCTGAGCAGTGAAGTGCAGATGTTCCAAGGAACTTCACCAGGACTGTGGCGCTGTGTGCAGCTGGAGCGATGCCAGCAGTGGGTAACGCTGGGGTGCACATCCCAACCTCTGCTCTGGGCAGCTCTGCACGAGGCAGTTTTTTCCTCATCACACCATTCCCAGTGGAGCTACTGCTGGAAATCTGGCTCCCAAAACTGCTTCAGTCTGCCCCACAACCTGCAGTGCTCACTGCTCGTGGGTCAGCATCCACCTTTAAAATTAGGTCTCTTAGTGATGTGCACAGCACGACCTTCGACTCGTACATGAGTAAAGCTGAAAGGGAGCGGCGTGTTTATCCACTGGAACAGGAAAGCTAGAAGTGACCTGGAGGATCCTGCTGTTGTCAAGTGAAACGTATAAAGCAGCCTTGTCTTATCCTATCAAAATCAAAAGGAGAATTCCAGCCCACTGCATCCACAAAGCAGTAGCCTAGTTCATAATTGGCAAAGGAAAATAAGCTTTGGATAACAAGCCAGAGGAAAAAATTACTCTGAAGCAAGACCATGTTATTTCAGAAACAGTGGCTCTGGTTTCAAGGGATTTTCTAGTAGAAAAATATCATCAAAATTCCACATGAATTAATTTTTTTTTACTGAATTGAAAACCTTCTTTGATTTTGGGATATTTTTTTTCATCTACATTTCTTATGCATTCTTCAGTGCAAATATTAATTACTCTTTTGAAACTGAAGCCTGAGAGCCTCTAGAGAGTGGGTATCTCCCAGGGAGACTGACAGGGGCAATGACAGCACATGTACCACATGCTGTTCTGAGCAGAGGAGGAGGTGAAAGGCACAGGGTGCCTGTGAGGAGCTGCTCACCCACCTTTGACCCCGGGGGTGCAGTCAAGCCCAGGAACGCGTACACGGCGTTGTTCTCCCGCGCCTCGAAGAAAGCATCGTAGTCCTTCACCGTGGCAGGAGGGAGAGGGAATAAAGGACAGAGGAATGAACTGTCAGAAATAATCTCAACTCAGTTCAGGGTGTCACCCAACCCACACCAAGCAAACTCCTTCCTGTGGCCGAATACAAAATCCAGCAGCAGCTCAGGTACGTGGCATTAGCACTAACAGCACACAAACTGGTCAGGCTGGAAAGGGACAAGCTGGGAATTCACTGTGTCCCAGCAAGATGTTCCTGTGAGCTGCTCCAGCCTCTCCCAAAGGGACAGATTCCACACAAGGCAGGTGTTGTCACTGGTCTGGTGTGGACATTCCCCCAAAAGGAGAAAGCTGAGCCTGGACCTTGTCATCAGAAACCCTGATGTTCCCAGATGTCATTGCTGATTCCTCATAGGGATGGCAATTGTGCAACTGTGACTCCAGCTCTTAAATCTGTCAGAAGTTCAACTGGAACTTTTACACTGAGGGTGCACCTTTCCCATCACATTTCCCACTAAGGATTAGTCTGTGCAAGTGAAGGCAGTGGGGTGGCACTGTTTGCTCACAGTGCACTACACAGCCACTTCCCAGGAAAATTAAGGTAATAAATAAATGAAGAAAAATAAATACCAGCTGCCAAACCCCAACTAAAGGAACCGAGAAGTTTTGTGCAAGCTCATTGTTGTCCAAGTTACCACACAATTCTCTCACTCCAACTTCTGAACTCAGCAGGGATCAGTCCAATGACTTTCCTGCTCTCCATTTTTAACTGACTGTAACTTGACCAGCCTCCTCCAGCTTTCCTGGGCAATGTTGGGATGCAGGAGTCCTGGCTGGGGAGCCCAAGGCAGGCAGCAGCTCGGTCTCAGGCTGGAGTCAGGGAGAGCTGTTTAGGGCAAGCTGCTCTGGATTCCTGAGTGTCTGGGAGACAAAAGCCTAAGGAAGAGCAGCTGAGGGGGCAGCTCTAAGGAGAGGCTGTGCAGCTAGAACAGAACAAAGTACAGGGACCAGAAGATTCCAGCTGCCTGGACTTCAGGGATATCAAATTATTGCTCCATTTGCCTACGCAGCATTTGTGTGCTGGTTTGATAAAAACGTGTGTGATTACGGTAAATCCTCCCTGAAGCCCTTCTGTTGACAGGACTGGGGCTGCTTGATAACAAAGGGATTGTTTATCTTCTGGTGCACAGGCCATGAGCCTGCTCTGCAGCATCTCCCAGGACAGAATTCCTGGGCCTGAGGAGCAGGGCTCATGCCAGCCCACACAGCATCTCCACTTCCAGCCTCTCTGCTGTGCATGGGCCAGGAAGGCCAATTTGCTCTTTGCTCTGCCAGTTGTGCTGCATCAGATGGAACAAACAGGGAACTTCATGCTTGAGAGGCATCAGATAAAGACAGAAATAGATTCAAATTCTGGGCACAGAATTAACTTTTACCTTCCTGAAAGCTGAACTGTAGCAACTCAAATCCAGAAACACAAAATGACCGAATTTCAAAAGTTCAGCATGACATCAACCAAAATTTTGGGAATGAAATAAACCGATAGCAAGAACCTTGTAACCAGCCTACTGCTTAGATAACCAGAAATTCTTATGTCCACTCTAAACTTTTTTCCATGTCACAACCAGTCAGTAAAATTTCGAGAGCCAAGTGGCACTGTGGATATTATTTCAAGTTCTGCTTCTATTACAAGCAAGAAAAATTCTTGGCACACTGAGAATAATTTCTTTCAGTAGGCACAGATTTGTCTCACAAAGGTCCAAAACTGGCAGGTCTTGACTTACAGACTGTGCAGGTCAGAAACAGACTTCAAAAGGACCAGAGGAATGCACATTGAACTCTGTTCAGAAGATACTAACTTTTAAAAATAAAACTAACAGTTAATCTAATAATCATTCAAGCATGGTCTGCTGAGTACAAGTACTGCAGGGCAACTTACTTTTGATCAAGCATTAAAATAATTACAGTAGGATTTTTGTTTGCAACACAAGTATTAATCTGTCCAAGGCTCTGCAGTTAGTGAACCATAGCAGCCTTCCTTTTGCAAGCAGCACACAGAGCTCATCCCAAAAAGGATCAGAAAACTGATTTATGATCATAGCAGACATCAATTCATATGATCTGGGATTTACACCTACTGGCAAATCCCACACGGGCAGAACAGATCTCTGAACTTGCTACAGAACATAAGCTTGGTGTAAAAGGGCCAGATTTCTTTGAGGTGTTAGCTCACAATCATGGGGAAAATGAGGATTAAAAAAACCTGGCAACTTTCAGAGCCATAAAATGGGAAAAAACCACAGAAAAATAATATTAAGCATGTACTGCAAAGTAGGATCCAAATCAAGAGGGCTACATTTTAATCTTTCCTATGGCGTGACTGGAAAACTCAAGAATCAATTATTACTAAAAGCCCAAGATGGGGGGAAATGTCTAACACCTCCTACAGCCTTCCCAGTTTGGGCAACTGCAGCTGGGCAAGCCCTGCCTTGCTGCTCACTGCAGTGAAGCACAGGCAGTGGCAGTGAGGAAGAGGAGTGGGATGAGCACAGGAGGCTGGAGGTGAGGGGATGGGCACAGGAGGCTGGAGGTGAGGGGATGGGCACAGGAGGCTGGAGGGGATGAGCAGAGGAGGCTGGAGGTGAGGGGATGGACACAGGAGGCTGGAGGGGATGGGCACAGGAGGCTGGAGGGGATGGGCACAGGAGGCTGCAGGGGCCCAGGAGGCTGCAGCAGCCCTCACCCCGAGGTAGCGGCTGTCGTTGAAGAGCCGGGGGGGCAGGGGGTTGCCGCTCGCTGGCCGACTGTCCTCGGGGACGTTCTCCCGCATCCATTTCCGGTTCTCCTCGTTAGCTGCGATGTCCTTCTCCTCAAATTCAATTTTGTTGGCTTCTAAGAAGCCTAACACATCTTGCTGCTGCTTTTTAATCTGTCACAAAAGAAGGAGGAAGGGAGATAAGGTAAACAAAATCAGTGAAATAATTTATGATGCCACTATGAGGTTCGATGCAGAAAACAGGGTGAAAATCAGGTTGACAGTGGGAGTGGTAAGAAAATTCTTAGAACCAAAAAGTATCTTCTGAGGAGTCAGAGCTGAGCCTTGACTTGGCTCCTACAAAACTGAACAGGCTGAAGCTTAAAGATGCTGTCCCTACACAATAAGTGTTGTGTACCTTAAAGGTGCCCAGCCAAAAGCAGAGGTGTGAGCAGGGCCCTTGTGCTGGCCAGATTTTACAGTTAACTCAGGGGAACATTGTTTTTTCAGGTGCAGTGGAGTTTGCTGGAGGCACATTTGAGGTACAAACTGCTTCCTTGTGCCCTTGAAAGCACAGGCTGAACTTCCCCATCCCTTCAGAGTCCAGGCTTTTGTCCACCTCGGTGATGAAAGAGACCTCACCAAGCATTTTTGGTTCACACTTCTTTGCACAGAAACCCCTCTCCCGTTGTGTCCTGGGTGTCTGCAGGGCAGGCACAGTCTCTGGAGAGCTGTGACCCCACCTACCCATCATAACTTCTGTCAGAGAAGCTGGGTGAGGCCCCAGCCTGATGTCACCTGTCCTTGTACACTCACACAACACCCAAGGGAAAAGCAGGATCTGTGTGGCAAGCACAGTGCTGGCTCTGCACAGAGAAGGATGTTTTTATTATTGTCATTGTGAATTACTGACTTATTGACACAGAGATGTTCTGCTTACGCTCTGCTCTCCCTCTGCATGACTTTACCACCACAAAGGAGATTATAACAATGCACATCCTAGCAAACAATAAAAAAATGGGGTCTAATGGGAAATTTGTTTTATTCAAATGACCCCCTTCACTGCAAAGGCAGTCCAAGGCCTGGCTTTACCCAAATGCACTGGGTGCCGCAGGAGCGGCGATTCACACAGATGTTGCTGGTGCTAACTCAGGTCAGCCGCAGCTCCCGGAGCAGCCGCTCCATATACGGCCACAGGCAAACCCGGAGCTGCCGGGGTCAGCGACAGCCAGCCCGGAGCCAAATATGGAGCCGTGCACAGCCCCAACCCACGGGCACCGGCCCCGCGGCCACGGGCACCGGCCGGGCCCCGGGAGCGCCAGGAGCAGCGGGAGTGCGATGGAGAGCGCTGCCCCGAAGGGTGTGGGCTGGGGAACAGAGCCCGGCACATCCAAAAGGGAATCTTCAGGCACTCCCTGACTCGGTCTGGAGCTGCTCTATGCATGGCAGGTTCGAGCGGAGCTCGGGAGGGGTACATGCAGCTCAGAGGGGCCGGTCCTGCTCTCCCGGCAGAGGCAATGTGCTCCCGGCTGCAGCAGGGAAGCTGCCTGCTGAGGAGCCAATGCAATTCCTCCGACCACGTCGGCACAGGAGCTGCTGGACTCTGTGCGAGCGCCCTGAAACACAAGGATATTGCTAATTTCCATCATGGCTAAAAATAAATCAAACTGGAGGAGTTAATACCGCCCCGAGGAAATAATTTGTGTACAGGCTGTATAAAAACATTCTCAGCAGACTCAAACTCTGGAAATCTTAGAGGTTTCCTTCCCTGCCTCTAACAGCAGCAGGAGGAGCAGGGGAAGCTTTTCTCTGTTGTGCTCTACAGCTCAGAGAGGGGAAAAAAAGGGAGCACTCCCTTCATGAACTGTTCTGTAGGGCTAAAATAAGGGTAAGGTCTTTGGAACTGTAAACTCTTTGGCCAGTATGACCCAGTAGTAAATGTAATTTTTTTCCTTGAACCAGTTACATGTTTAATTAACCATTTCCTACAATCTCTATATTTTAGATCCAAATAGTTTTTATTACTCTCAGGTTCTTAACTTGTCCAAAATCCATTGCTTAGTGAAAACATTTTGAGATGCCCCAGAGTTATTAAGGAATTAGAGAAAACCAAGCTTTAACCAAGCTTTTTTTAATGCTAGAGTTTTCCACTCTACCATTAACCTCTACACTCTGCCATGTACAACAAGAGCTCTAAGTTGGACTGGAATCAGCATTTTGATCTCCTGAGAAGTCACTTCATCTTTTTGTTAATCATTCTGACTATTAGACTGTTTTATCCACATATAAATCCTTGCACCCTCCCAGCATCTCACAGTCTCTGGGTTGTTTTTTCAGCTCCAGGAGGTACAACCACATCCCAAACTGTTGACTGTGGCTCCAAAGGGTGATCACAATCCTCTCTGCTTGTTTTTGAAGAGCTGGCAAAGCTGGAAATATATTTTTTTCTGCTATAAAAGGCACCATTGTAAGGCAAGCATGAAGTTTGGTCTCTGTGGCTCTCAGGCTGTCTGTAGTCAAGGGAGGTAATTCTCTAGAGAATTCTACAGAAAAGCAAGGATGGTGTTGATACATGAGGGGTATTAGTCTGGAATCCTTGTTTTCTGGTCAGACAGAAAAGTTGGGAGATTAAGCAGCAGTGTTTTCTCCCAGCTCCTCAGACAAATCCTCCGGCCACGGTGATGAGCACTTACACAAGAGCAGTAAATGCTCCAGAGAAACAGGGCACCAACTGCTGGGCAGCAGGGATAGGGACACCGAGCTGCCTATTATTTTATGGGATTTTATTTAGAAAACTTCCATTAATCTCAGGCAGTGGAATAGCACTGGGAGGGAAGGGCTGAAAATAGAGCAAGAGACGTCTGCTGCTGCTTCAGGGTGTTTTGTCTTACTTGAAAGGGCACACGTTCTCCTCGGGACAGAGCTGAAGATGGTTCCTGCTGCCCATGTTTGGGAAGGAGCAAGGAGCCTTTCTTCAGGATGCTCCTGTCAACACGCAGCACTCGCTTCCCACAAAACCTCCC
The DNA here is from genome assembly GCF_014805655.1 of Passer montanus. Taxonomy (NCBI): domain Eukaryota; kingdom Metazoa; phylum Chordata; class Aves; order Passeriformes; family Passeridae; genus Passer; species Passer montanus. The sequence goes on from NW_024369818.1 coordinate 4,780,567, forward strand.
CCAGCTGCCTGGGCAGGCGTGGAGAGCAGCCAGCGCCTTCCCAGACCCTGCACCTCAGCCTGCATAAACAGCTGTCATGTCTGAAGCCCTTCTGGCCCGTGAAGGGCAGCTCAGTGCAGTTGGCAAACACGAAAATCCTTGTTTATTCCAAGTGCTCCTGACACACTGTGCAGGGCCGGGAGCAGCAGGAGAGCCGGGAACGTGCCCGGAGTCAGAGCAGGAGCTGGGGAGCCCTGAGGCTCCAGAGCAGCACTGGTGGGGCAGGAGCATTATGGAGACACAAGAGCACAGGAACAGAGAAATGGAAGATAGGGATGGACAGACAGCTGTAAGGAAGGAAGAGGCTGGGGGCAGGAGTGGAGGCAATGAGCAAAATGGATGGATGGAGATCAGGGGAAAATCTCTGTGGGATGGGACAGAGGGATGGAAGGAGAAGGGCTGGGAGCAGGTGAAGCCAGGACTGCAGGGAGCAAAGGCTGCATCCTCTGGAGGCCCCAGTGCCCTGCCTGGGAACAAAGCTGCCCTCAGAACAGCCTGGGTTCACCCAACCCCAGAAACAGAAACACATCCTGCCTCAACACTCACTTGGGAGAAAAACAATTCCTAAGGTGAGTGAAGATATTTTACTTCTTGCTGATGTTCCCAAGATAATACTGAAAGGAACACTTAATGAAATAATCTATTTTATCTTTGTTTTGGATTTCAGGGTCTGGTTCCTGGACAGAAACAGCTTTATGGCAAGTTATTGGTGGTTAAGCAAAGTCTCACCACACACTGTGACCCTGTGCTACAAAATCCACTGGGTATCAAGATTCCCTTCTCTTCCAGTTACAAGCCAATCACGAAACATTAAGCTTTCAACAGAGCATGGGCACAAAATAACATTATAAAAATGAGTGTAGAATTGTGAACAAGTATCACCCCTCACTTGAGTACATATCAGAAATTCAATTTACTGTTCTTAATCTAACTCCCATCAGTGACATCAGTAACACAAGAGAAACCACATCAAAGCTGCCAAGAGTACAAACAGGTGATGTTTGCCAACAAATCAATCCATCAAAAATAAAATTTTAACCCCAAAGTGGGAATAAACTTTCTAGAAAATGCTGCAACATTTTAGATTCTCTTCCAAATCTCTAATAATTGAAAAAAATTAAAAAAAAAGAACTCAGCTGAAAGATAATAAGCAGAAAGGAGGCAAGGATGATGCTGCAGAACCTTGGTCCAGTGAGCAGGCAGCATTCCAGCCTCAGCCCCAGCCAGGACTGTGCTGGCTGTTCAAGAGCTAACTTCTCCCAGCACCACCCCACTGCAGGGAAACACTAATTTTAAACACCTTTTGGAACTGAACTTCACAGAAGGCTCTATCTCATTTGCTGTACACAGGCACACACACACAGCACAGTCCAGTCCACGCTGCTGGCCAAGAAGGGGTTTGGGTTGGTTTTTTTCAGTCTTGTTATTTTTTCAGTTTATAAATAAATCCCTGCTTGGACAATAGACATGTTTTGAAAATCTATTTCTGGACCACTGGAACTCAAATTAAGTTTACAGTCTGAGTGCTGCTGTTGTGATCCAACAGCAAACTTGCTGACTGTGGCTCTGCTTCTCCACCACTTCTGTGGCTCCTGTGTCCCGACCTCCATGCAGGGGAAAAACATACATTGTATTAATTTCTTTCCCAATGATGGGATTAAATGGCTCATGCTTTATTGTGAGGATTTAAAAGAATTATAAAGGGATTTCTTAGAATATTCCCAGCCATTGTTATATCATTGGTTATAACATCAGGACAAGAGGAATGGCCTCAAGGTGCACCAGGGAAGGTTTAGATTCGGAATCAGGAAAGAGTTTTTCATGGAAATGGTTATGAAGCATTATGCCAATGATGGTTTTAAAAATGCTGCTTCTTCCTTAGTGGGAGCAAATCTTTAAATCCCAGAAGGAGCTGCTTTGTGCAGGAAGGTGAACTCCAAACTCCAGGTTATGCTACTGGTTGTGGCCAGACTTGTAGCCATCAGTTCTCCAGAAGCTTCAGAGTCTCCTGAAGATGGACAAGCTGAAATGTAAGCAGGGAATGGGAAAAGTGCAGCGCAAGAAATGCTGAGCAAACTCCACTGGCAGCCAGCAGCAGCAGGGTGGGAACCCCCAGGAAGTGATTTTTCTGGGAGGAATGGGCAGCATGAGCAATGCCAATGCTGCCATGACAAACTGACTTGTCACAGGGTGACCTGTGGACTAAGCTGGGGCTACAATCCACTGCCACTTTTTGGAATTAGAGTAAAAACTGTTGGGGGTTTTGGTTTGGTTTTTATCTGTCTCACCTAATTTCTCAAACGACCTTGCCTTCCTCACCCAGAGTCCCTAATGCAGAAGCTCATCCTTGCAAATAAGCTGCAAAATGCTTAGAATTTCTCCTCCCACTACAACCTAATTTGTAGGAGTTAAACAGCCCAGCAGCTCAGCCATGGATTTAAATGTCACAGATTCCTGTCGGCCCCCTAAGCTCATTGCCCACCCCAGCACACGGCAGCAGGGCTCCCTTCCGAGCAGCCTCAGTCCTGCCCCCCATCACAGTTTTCCTTGCTTTTACTCTAATAGTCCAGAAGATATTTTTTTGTCTAGAGTGGTTTTTTTGGTTTTATTTGTATGAATATTAGCTTAAGAATCCAATGTGCCAGTTCTGGTGGTGCCACTGTAAATGTGGTCAGAGGGTGGGAAACCTGCAGCCAACTCCATCAACAACCTGGCTTGATCAGAGCTTTGCCAGGTGTCTCCCAGCAATTCCTGTCTCACTCTTTTTTCTCCCTGCCTGGTAGAATGTCTGCTTATTTTTAGGTCTGGGTAATTATCATCTCAGAACTCAAAGCACTTCTTTGTTCTGGTTATTTTAAGCAGAGCATTACACGAGTGGTGCCATCGTTGTCTCTCCCGATGGATTCTGGTCTGGAGGGAATGAGACTGAGGACAAACACAGCAAAACCACCAGGAACTTACGGGACCTGAATCAAACACAGGAGGCTGGAAAAGTTCACGCTGGACTTGTGCTGCTCTTTTTTTTTTCATTTTCCAGAAATTCAGCAGTGTCCAGATGGACTCCATATGTCCTGACTCTCTCCCTGCAGGGTCCTTTGGGAAAGCCCATGGCAATATCCACATGAATCCTGCACAGCAGCACTGGTTTGATGTGGTTAGACCCCAACAGCTTAAAATTGGTTTATTTGGAAATGGTTTTTACCACCAGGCACCCAGCAACCCTGGGCTGTGTCAGCATCACCAGCCCAAGACCTGGGACAGGAGCAGGAGCTGGCTCCAGCTCCCACTGAGAGCAACAAGCACACTCCTGCTGCTCACATGTGGCTTTGGAAGACACCTTTTAAAAGCAAGAAAAGGTGAGAGGATGCAAAGTGACCATCACTCAACAGCAAGGCTGGGGGAAAATCCAGGCTACTAAAAGGGTTTTGCAATTTAACCTGGAGGTTACATCACGTCTGGCAGCACACGTGAGCTGTCTGCAACAGGGCTTTAGCCTGGCATAAGGTGCCACGCCACAGACCAGATTTTGGAACACAAGCCAGAAATACAGCTGGAACAAAGGACAAAGTCTGCACTTCCCAAAACAAGACCACAACTTGCTCCAGAAACCATAGAAAGTTACATAAATGAAAAAGCTGATTCATGAGAATAAAAATAAAAGCTTCTCTCATGGATTATAATGCCATTGTAACTGCATTCATTCAATAACCCAAGGCCTAAAAACTTGTTAAATCCCACACCAACAACACCCCAGTCCAAAGATCCTTGTGCGCGCAACAAGGTTTTTCCTACCAGAAGAACCAAACAGGAAAGTTAACATCACCTCCATGTGCTAAAGCCCTGGGGAATCAGGATTCTCGAGGGAGCCAAGGGCACTTAGAGACCCAACTCCCACTCACTTTTATTTACTCTGACACAGAGTGCAAAGAGAATAACATCCTGGGGGGATTTGGCATTTAGTTCCCTTGGGCTGCTTTGGGAAGTTCAGCAGCAACACCAGACTGGCCCTTCTGGTTGGCACAGCCCAGCACAGCTGAGCAGGTTCCTAAGTGCCACTCTGCCAACTTGCTGTTGGAGTTCAAGGAATTAGTTAAGAAAAAATATGAAACATTTTTTCTCTTGCTGCAGCAAGGAGGGTTTGAGTTCAGTTTTCCAGCAAAGTTTTTCAGTGTCACTAATTTGGTGTCAGACAGTACAGCCAGCTCCACCACACCTCGACTACAGTCAAATGACAAGATCCTAAAAGGCCCTAAATAAGTCAGAACTGTCTTGCTGCAACAGCCAGTGTCTGTTTAGCTACTTTCCTCCTGCAGTGGCCAAAAGCAGATTCCACTACCCATTAGTCAAGTAGGAGGACAAGTAACATTTCCTTATTTATATCTCCTCAGCTTCTGGCACACAGCAGCAGCAGCACTGCCTAACGAAGCCCTGATGACTTTTTAATGTGTTTTAGGTTTACTTTCCATGAAGGCACCTTAAGGATTAACATTATTATCACAGCTTAAGGCAAATTCTGTTTTTAACAAATGATACTCAAGCACTGGGGAGATGAGTGGGGGTGAATCCACTCATTCTTTAGCACCTGCTTGTCAAGGACTATTGTGGTGTTACCAGGATTCTAACAGAGAACATCTTATCAACAACACCTGAAGCCCATGGTTAAAAGTACCATTTAATAAACCTCACATTTTGTTCCAGTACATGAAAATGGCTCTGTCAGCTGAAACCCCACCTCTTTTCCAACTGAAGCATCAAATTCAGAAGTAAATCTTTCTGCTTTTTTGGCTGCAAGGAAAAGGTGGTGGGGCACTGAAATGGCTCCCAGGGAATGGTCACAGCCCCAAGGCTGCCAGAGCTCCAGGAGGCTTTGGATAACAGGGATACAGAGGCTGGGATTGTTGGGGTGTCTGTGCAGGGCCAGGAGTTGCACTTGATCCTTGTGGGTCTCCTCCAACTCAGGATATTCCATGATTCCATGAAAAGAAGGGTGTCACAGTGCACTCTCCTTCAACTCTCCTCCTTCCTGGCTGCTCCCCAACACATTTTCAGTTGCTCATTCAGCATCTCCTGGCCTGTCCAGGCTCCTGAGTGCACTGGCAGCACCAGTTGTTTTGCCCAAAAGCCCAGCTCAGTCTCCAGCCTACCAGAGATGCACAAACTGTTGGGAGTGTTCTGGGGGGCTGTGCAAGTCAGATGCATCCTCCTTTAGTCAGAATATCTGTGTTCTCACCACAGCCAGAAATGAACACATCCCTCTGCTCTCTGCTTAGATGCTTCTGTTCATTCTGTAAAAGGCTTACAGAGGGTCCCTACAGCCAAGTCAAATCATTCACAAGTCAGGATATGCCAAAGCTCCTCCCCACAGCAATCATGGCCTCCCCAAACACAGACTCTGGGTGTATCCAGAGAGTGACTTTCTGTTTCTCTAGGATTTTTCCTTCCTTTTTTCCTTTTTTTAAAGTTCTGTGAAAAGTGACAGCAATACTCAATGGGATTACTTGCCCGGATTTCAAAATCAAACAAACCCCACACAGCCAAAACTTCCATTTGCAGGGATTTTAATAGAAGATTTTAACATTTAAAACCTCATTCCATCATCAACCAAAAGATCGAGATGTTTGCTCACAGGCTGACAGTGAGCCTTTTTACACTGTACTTCCATGCACATGGAACACAAGATCCCCAGCAGCTGGGCAAGGGAGAAGTTAAAACCCAAAAGTGCAAGGAAGTTCTGGCAGCACTGGAGCTGGTACTAGCAGAAGCACCAAACCTCTTTGCCTAGACAACCCAAGAGCCTGAACACAGCAAAACAGTGAATGCAATTGAAGTTTCCAGCTGCTGAACGCTGGGAGGTGTCCCACATCTGGAGAGCTGTCAGACTGACACTTGTCCCCTCAGCCAAGGAAGGTTTGACGGAGGCATGGGGGGGTTTGGCTCCACTCTGCTCACGCTGGGCTCCAGGCCCAGGGACAGCAGCAGGAGTCTCCCCTCCCTTCACGTGATCTCTGCAAACAGCCCCACCAGGAGCTGTGTTTGATTAGGGATGAACTTTGCACGGGAAACAGCCCGAGTCTCTGGGCACTGCCTGGCAGCAGCTCCAAGCTCCTACAGCCTGACCCCTCCAACAGCCAAAGCCTGCCCATCCTCCTGCAGGGGCTCTGCACAGGCTGCCCCCAAACCTGCCTCATCCAGCTGGGTCAGGCAGGGTTATCCAGGACAGACGCTCCTTACCAGGACGGCAGACACCCAACCTGCATAAACAGGGATGTGGAAAGAGGCCTTCTCCACCAGCTCAGACTCACAGAACATCCTGAGTTGGAAGAGACCCTCAGGGATCACTGAGTGCAGCTCCTGGCCCTGCACAGGACACAACAATCCCATGCTGTGCCTGAGAGCGCTGTCCAAGTGCTTCCAGAGCTCTGGGTCCATGACCATTCCCTGGGGTGCTGTTCTGGTGCCTGACCCGCTCTGGGTGAGGAATCTCTTTCCAACATCCAGTGTGAACCTTCCCTGACACAGCTCCAGCCGCTCCTGGGGTCCTGTCCCTGGTCAGAGAGCAGAGGTCAGTGCCAGGCTGTGCCTTGGCCGGGCTCCATGGGGCTCTGAGCTGGAGTCTCCTCCAGCAGTGCTGCTTTGGGGTGCCAGCCCAGCTCACAGCTGACAGGGAATTCTTGTGCCATCACAAGCAAAGAGAAGAAATGAGCCAGGGGAGGCAGGACTGCCTCTCCCAGCAGCAAAAGGACTGAAAGCAGGGATCAAACCATGGCCTCGGGCCATTCCTGCACAGCCTTTTGCTCCACTCAGCAGCAGGAAGGACTTGGAAATGCAAATATTCACATATCAGGATGATTTTTTTTGACTTTTTTTAATTACTACTTTAGTTATCCAGAATAAGCATATCTTGCAAAATCAAGCTTCCAAACCTAGGCTTCCTCTTACTTTCCTTTAGGTGAGGATGTAAAGGAACAGTGATGTATGGCAAACTAGCTTTAACCACTGCTGACACCTCAGCACCCAGAATTGTCATCATCCAAAGGAAAACACCCCCATTACAATACTAAATAAATTGACCCTTGGCAATTTTCTAAGTCAGTCTTGTGGCATTTGACTTTTATAAGCCTGAAAACTGCTTGTCTGGTCCAAAACCAACAGAGAGCAAGCTTCCTACTGTGGAATACAGGCTCCATTATCTCAGTTATGCACTGACAAAGCTAAGCAGCAGCAGAATGTGAACTCTTCATTTATTACACACAGTTGTTTCTGCAGCAGACGTGGAGCTTGGCAGGCTGAGCTTCCCTGGAAGTCTCCATGTGCCTTGTCACAGCATCCAAACTCAGGGCTGGGTTAAATAAAAACAAACAGATCCACACCTCCCAAAGCCCAGTAGCAAAGCAACAGCTCCTGAACGGCACAGGGCTGAGACTGGCAGGGCCTGGCAGCATTCCCACCCATCAGCCAGCTGATCTGCTATTCCTGGGGTCTCCACAGCCTCAGCATCTCACTGGACTCTCTTACCTGAGTCACAAAACAGGGAAAGGGGAACTTTTGTTATGTGGGGAAAAAAAAAAAGTCTGTAAGTCTAAGCTACCTCTGTCACAGACTCCTTGAACAATTTTCTCTTCAGCTCTCAGAGCTCCCTTTCCTGAGTCATCAGGAGTAATTATTTTGTTCAAATCACTGCCTATTTACTTCCAGGGATCATTTCTGGCTGATTCTACAAACGGTATCAATACACCACAGCCCAGCCCCACAGACAGGCTTTGCACACAGACTGTAAAGCAATTTACCACACAAAAACTGATCTCCAACAAGATAGTGAGGCTCAGTGTCACAAGATGCAGACAACTCTCTGACACATGATATCTTCCTAAATACTCAAACATTTACCATGTGGCTGAGAAAAGCAGGGGAAAGGCCCTGAAGGTGCTGCTGATCACCTGACTGCTTGCTCTGGAACCTTTAAAAAGTCCTGACAGTCTGGACCTCAGTCCTGCTGTCAGGTTTGAAACCTGTTTTTTTCAGCCAGCCTCCTTCTGAAAGCCAGAAGAATTATTTCTCCTTCAGCTTCATGGAGACCCCAGGATGGGTCTGTGCAATGCTGGCAGCAACTCCACCCTGTAAGAAGTGACACAAACTGCCAGGTCCCACCTCCGTGCCCCTGAGACTTCACCCTCCCCATCAGCACTCCAGGGATATTCCAGGGAAGCAGCCTGAGAAAACAGCACACACAGGCTGCAGTGTGGGGGGTTTATTGAAACAGCTGCTCCTGTAATTATTTTTCAGAAGCTGTGGATTTCTGCTGGTGATGAGGAGCCCTGCACAGCAGAGGGAAAACAGGTTTGGTTGTGCTCGTGTGACGAGCTAAACTCAGGTTAGGGAAGGAGTTAAAAGCAGACAGTTCTGCACGAGGCCCCTGTGGTTTACAATAAAAGCAAAGTTTATTTCCTGTATGGTTTAGCACACAGAGGCTAAATTAACCGACAGGAGTAAAAGTTTACAGCATTAATTGCTGTTTCACTGCCTTTATATTGCCAGGCATTTATTCTTTAAATAAAAGACTACTTTAAGAAGAAATACAACACGGCCTCAGGGATCCAGGTGCCTCTGATGTGTATTACTTTTTATCTTTGAAGAATTCATATACCACAGATCTTAGTTAACAAAGAGTCTTTTTGCTGACTGCTGTTCTAAAACTAAACCAAGTAATTTTTTGAAGAGAACAAAGCCTTTTTCTTCAACTAAAATACCTAAATATCATAATACAAAGGAAGAGAAAAAGCTATGGATTAAATACAAATTTTCCTCCTCTTTGCAAGAAGAGCTTTGATGTAGAACAGTACGCAAAAAACTTCCCAGAGAGGAAAGATTCAGCAGAGCACAGCCTGGATGGGCAGCAGTTTTCTGACCCAGTAATTAATTGCCCTGGGTAACATTTCAAGTGTGAATCATCCTGAAGGCCCCAGATCCTTCTTTATGTTACTTGGACAAAATATTGTCTAAAAACTGTGTCTCTAAGTGGGAGAGATAAATTGTTCCCACAAGCCCTGGCCACACTGCAGTTTCTAACACTTCGGGCAGCTGAAACAACACAGGAGTTGGCCAAGCTGTGCCTGCCAGAGCCAGGAAGGCCAGTGCCTGGGGCTGTGCTCTCAGGACTGCTCAGGAGACATCCTGAAGGGACTCTTGCAGGAATTAACCAAATGGAGCATTGCCCAGCACAGCGAGGTTGTTCCCATCACCAGGCTGCTCCCACCCACTGCATCCCTGCAGCCCACAGGGAAGTGCCACCTTCACCCCAGAGCAGGAGCACTCATCTGGGTGCTGCCCATGCCTTGGAGCCACTTTGCAACTCCCCACGGTCTTTTTTAGGTTTTATAGATCCCTCTTGTCACCATGGTTATCTGCTTTTTTTTTTGTCCTAAACCACAAGCTTCCTTCTGCCTCAGTGCAAGCCAGCATCTGCTTACCCCAATCAGAAACTAAGATAAATACACACAGCATTTTATTTTTTCAAAGTTGAAGTCCCCAGCTGTTTATTTGCTGTAGGATGGAGTTCTCCAGGCCTGGGCAAGCAGCCAAAATGGCTTCATTCCCCTGCTGTTCCTCAGTCTCAGCCCAGTGCTGATGGCTGGCAGTGGGAGGTGAAGGCTCTCCCAACACCTTCCAGCTGCCAGCTTGGTCCCAAATCATTCCATGGAAGATGGAGCTGTCTGTCCAGCAGCTCCTCAGTCCATCCAGGTGTAAATTCCTGAGGGGAACATTTCCCAAGTTAGCGTTATGGATTTACATTGATCTTTCCACAGCATGCACTACAAAGCCCAGACTTCTCAGGTGAAGGGAGGCTCTCACAGGGACCCCTGGTACACTTTAATGTGGTGGAAGGGAACAGAAAACTGGAAGAAGATTGCCTGGCCACAAAGGTTCCATGGACTGAGCTACCAGAACCAAGGGACTTGTTTATCTGCATTACAGGGTGGAATTTCCAGTTCTTAATCAGGATTACCGGGGAACTAACAAGGAAATTTGCAAACCTGCTCCTTTATATTTCTATTCACATATATTGTATTTCTTGCCTAGGGAAAAAAAAACACCATTATCTACTAGCCATAAATCATCTTCACTTGAACTTCATTTCTATCCATATCCAGTGAAAATGTTTTGGGATATATTTTAATTCATTCACAGAGTTATTCTGCTCCTTTCCTGCTCTGCCAGTTGTTCTGCAGCTGCTGCTCTGGCCAAATACATTTGCAACATGTGCACAGGAATGTCTTGGATAATCAGCATTAAGTATTTCCTAAGGAATAAAATCCTGTCCTGCTGTAGTCCATGGCAGAATTCCCAGTGATATAAGCAGAGCCAGAGGTTGATCCCATGAGGTGAATACAGATGTGCTGTTTAAACCTGCCTGCCAACAAGTACTCCCATAAAATGAGGGTTTATGTGAAAACTGCCATGATTTTTCCCAGAGGCTTTGCATTTGCCGTTTCCATCAGGCTTTTCCAGTTGACTTTGATCTATGCCTAAGGCAGGAGAGGTGTCTGATCACCTACCCTAATCACGGGCTAAACATGCAGTGTGTCAGCATCTGCACAATGATGCTGGTCTCTGAATCCCCAAATGCTTTTTCTGTATGTAAGAAATGCTGAGACACCAACCCAACATATCCCAAACACACACCAAATGTTTCTTTTCCACCAAACATTTTCCTGGACAACATGGTCTTAATTTTTTTAATGCAAAGTGTTAACATAATTTTGGGAGCAGAGCCAATTTCATTCAAGAAGAGAAGAAGGCTTTACTGGGTTGGATCCAACACTTGTCTAGCCCAGTCTCCTGTCTCCACTGGTCACAGATCCCAGGGAAGATCACACCATCAGGCTGAGCACAAAGAGCTACACCACATCCAACTTTCTTCCCAGGCTCCAGTAATTCACAGTTTTGAGTCAGAGGTGTAGCAGTAATGTTTAATATCCCCCCTTAACAGACTTTCCCCTTAATTTGTCTCACTGCTTCCTGAGCCCATGCACTTTCTGCTGTAAAGCACGTCCTCTGGCAGGGAGTTCCTCCCTGAGATCTGTGTTGTCAAACAAAGCATTTCATTTACTCTGAACCTGCCACTTCCACTCGCTCTCCCCCAGTTGTTCCATTAGGGAAAATTATTAATTAATCCCTTCCTGTTTGCTCTCCCATGCCTGACGTGATGCTATCACATTTCAGACGTTTTCAGCTGTTTCTTTCTCCACTGCAGAACTCACAGAATCATGGAATGGTTTGGGTGGGAAGGGACCTTGCAGACCATCCAGCCCCACCCCTGCCATGGGCAGGGACACCTTCCATTGTCCCAGGTTGCTCCAAGCCCCGTCCAACCTGGCCTTGGACACTTCCAGGGATGGGACAGCCACAGCTTCCACATTATCATCCACAAATTCTGCCTTATTTGGTTGTTCCTCCTGCAGTGATCATCTCACCCTTTCTTCCCTTTTCTCACTTCCCTATATCATTTAAAGACAACAATTCCAGTCTACTAAAGACACACTCACCACACATACAGTGGTTATTTTTTTTATTTTGCCCTTTCCCATCTTAAACATTCCTGGCATTCTGTTTGCTTTTCATGGCTATGAATATGGTATTTTTGTAGAATTACCTAGTATGGCTCCAAGACCTCTCTGCTAAACAGTATTTTAGCAGAGTTTAACCTCATTCTTGCACAGGATAACCATTGTTTCTTCCCAGTTTGCCAGCTGGGACATCAACAGCAGGCTCTTCTTGCACTGTTTTTTAGAGTCCAGCACAGATCTCTGTGGGAATTTCCTGGTAATTTCTGCAGACTGACAAAGATATTAAAAAAAGTATTTTTAACCTGGCTAATGCTTGTCCAAAACTTCCCAGAAATGCAGACATTCAATGTTATGGATGAGCCTCCTTCCTGTGCTCCAGGTAGCTCAGGTGTGAGGCACAGCTTTCTCCTCTGACACTGCACTGATTCTCCTCCCTGCTCTGTCTCTGCCCACACATTTGCTGGGAAAGAGCCCAGTGAAGAATAACATCCATTTGTGCAGCACCGGAAGATGGCTCCCAGATTTCCCTGAGATCCTTTTTCAAACCACAGCTGCCTTTGGCTCCTCTCTGCTCTCCAACACTCCAGCAATCAAACAACAGGTAGTAGTTAAGATTTTACACTTGAGCGCCTTTAGAATTTCTAGAGAGGCTGATTCATGCACAGAAACAGCCCCAGAAAAACTGAGCTTCAGATCATTAATTAAAGAAATAAATCACCACATCCATGTCTCACAGGGGAAACCATGTCCAGGAAGGAGCTGTAAGTCAGGATGTGAAAACAACTTCAGCTGTATCCTGAGAGCACAGAGCTCAGTCAGGCCAGTTGGATGCTGACCTTTCACATTTTTTTCTGGTGCTTTAAAGCTCAGTCTCACTCTGCTGCCTTTTCAGTGTTAGAAAATGGCCTTAACATTGAGCTGGAGGTGCTGTCCCAGGAAGGACGTGCTCCTGGATGGAGGCTTTGATTCTGGGACAAACAACAGTAGATAAGCATTACAATCAAAGCTCTTTCAGGCTCGATTAAATATCTGACCAACAAAAGCATTTACATTTAATCATAAACTAAAAGTCTCCCCTGCGTATGGCCAGGGTTAAACAAATGCCATTAACACCAAATTTTCATGTTTGAGCAGAAACATTCCTGAATAGCAGAATATTGATATAAGATGTGGATTTGGTTCAGGTTTCCAGCTCTCCAGCCAGAGCCAAGAACTGAGATTGGTGCTTCCAAGGCTGGGGAGCACAAGGAACAGGGAGAGCCCACCTCCCTTTGGCTATGGCAACGATGCATCCTCAGCTCTTGTTTTTGTCTTAGAGGGGAATATTTCAATTCTGTTTTGACCTTCAACATCTGAATTCTGTCAATGTTGGTGTAGTTTCCTTTGTCTCCCCTCTCCCCAATTCCTCCTTTCCTGGAAGGAGTAAGAATAACCTCGCAGAGACACAAGTCTTGGCACCCTCTGCTCGTTAACACAGATGCCAATTCACTGACTTCTATAGGAATTTTGTGAGTGTAACTTTAACGCCCCAGGACAAGAAAAGCTCCCTGCTCAACTCTATAAATATTTATTTAAAACCCACAATTGCTTAGCCCTGACATGACGCTGTGTGCATCCTGTCTCAGAACGTGCTGCGGTTCAGGGTTAGAGGGAAAGCCAGCACAAGCTGACAGCATCCAGCCTCTCCCCAAGATCTGCCTCTTCTCCCCAAGCACAGACATAATCCTGATGCATTACCTCAGAATAAACACTGTCCTACCTGCATATACAACCTAGAAAAATTCTCAGCAAAAAGCTTTTCCTGGCTTTAACTGTGGAGTAGAATTTTCCATCTTTCTCCTGCTGTCAGAAAGTGGTTTTAGTTAAGCACAGTAGAATGTTTTTTATTTTGATATATTAAAACTATTGCCACAACTGCAGCCAACTTAATCTCTGGCTCCATTAAAAATGTGAATGCAATATTTTAAGAAAAATATTTGACTTATCTCGAGTTTGGAACAATGACTGTACAAAAAAACAACCCAGGAGGCAGATGGAACACATCCGAGCCTGAGCCACATTACAGATTTTGTCTTCCATCCCAAAAGCTCTAACTCAGAACAATTCCTACCATTTTATTGAGAAAAACTCTGGTGAACACTGGCTATCCAAAAAAGCCCTTCACACGTATTATGTTTCCACAAAAGAGGGGTTTAGACATCAGTACCTAGCTTAACAAGTCAGTTTTCACCCATGGCACAGAAATTGCATGAACTGAGTATCACAAAATCATACATACACCGTGAGATTGTTTTTCAACTACAGATGCAGCTTATTTCCCCATAATGTGTGCATTTACCTAAACTTGCATCACAGCACAAGACTATTTACCAGAGATTTGTATCAGTGCTTTCTTCCCACACACGCTGCCCTGCCAGGCAGCCCAAGGAAGTTCACGAGCTGCTCTGACCGGCGGCTGCCACTGCTCGGGGCTTCCGCAGCGACAAACACCACCACAGATATCCGGGCGGGGACAGCACGCCGGGGACCCCGGCCGTGGCAGCACAAGGGACACTTGTGATCCACGCTGATAAGGACTGCGTGCACAGAGCCACCCTGCTGTGGCTGCACTTCCCCTCAGAGCCACCTCCTGCACGGCAAAGCCCTTGGACTCAGCTTTGAGGCCTTTCCCAACCTGAACGATTCTCTGATTCCATGAAACCTCACAGCAGCCAAACAACACAAACACAAAGCACTCAGACTCTGCTCATTCTCTGTAAGGGTGGCATTATTTGCATTCATTATGACCATCTGAGAAAAAAGGCCTTTGGGGGATTTAAATGCAAAATATAATTTTTTATACAATCTCCATCCCTCCATGTATTACTTCCTTGGGATTCAAACTTCAGAAGGATGAAGCAGCCTCGCCAGCACCCCCAAAACCCTGAGCTGTTGAACAGGGACAAGAGCTGGTGGTTACACATGCTCTCATCATTTCCCACAGCTCTTCTCCAGAGCTCTTCTCCCCTGGAATGCTCCACGAAGCCCTTGACACTGGTTATGTCCCCAGTAACACCAGCAAGTTCTCTGGTGCCTTACTGGGAAAATAGAAGAGTAATTAAAAGCAGATGTTCTCCAGACCATGGGCCACTTTCATCTTCATTTACTGGGTGAAGACCTAGTTCCTTTCCCAAGCAAGAAGACAATACAATAAAAATATGAAGCCCCCACATCCTTAACTTTGTGAATGAAAATAAATTAAAATTTCCTTTCCTCTCTAAAACCATCTGTAAACAGCAGCAGGTCTGTGTAATACAGGACTCTGACTCTGGAGATCATCTCTTCTTTCTGCTGTGTCTGCAGTCGCAGTAGGAGGCAAGGAAAGAAAACCACTCACACAGCCATCAAAACAAGGGAGGAGGACAGAGCTGGGAGAGATGGAAATGTGGATATAGATCACAAAGATGAAGCAATTGGCTCCATGGAGCATCTGGACACCAGACATTTGATGTGGCAGTTTTCACAGCCCACAGCACTGGCAGTGGCACAGGGCAGAGCCCAGCCCACCACATCCAGTGCTGGCACTTCAGTTCCACAGCCACAGCCTCCAGTTTCAGCCTTACCCCTGGAACTGCAGGGTGATGTTGGATGAACAAATAAATTCTCTCAAAGTCCATATTCAAGACCTGTGCAGTTGTTGGCAACAAATGCACACATAAGACCAAGAAGAATTTAAGCAGCTGGCTCCTTTCCACATGAGATCAATAAAATGGGCAATCCAGCTGCCTTCAGGAAGAAAGGGATTCTGGTGCTGGGCAATCTCCTGCCCCAAAATCAACAATACCAAAATCCCGTGGAGAAAAATCACACACTGGATTTGTACCATTCAGCTTCTTCCCTCCTTGTATCCTTTTCTACCAGGAGCAAGAGTCTAATGACTCTTAGGCCTGTCTTCCTTTCACCTCCTGAAGGATTTGAATGGGAGGTTGCAGTGAAACCCCTCTCACAGCCAGCACAGTCCCTCTTCCTGCAATGCTCCCACACTTCCGAATGCGGCATTTGCATCTCATTTCTGTCTGCAGCCTCCACTGCTGTCCCAGGCTGAGGAACACTGCTCACTTCCCATCTGCCACGCAGGAAGGCTCCTGGACAGCAGCTCCAGATTCTCCATTGCCATGTGGGTGTCCTCACCTCATCCTCATCCTTACAATCAATCCCTGTGCATCCCTGCCCAGCCAGCACAGCCTCCACGGTGAGGAACATTAAATACAAGGGGCCACTTCCCAAGCAAGGCTTTCGAACACTGCAGGAAACTGGTGCTGGAATTATCACATTATGGAGTGAAATTCAAATAGGAGGCCAGGCAGGATGTCAATCATCATACTTTCCAGAAATCCCTTGAAACACACTCATAAAATGTCTTTGCTTAGACATGAACTTCACACAGTGGTTTTTTCCTCACAGATACATCATACTGAATATAAACATTATAGAGAACAGTGCCTTGGGGAAACATTTTATACACTGTGATGTGGCAAATTACACCATATAGCAAAGCAGGACTTTGCCAATAATAGACCACAAAATTTGGGCACCCTCCAAGACTCGCAGCCCCAGGGCGTGAGGTGTGAAGCAACCTCAACCCTTTTCCGTTCAGTGGGAGACACTTTCCAGTGCCACGAAAGCTTCTTCAGCTTACAGAAATGGGGCAGGAAGGAGGAGCTTTGATACTTATTTCTGGTTTTCTTCTACTCAGGCAAATTAGCCTTTTAAAACCCAAAATAACACAGTGCTGGGTGTCACTACAGTACAAAGATGACTTAGCAGGAGTGAGAGCCCTTCCCAGGCTGCTGTTACCCAGTTCAGTCACTTTGCTGCAAACAGCTTTGTCTCTGTTCCACCTCTCTGTAGCAATCTTCTCTGATGTGGATTTTCCATTCCTGGAGTAGGTTATTTCAAATCCAGCACCCAGAAAGGCTTCTCTGCTCCTCCAAGCAAACCCCGTCTCACCAATGGTTTTAAGAGCCACAGAAACAACTCATTCCCATTCCCTCCAAAGAGGTGCCTCTCTGTCTTACTTTAGGTTGAAACATCAATTAAAATTCTTATACTGGAAAGAAAACATCACCCAGTGAGGTGCTGGGCTGCTCCTGCCAACAGAAACACCCTCAGTGTACACAGGAATCTAAGAATGTGCAAGTGTTGCTCATTACCACAAGATCCCTTGAGCTGCTCCAGCTTTAGACATAGGCATGAGTGTATGTGTGTGTATATATATATAAATATACACGTCATAAAACTGGCAATCATGTGCACATTACACTCGAATTCCCCAAAAAACAGACTACACCAACGCTACATTCAAATTCCACAGGCAGGGATGCACAAAGGAGCCTGAAAGGCAGCAGTTAGTCAGACTGGAGCTTTGTAACATGTACAGCCCACACAAGGACCAGGCAGCACTGTAGAAAACACTAAGCTAATAATTAAAAACTTAATTTAAAACCATAAAAACACAATTGGAATGGAGATCTGTGCTTGCACCCCTGGAGCTCAGTATCACCAGACAGACAGAAATCAATAGGTGCTACGAAGAGGGCGCTGATAAAAATCTATAGCAACTGAAGCAGTCAACTTGAAACCTATTAACAGCTGCATTAGAAAGAAAGGATTACTTTTCCAATCTGCTGCTTTCCTTCCAGATGATCGTTCTGTATGAACCCAGCAGAAATCCCTCTGGATCCCTTTTATGAATGAACTACTCAGGATTTCAAGACCCTCTTTGGTCAGCAAGAAATAATCTCTGCTTTTCAACACCAGCACCAGCACTGTCAGCGCTGGCATCAAGTTTACTAAAAATGACCAGGGAAGGGAGGGACAGCAGGGACACCTGAGGCACAGGCTGCTGTGCCATCTGCAGCCCATCACCCCAAGCTTACCAACTGGTATTTGATCTGCTGAAGCCCACAGACCAGTGGCTGCACTCAAGCAAAGAAGGAGGATGCAGTGAGGGCTTGTTTTTATCTTCTGTACATCACTGTCCTCCCAAAGTTTAGGGACCTGAAGCACGAACAGTGACAGGAAAAGGTCATCATACAGCCACAGCTCAGACTCTTTATCTCCTCGCAGTAAAAGTCACTGATCATTAACTGCAATAGCTGGCATTTTCTGAGTCCCTGGCATTTTGTAGTTCTCCAGCACATCCATACCAAGTGCAACCAAATCCCCCGGATTTCAGCCTCGGAGCATCTCCCACACGGATCAAAGAGAAACCAGATAATCCTGAGGACACAGAGCTACACCTGAATCTAGGCACAAAACCCGCTATTTCTGTGTATCTTTTTGCCTTTGAAAAACACAGTCCGAGCTCTGCCTATAACACGCTGGGAAAAAGCGAAATCCAGTATTCCCAACAGGGCAAGAACCAGAGGCTACTGGGACAGCGGCCACACACGCCTGCCACAATCAACGAGGAATAAACTCATCAAAACCAAACGACGGACGACACATTTAGAATTGAACTTCAAGAACAACAACAACAAAAAAAACCCAAATAGTGGTGGCTCTGCCTTCCCAGCACAGGGCGAGGGGTGCGGGATCACCGAGGAAATGCCGCTTTCCGTCGGCGGCAGCCGCAGCACCGCCCGCACAGCGCCGGGCGCCGTGAGGGGACCGCGGCTGCCCCGGCCTCTCCCCACACTGCCCGGCCGCCCCCCGCGTCCCCCGCCCGGCACAAGTTGCCCCCGGGCGCCGCTTACCGCCGTGGAGCCGGAGGAAGAGGCGATGTAGACCTTGATGACCATGCTGGGAGCGGCGGGATGCGGAGCCGGGCGGGCGGTGGGTGTGTGAGGGCGGCTCGGGCGCGGGCTGGGGCTCAGGCGGGAGGGCGGGCGCGGGGAGGCGGCGGGAGCGCTCGCCCCGCCTCGCTCCGCAGCTGCCACCGCCCGAGTCCGGAAGGGCGGAAAATGGTTTTTTGAAAATTAAATAAATAAATAAATAGTAAAAAAGGAAAGGAAAAAAAAATAAGAAGAAGAAAGAAAGGGGAGAGGAGGAGCTTTCTCGACGAGGCGCGCGAGACGTGCGGGGGAGGTGGGGCGGGGGAGCCATGGCGGCGCGGCCGCGCTGAGGGGACGCGGGGGCTCGGGCGGGGCGGCCGCTTCAGGGCGGGGGTGAGAGCGGCGGGGGGGACCGGGGGACACCGGGGCGGGAGACGGAGAGAGGAAGGGAGCCAAGCGTGGGGGTCGCCATGGCAGCGGCTGGTTTCCCTCAGTGCTGCCTCCCGTCAGCACCAGGTCCCCTCACGGCCGCTCCCCTCACGGCCGGGTCCCTTCACGGCCGGGTCCCCTCACGGCCGCTCCCCTCATGGCCGCTCCCCTCACGGCCGCTCCCCTCACGGCCGGGTCCCCTCACGGCCGGGTCCCTTCACGGCCGGGTTCCCTCACGGCCGGGTCCTCTCACGGCCGGGTTCCCTTCATGGCCGCTCCCCTCACGGCCGGGCCCCCGGCACCGCCAGCCCCGTGCCTCGGCCGCTCGCCCCGGTCTGGGGCACAAGGAGGCGGGGGTGAATGGCTGTTGCTGGGAAATGGTGTTTAGAATTAAGAATTTCTCTTTAAAATCTATTCCAGCGTGGAAGGTACGGGCCAGGTGATGTGCCAGCCCATGCCAAAGGACAGGTGGCATCCAGGGAGGTTCTTCACATTCCTGTGGTTATTGTAAAGTATCTTCCAGACACAGAAACAGCCATCAAATCCCCCACATTTTTAATGGTTATAGTCATGGTGGCATGTTATTGAAGGAAATTTATATCCAGCACCTGTCTCCCACTTGCCTCTGGTACTCCAACTATTACCTCATATATATTTTATTATCTGTTCCGATAGCAGGTTCACAACAAATGGAAAATATGTGCAGTGATAAGCACAGGAAGCTGCAATTTTACACCTACAAGCTAAGATGAAAGCAAGATGTTTGTTCTGCTCTTGGCAAAAAACAAGGAGGTATTTCTGAAATGAGTTTTCCAAACAAGCTTTCCTGTTTCAAATTATTAGTTTTTCTAACAAAAAAATTATTTTAAAAACACATTTAATTAAATAAGTATTGAATTAAGTAATCTATATTTGCTTTATTAATTTGCCAATAGTAAAGGAAACTGTTTTGAGGAGCATATGCCTCAATTTGATATTACTTATGATACTTATCTGAATCTTTGAAGCAGTCATGAGTTTTAAGTATGTTTGAAAAAGCAATAAACCAAAATTGATTGAGGATGATGGTACGCCATAAAAATTCCCTGGTTCAAGGAATTTAAAAATTTAATAAAATAAATAGTGTACATTTCAATCTGTTTAAAACAAACTGAGTTAAGTCCAGGAGATTAAAATTCTTCAAAGAATGTTTCTTCAGTTGTGTTTGTGCAGCCCCTTCCCAGCTGCTTGAGAGACACCCTGGGAATTCCTGCTGGCTCCAGCGTGTAACCTGATTCATGGCAAGGAACCCAGGAGGGAGAAACCCCAGCTTATCAGAAAGAAGGAAAAAGTGCAGGTGGAGAGCAGGAGAGGGAGGGTCACTTGAACTTTGGGCTCCCCTGTCACTTTCCTGGCTGGCTGCCAGCTCTGCTCTCCCTGGAGAAGTGGAATCAGCTCCTCCGAGGTGAGATTCACCTGGAGCGAGCTGCACCTCGTCCTCCTGCCTCCTAAAAAGCTGCTATCATCATTACTCTCAAAAGTGCTCTCTAGGAGGCATTTTATCTTCATGAAATGAGATTTATTAAGTTAAGAGCAATACACGAATCAGGTATTGTTGACACAACTTGGTTTTCTTGACTCATAAAAGTAAATTTTCTACTTTATTGATAGGAAAGTGTGATGTTTTCTATTCCCATGCTACTCCTGTAAAATTCATGGTGTTGTTTTTGTTTTCACTGTTAAACACTTGGAAAGCTATGAAATATCCTTCTCAATGTAGACCGAAACCTAGAGCAAAACGACCAAATTTTAGGTGCTCCCCAAAGGGGAGCCCAAGGGATTGGCCATGCCAGAGTCATCCTGGGGTTTCACAGTAAAACACTGCCAGTGATGGCAAGGATCCCCTTGCTTTTTCCTAGAGCACAGGCAAGGATGGAGCCTTCCTAGTGCTGGCAAATTAAGCTTTTTTCTTTTAAAAAGAACTGTAGGAGAACCTCACAATGAAAGATACAGCAGGCATCATCTGCAAATTCCCTCTTGTCCAAAAGGTCAGGAGGAACATGCTCCACATGCTCCACAGCTGCTTTGTAACCACTGAGAGAAATTAATCCAGAATCACCTCTGAGTAACGTGAGGCTGTGCCAGGGTCCGCTCTTGGCTCGTGCTTGTGCCAGGGGAGATGATCTGGATCTGAGTGAAATGGAGAAGGTGTGATGGGCAAGGGACATCAGCTCAGTGCTCTGAACAGGAAATCAGAAATCCCTGCTTCATTCCCGGTCCAGCCTGGCAGTAACTGGAGCCAAAGCGCAAACCCTGACTCAGAGCCCGTGCCCTGCTGCATCCCATCCCGCGGGAGGTGGAAACTGCTCCCCTGCTCCAAAGAGTTCCTGGGAGCAGGAGGGGGAGTCCAAGAGATCTTCCTCATCTGGAAACTCAGCAAGGCCGGCTTTCCTTGATTTACGTGTAGTTGTGGCAGGCACAGAGCGGAGCAGGTCACTCACAGGCACAGAGCAGGGACTGGTTTGTGAGTGCTGGTTTCACCTGAGCATGGCAGTGAGTGACATTACACTGCAGCTGCCTTAAAACCGCCCGTCCGGCTCAGCACCCCAAAGCCCGGCTCAGCCCCCCAGGCCCGGCTCAGCCCCCCAAAGCCCGGCTCAGCCCCCCGGGCCCGGCCCCGCGCTGGCTGCCGGGGCGCGCCCCCTGCTGGCGCTCGGCGGGACCGCGGCCAGGGCCCGAGAGGAGGAGGAAGAGGTGGAGGTGGAGGAAGAAGAGGAGGTGGAGGAAGAAGAGGAGGAGGGAGTTGCCTGGGGCTCTGTGACACGCTGGAGGCCTGGAGACGTGCGCGTCGGTGCCTTGGCGGGTGGGGTCAGCAGTGCTTTCAGAGCCATGGAATCATTTAGGTCGGAAAAGCCCTCACCCTACTGTTCAGCAGCACTGCAAGGCCACCACTAACCCATTCCCCCGAGTGCCACATCTGCACAATTCTGAACCTTTCAGGGATGCTGACTCCACCACTTCCCTCTTTTGAAGACAATCGTCCAGAGTGGGGCTGGCCACACACAACTCCTTGCTTAGCGTTTAATCCCTGCTTTTCCCTGTGCATCCGCCCTCCCAGCCCTGAGCCAGCAGCCAGCCTGTCTCTGGCAAGGGCTGTGCCTGCTCCTGAAGGGCACTGAGTTACCCTGGAGTACCCAAGGGATGTACATGGAAGGGAATACTAGAGCTGTGAGACTGCAGAAACATCCAGGGAGTAACAGCTTCCCACTGAGACAGTAGATCTAGATTGGGTACCAGGAAGAAATGGTGCCCTGTAAGGGTTGTGAGGCCCTGGCACAGGTTCCCAGAGAAGCTGTGGCTGCCCCATCCCTGGAAGTGTCCAAGGCCAGCTTGGATGGGGCTTGGAGCAACCTGGGATAGTGGAAGGTGTCACTGCCATGGCAGGGAGTGGAATGAAATGAGCTTTAAGGTCCCTTCCTAGGATTCTGAGATTCTGCAAAGTGGAACATATAGATAATTGCGTAAAAAACATAGTTTGACAAACAACTTACAAAAACTTCAAACCCAGAATAAGTAATTTTTCAGTCTTGGCAGGAGTGGGAGGCCTGAAAGATGATTTCTAACACCAGTCTGCCACGGAGGGCTAACAGGAGCATGCAGAAATGACAAAATTTGGGCAGAAAACCCCAGTGAATTTTTTGCATGTGTTTGTGGAGGAGGAGGAGGGTGGGGAGTTCCCAGACAGGAACTCAGAGCTCGCCTGAGGAACTGTCTCAGGTTGAGGTAGAATGGACACAGCGAATAATAACAACCTAACCATTGCCAGATGGTCCTTCCTGCACCCTGGAGTGGGTAAAACTGCTTCCACACACAGCCTCGGGACATGGCTGGTGCTCCCAGCTTTTACAGTCCATTCCCAGGGACACTCAGCAACTGAGAGGGTTGTGCCCAAGAAAGCCTAGCAAAGTTTCACAAACTGTCTTACCCCTAGCACTGATTTTGAACTTATTTTGCTACAAGTCTTCCTAGAAGCCATTTGAAGATGTCCAGAGAATTTGGGGGTAAGCAAGTCTGTGAGCAGACCCTTTGACCAGAGCTGACTCAGTCCTAGGAGACCCCAAGTCCAAGACTGTGAATGCAAGGGGCCATCTCCAAGTGAGTGAAACCCCAACACCTTACAGCAGGCAGCAGACACTGATTTGCAGCCCCGTTTCCTTCCCTCCAGCTGGCTCCGAGCTCACAGCCAGTGGGAACTGCAGGTTTCTCACAGGATGGGCTTGAGAAAGGCAGGATTTAGTGTTCAGAGCACAAAATGTGTTCTGTCCAGCCCAGCCCTGGGTCAGAGGGAGCCAGGGCCAGCGCAGGCTGTTGGCAGATTTTGGGGTTGTGTGTTCTGCCTTTCAGAGCAGCCACCCTTGAAGGCCGAGCTGAGCAAAGTGTCCTAAAACAGCATTAACAGAACGACTGTTGCTGTTACTTGGGCTGAAAACCTGGTGTCTCCTAGAATGTCAGGATGGTTTGGGTTGAAAGAGACCTTCAAGCCCATCCAGTGCCATCCCCTGCCATGGCAGGGACACCTTCCACTGTCCCAGGGTGCCCCAAGCCCTGTCCAGCGTGGCCTTGGGCACTGCCAGGGATCTAGAGAGTCCACAACTTCTCTGGGCAACCTGTGCCAGTGTGTTTTAAGTGGAAATAGACATTTCAATTTATTTTTTATGCACTAAATCTGTGAATAATCTCCTTTTTGTTAGATGAGAAAATATATTTTCTGATTTAGAACACCTGATTAACATCTGTCCTAGAATGGAGTGCACCAGCTCCCAGAGGTGCCAGCATTTTTCTGCTGGCTATCAAGGGAGTCCAGACAACTCCAGTGTGAGCTCCTGCTTTGGGATAGATGCCTGAAGCTCCCTGGAAGTCATTCTTGTATCCTGTTACCTGGGTTTTGTGTTTAATACAGTTCTGGAGCATGTAGTTACCCCCTTCACTCTCAAGGACCAAGTAAGAAGCTGTAGCTAAGTCAAAGGTTTTACTGAAACACAGATAAAAAGACTCAATGAGAATCCTAAATTCCTCATCCTCATCTTCCCAAATTAATAAGCTCTAAATGTTTTATTGCAATCAATACTGAATTTGACACATAAATCAATTTTTACCCAGGACAAACCACAGAACCACCCAGGACAAACTATAAAATTAACCAAGCACAAACCTCTTCTGTAGATCAATAATCCACTCATCCCAAAAGTTATATAAAATAAGGCAGAAGGACACTTCAAACACCAGGTACAGAACACAAAAATGTGTTTTGTGGTATTTTGTCACAAAAATATGTATTAATATTACTGGTCATATGTGCCATGACTATGACACAGAATTCTAATTTCTTTTCCTCTGAACTCGTGACTGTGGGGCTGTTCCACAGTTAAATGAACCAGGCTGAGAGCAGAATGTGTGGAAAGGAATCTCCAACATTCCAACGCCCATGAATTTTAGCACAAAGGAATGAGAAAGGAACCTGTATCTGATTGCCTGTCCCAGGAAGGTGAGAAGCCAATCACCCAAGAGTGACTCAGCTCTGTTCTGCCTTTATTCAGGAATGTCCTGATCTAGGTCAGCTCAAGAAGGTGGTCCAGGAAAACATTCCTGAAGTACTACAGATCTCTGATAGCAGGAGCAGGCCTCCTCCTCTGCAGGGCATTCCCAGTTTCAAACCATTCCCCAGCACTTGAGCATCACTCTGTAAGTTCAGTGTGGGCTGTTCAGACTGACATCCTGTGCTGGTCACTGGTGGTTTGATGCAGGCCCCTGTTTCTGTCTGCAGACTGGATGGTTTTACCTCTGGAGTCAATGACTCCTTACAGAAGGAGAATTCACATTTTAGCATGGAATTTTGCTCATTGAAACAGTGGCACACAAAAAGGAGATTAATTTCTGATTCGTTGCTTTGATTCGAGAGGGTTCATAAATTCAGTTTTAGGGGATTTTGTACTGAATAAAAAATGCCAGTTTGTGCAAAAACATTCAAAAAGTCACATTTACAAACTAATGCTCCAGAATAAACTTATTCTCTTAGCTACAACCAGGTCTGTAATTTCCTTCATAGTTACAGCCATTTATACTTGCAGCACAACAGCATCTCACAGCAGCTTATCTTGTCTCTTTAGGGGGAAATAATCTTCTCACTAGTCATTATTTAGGTCAGTTTGTGGTTTAATGAATTTTCTTTTGTTAAATAAAAGCGTTTGAGAAAATGTAAAGGTGAAAAAGAAGGCAGAGCAAATATAATGAAGTTGTGAATTTTAAATCTGTGCTTCACTTGCACATTTTCATCCCAACTGTTGGTCATGCAAGTTGTTCAGAAGATGTTCACAGACCTTTCAATAAATTCCTGTTTATTTTTCATAAAAACTTCTCCCAGAATACAGAAAGGATGAAAGAGTAACTGCAGGGAGACAGGAGACACCTCCTGAGGGAAGTCAAGCACAAACCTTGATGGTAATGGAGAGCTCAGAGACCAAGAGCTCTTGAAATGTGTTTCAGGCCTGTTTCATTCAGAAGATGAGAAAACCACTGGAGCACTATTTAAAATCTTGATTAACACAGGATGTGTGATTGTATTTGGTTACATGGTTACACTGAGGCTGGAAAATGCATTTCCCACGATTCAGGAGGCCAGTCAGAGGCATCCTTAAATAATTGGTGTGTTTTAACAAAACAATCATGGCACTGATGGATCAACATTGACTGGAGGAAGGGGGAGAGGGGTAGCTCCGTGGATGGAAAATTGCTCAGCTTAACTGCAGAGTGCAGGAAGATAATAAACTATTGACATCCTGGCCCTTGGAGAGGGAGGTGACGTAAAAAGTGACAAATCAAAAAGTCACCATGAATTTGTCAAGAACAGGGGAACAGCTGTTCAGGGAGCAGCACTGAAAGGGATCCGGGGATTACAGGGGATCAGGAGGAGTCTGAACCAACATGGTGATGCTGTTGCTGACTCTGCAAATGCCACGCTCAGATCTGTTACCTAATTAACCTGATTACTGGACACAGACCTGGGCAGGAATGTGGAGTCCAGAGGAGCCTAAGAATGACAAAAGCTTTAGAAAATATGGCCTATGAGATCATGAGGCCTACAAGAATTTGTTTAGTCTATAAAGTTTTAGGGAGAAAATGATAATATTACATGAAACGACACAGTGTGTAAAATGTTATTGGAATTTGATGCTCAGTAATCATTCTTTGGATCTGCAGGACATGGCACAAAGAAGCTGAAATTCACAACCAAAGTACAGTTTAGGTGCTGGGGAAAACTTTGTGGGGTTAAGGCCAGCTGGGTGCTGGAACTGGCTTTCTGGGAAGATGGCAGAATCGAGTTTAATGTAGGTTTTACAAAGTGTTGTCCTGGCTTTGGGCAGGAACTGTGACACCTCAGAGCAGCAGCTGCTGCTTCAAATCTCAGTGCAAAGAGTCCTGATGGTGGTATTAATACACCTTGTGCCTTCCCTTTGGAAATACACGAAATAGGTGGTGCAGGCACTGCCAGACACTGCAGCTATGATGGAAACGAGAGCTGATTTTCCTTAATCCACGCGGAAATCTGAGACTTCACCTTGTGAACAACCTCAGGCCCGCAGGCCCCGCTCCGGGCCAGCCTCGACAGCGCCAGCCGAGGAGCAAGACCCCAGGAGGCCGGCCAGAGCCCCGAGTGCTCGGACAACCCCGGGGCACACACCAGCCGCTCACCCCGCCGGACAAAGGCCGCAGCCCCCTCGCTGCGCCGGCCCAGGCCACGGGCGGGCCACGGCCCTTTCCAACAGGTACGGCAGGCGGCGGCCGCGCTCCCGCAGGCCGCGGGGCCGAGGCGGCCATGTTGTGCTCCTGCGGCCTGCGGGAAGTTTCGGGGAAGTTTGTGTGGCGGCCGGCGGGGGGCAGGCCCCGGGGGCGGCGGGCGGCCCGCCCGCGCCCCGCCCCCGCGCCGCTCCCCGCGCTCCCATTGGCCCTGGCGGCCGTCAGTCAGCGGCCGGGCCCATCTCGCGCTCCCCATTCATGCAGTTTGGTTGCGTGTTGGTGTATTTTACTGTTTGCAATAAAGAGGGGGGGATTTTTTTTTTTTTGTTCAGTTTCTGCCGCAATTAACTCTTGGTCCCTTAAACATCTTCCTTTTTATTTTTGGGGTTTTTTTTCCTGTCTATTTTTTTTCTTTTTTTTTTTTTTTTTGCAGGACGGTCGGAACAGTTTTTCGCCGCTTCCATTTATTTTTCGATATCTTATCTCTATTAGGTTTTGCAATCAACTATTAAGGTGCAACTATGCCCAAAAGAAAGGTAAGTACGAAAAAAAATTAATTAAAAAACGAGGGAAGGCAGATGGGGAGCGAAGGGGGAGAGATTAAAGCGGCAATCGCGGAAATTTAGCTGTAAAAAAAAAAAAAAATTTAGCGCGCGCGCGCGTGTGTGTGGAGTTTTTTGGGTTTTTTGGTTGGTTTCCCTTTTTTCGCATTTTTAATTTTCGGTGTGTGTCCTAGAGCGGAGCGGGGAGCGGAGGGAGAGGGCTCGGGGCGGGCAGGGCAGCGCGGCGAGTTCACTTTTGGGCTGTTTTGTTTGGGAAGGAGGAGAAGGCTGGAGCAGCAGTGTCTCCATGCTGGATTACAAACAGCCATAGTGCTGTGCTGCCCCTGTGGAGAACGCGGGGCAGCAAAACCCCCCCAAAACCTGCGCCACGACCCCCCCGGGCCCCCCCACCCACCTCCGCCAGCGTTTTAATCCCCATCGCGCCATTCCCGGCTGGATTCGCCTTTAAACGTCGCCTCTTTCTCCTGCGTTTGCCTTTGTTCTCCTTTTTTTTTTTTTTTTTTTTTTTTTTTTTTTGCCTCCCACTTCTTGTCATACCAGATGGTTGTGCAATGGTAATTTGGGGCCATTAGGCGGCGCAGAATTTGAAACTGGCCTTCAAGGAACGCGGGGAAAAGGGATTTATCGCCGTAGTCGGGAACTTTGGGGCAGCGGGAATGTGGGGCGCCCCCCCCCTCCCCTCACAGCGCGGGCTGGTGGGGCGGGGCGGAGACGCGGTCGCCCCTCAATCACCGAGGCGCCCGCCCGAGGGGTTTCGACCCGGTCCGGGCGCCTCACGGTCCGGGACGGGGCCGCCAGGGGCCCGGAGCCAGCCGAAACGCTTCGGGCGGGCGCGATCGCCGCCTTCCCGGTTGTCCCTCATTGTCCTTGCGGGGCCCGCGGCGACCTTGTTGTGTGAGGGGAAATTGGCGGGAACTTTTCGAACTCGGCGTGGTGACGTAGCGACGGCTGCCGCGGGGCATTGTGGGAGTTGTAGTCCGCGAGGCGGCGGGGATGGGGGGAGGCCGCCATTGCTGCGGGTGGTGTTGAGGGGCCCTGTGAGCCCCCCCAGCTCCCCTCAGGGCTCGGGTGGAGTCACAGGGGGTGCTGCTGCCTTCTCACCTCAGTGTCTCGCTTTCCTTGCAGGCTCCAGCTGAAGGCGAGGCAAAGGAGGAGGTAGGAGTTGTGTGTGGTCCCCACTCCAAGAATTCCCGTGGGGTTCTGCCGAAATTAGGAAGCCCAAGCAGCTCATGCGGGGTGTTCAGCCCCTGGGGGGGGGACTGTGCCTAGTTTTGGGGTGCTCGGGGCCATCACTGTCCTCTGAGGTGGCAGGTGACCCCCCCAGGGTGGCACTGGGGGTCCAGCAGCTCCCCTGGGCTGGTCAGGGACAGGCTCCAGTGGGAATGTGTCCCTTTTAGCCCCACAACTCCTGCAAAGAAAGAAAATTCATCGCTTACCTCAGCAGAGACCTGCTGAGCAAAGGGTCACTTCTGGGAAGTCCCAGAACACTCGGAGCTGTGTGTACAAGGATCATGGAATCACAGTGTGCTTTGGGTTGGAAGAGACCTCAGACATGCTCTGGTTCTGCCCCTGCCACAGGGGCACCTGCCACCATCCCAGGGGGCTCCAAGCCCCTCCAGCCTGCCCCCAACACTTCCAGGGATGGGGAGTCATCAAGGTCCTCACAATAATGCCCATAATTTCATAAATCCTAGGATTTCTGTGGGGCTCCATGATGCTGTGCTAGTTTGGGTGGCTGTTATGAGAAAGCTGTGCTTTATGTGCTCTCTGAATTTCACTGACATGTCTCTCCTTATGCAGCCAAAGAGAAGGTCAGCCAGACTATCTGCTGTGAGTATCTGTAGTTATCCTTTAATATTTTATCACTTGGGATGGGGGCAGTTAAAAATAAACTATTGGGGTTTTTCCCCCAGAAGTGGGAAAGGCACACTTGGAGCACTGCAGTATTTAAAATTCCCATTCCATGTTTCTGTTCCCTGAGCCTCCCCAGGCTTCCCACATGAGATACAAGGTCTGTGTTAGTGCACATTCCATCCACAAGTATCCAGAGTTAAGGAATATTGATTTCAGCATGGATTTGTTCCCTGTAGGACTTCTCCCTACAAATGCTCGTGGCTCTGTAAATCACCTGCTCTCTCCTTAGCCTGGTAATTTGCCCATTGATTTTTTTGCAGGGCCAACAAATAATTTTCAAAAGCTACCAAGATAATGCTCATAAAAATAAGTATTTATTTCTGGCATTCACCTGACTTGTTTCTTGTGTTTTTTGCAGAAACCTGCTCCACCCAAACCGGAGCCAAAGCCCAAAAAGGCAGCACCTAAGGTAAGGGCCTTGAACTGAAGCCATGTTTTCCTTCCTGAGGTATTTACAGGGATAAACCCCCCACAATTAACCACTTTGCATATTCATAGTTATCTTGAAAGTTTTAAGATAGAATTATGTAAGCTAAAAGAATGAGAGAGACATCATTTCATCCAATTGCTACTGAAGGAATGTGGTAAACTGAGCAGATTTGAAATCCCTTGTGGTGAGGCTTTGCTGCTGCTTTGCAAGGCTATTCTGAAGTTTCATATAATGCATTGTTGGGAAAATGATGCCTGGAGTAGAGATCAGAGACTCAATTAGAGCAGGCATTGAAAATTGTGCTTTTAATTACAGTTTCTTACTGTATTTCCATTCTGAGGCCCTCTCTGCAGTTAGTTATCAGTTTATCACATTTTAATCACTCAGGGTTCTAGAGACCCCTTCAGCTGGATATTTTTGGAAATGTCAGAAACATTGGCATGTCTGACAGTAAAAAAATAAACTATTTAAAGCTCTTTTTTAGTTTGGAGCAACAGTCTGAAATTTCAGAGGGGGCAGTTCTGCAATCCATGAGGGATTTCTTTCCATCCCCTTCCTATCAGCCTTCCCAGCCATCAGTTTACAGTGCCCTTTTGCTAGATTTTTCTGTAAACGTTCAGGATTTTGCAGAAAAAAAAACAAACAAAAAGACAAACAAAAAAAAAACCATAAACACCCCATCAACAAAACTTCAGTGATTGTTTTTAACCTGTTCCCATCACACATTTTCCCCGTGGTTTGGGATGATGAGGTGGGCAGAGCACAGTGAGGAGAGACACTTTGGTTGCAGAGGGAGATGATGGGCTGGGAACCAGGAGCTTTTTCCCTTTCCTTTGAAAAGGAATTTGCCATTGCCTGTGGCCCAGCAGACTTGCAGGTGAGGGAAGTTTCCCTCCACATGCTCTGTGTGGAGCACAGAGATGCTGTGGGAAAGAGAGAGAACCCCACGTGTCATTTTGGGCTCAGCTCTGTGCAGAGCGAGCTTTTCCAGCTCCATCCTGGCTGCAGCTGGAATTCTAGACCAATTCCTGGCTGGATGGAGCCCTGGACACTCTGGGTTGCACTTCCCTCTAGTGGCTGCTGCCCCAGGCAGAGCAGAGCCAGCTGCTGGTGGCACACAGGGCAGGGCAGCAGGGGGTGATCCACGTTGTTGTATTTGGGTTTTTCCCAAGTTTACTTTTCTATTTTCATGGAAACATTGCAGGGTTTAAACCCTAGAGCTGCCTTAACTGAATGTGAAAAGTTGGAGGAGCAGGGGTGCGAGAGTTCAGGTTTGTAAGGGACTGGCAAAGCTTCATCTGGGCCCCAGTGCCCAGCTGGGTGCTGTGGTCTCCCTTTGGGATCGTGCAGGGATCCCCTGGGAGCTGTTCCTTGGGAACTGCCCAGCTGCACTTGGGAAGTGTTGGTCCTCCTGCTCCTGAGGTGCTGTTTGAAGCCAGGACACCTGAGCTCCCCAAACTGCATCAACACCTGTGCAAAGGGTGATGGAGTAAGAATTGTGGAGGTATTTTTAATTTGTGTCTGCCCCAAGTGCTTTCCTTTTCAGCCTTCAGGATCTTGGGATGGTTTCCGTGTGTCAGAATAGATTTCACCCGTTAAACTTTGCCGTATTGAGAAACACGGGGTTGGCAGAGGAGTTTTGTCACTTCTAAAATGCAGGACCTGAGTTTTGAACTGTTGTTGCCATCTCTAGAGCAAAAC
The DNA here is from genome assembly GCF_014805655.1 of Passer montanus. Taxonomy (NCBI): domain Eukaryota; kingdom Metazoa; phylum Chordata; class Aves; order Passeriformes; family Passeridae; genus Passer; species Passer montanus. The sequence goes on from NW_024369818.1 coordinate 4,811,735, forward strand.
TTTTGAGGAAAATGAACACAGTGCTGTGGCTGAGGACCTGTTGTGTCCTGTGGGACCCTTCCTCTCCGTCAGTTCAGCCATGGAAGTCCATTTCCATGGATTCTCCTCCAGGGCTTTCTGAAGAGGGATTTTTCCAGCACTGAGAATTGATTTTAGCTCTGTTAATGCTTTGTTGTGGGTTTTTTTGGTGGGATAAGTGAACAGATAAGCAGTGCCACAGTACAGTTGTAATTCCCACTGCCAAACCCAGGATAGTGGGTATTCCCAAGGCAAGGACTCTGACATCACACTGCAGGAGAGTTTTCAGGGCAAGATGAAATCCCTCAGACTGAGGAGTGAGAGGTTGGAGAGGAAGGAGAACCTCACTCACTGAATGTACTGACCCCAGCTTAAATTTTCTGCGTTATTGGAGGATGTGCTGTTAATTTTGGTGTATTTTTAATAATTTAAGAATCAGATTACTTTACCCCTTAACACTCTTGAGTTTGCCCTTAGCACCTCATTTTTAAGGTGAATTAATTGTGTCCATTAATAACGAGGGATTGAAGTAAGAAAGTAAACTTTTTGTAACCTTTGAGTAACTTGTAGCCACTGAGACAAATCTCCTGAGCAGATAAATGTATATCCAGTAATTTTCATTTATCCTCATTCAGCTGTGAGCAGATCTTGCAGGGTTTCTGGTTCCTCTGTGGGAAGTAGGTTAATCAAGCAAGGGGCTGAGCCAGTGCTGTTCCTTACTGGCAGCAAGAGGCACATCTTTGGAAGTGAAACTAATGAGGGTCAGGTATTTGGGTCAGGATCTGACCTTGCCTATGGAAAATTATTACTACAAAAGCATCAAGTTTTGGGTTTTGTTTTGATTTAGTCTGATCCACATATAAGAAACTGCACTTAAATAATAAATGCAACTCTCTTGTGGTTAGCAAAGTGATGCTGTTGAGTCCCCAGTTTTTCTGGCATGGAAGTGGTTTATTATCACAAGGAATATTTCTGGCAGGGAAGGGGGAAAGTCCTTTGCCTACAGCTTTGTTACAGTTTTCTAAATAGGCATTAACAGCACATCTGAAGTATTCTGGTGTTTGCACATGTTGGGTTTCTTCTGTGGCTGCCTTTCAGCAGCAGGGCAGAAGTACAGGCCAGTTCAACATTTTTTAGCTAATTTAATTAAATGCCTATTTAAAATGAGAATTCTTTTAACCCCAGCCGTGGCTGCTTTTATATTCTGCACTTCCCTGTAGCACATTCAGGACAGACAGAAGGAAAACATTTCTCCTGTGAAACTTTGATCTCATATTTGTCAATAGGAAGTTTGTGGGGTGGCAGGAGGTTGTGCAGAGAGTTTTGAAGTTGAGAACATGCTGATGTACAAGGTGGAAATCAGGATTTAATACATCACTGTCTGTTTTCCTAACAGAAAGAAAAAGCAGCAAATGATAAAAAGGAGGACAAAAAGGCAGCAACAAAAGGGAAGAAAGGAGCCAAAGGCAAAGAGGAAACTAAACAAGAGGATGCTAAAGAAGAAAACCACTCTGAAAATGGAGATACCAAAACTAATGAGGTACTTCAGCTCCAGTGAAGCTGGGCACAGAGCCAGATGTGCTGGAAGCACAGCTGCAGGGGCTCTGCTGGGCTCCAGGGTGGGGGTCCCTGCCACACTGTGGGGACAGAGCAGCTGTGGTACCTGCCCAGGGCAGCTCCCAGGGAGAGCCTGCAGGAATGGCCTGCTCCTTCCTGCCCTGTGCTGGAGCCCTTGCAGGTGCTGTCTGCTGGCCCTGCTCCCTCAGGGCTGGCTCACAGCAGGGCCCAGGCTCTGGGGAATAGTGGAGCCCAGGGCCATCACACCCTCCTGCCCTGAGCTGACTTTGCACATCCCCTCTGGACTGCTGGGTTCCTCTGCTGCTCAGCACGGGTTGGTGCTGGGCCAGAAATCTGGTTTTCAGTTCTACACAATTCTTTAAAACAATTATTTGGCTCAGAGCAATTCAACACGAGATTTGCAAAGTAGACTCGGTCTTGTCTCTTATCTGCAGCCTCTTGCCACAGGTCCTTGCTGTGGCAGCTCCTTACCTCAGCTGCCCTTGGCTAGGTCCAGCTGCAGGCTCCATCAGCTGCTGAGGGATTGTCCCAGCACATTCCTTGCTGATAGTGGAGCAGTGTTTTCCCAGGGCTCTCTTTGCCCCTTGTGTTCTGTCACTGACAGTGGTGTCCCTTCATGGGTTGAGTGTCACCATCCAGCCAAGGGTCCTTTATTCTTTCATCTCTGAAACAAGAGCAGGAGCTGCTTGGTTGGAGCACTACATGGCTGATGTGCTTCAGAGGGGCTTTGAGGGAGCTCTGCAGCTTTGATGTGTAGACTTGGAAAGTAAAAGCACATTTTTATAGAGAAAGGTGAGAAGTGATTCCCCAAAGTTCAGCCAGGGCAGGATTGTGGTTGATGTGTCCTTCTTCACTGCCCCATGATGAGGGCTTGAACTTCCCCTAACATGTAATTGATCCTAATTAAAATATATTCCAAACCTCTGCCTCTCTGCAGGCACTTATTCCAAAATTACCTCACTAATTAATACTCCTGTGTTTTTATTTAAAGAATTATCAGCCCATTGCTATATCCATATTTTCTGTGCATTCCTGTCTATCCACACAAAGCCTTGTCCACGTCTGTGTTCACAAACTGCTCTCTTTTTGATGCTGGTTAGATTGGAATCCAATTAGCATTACCAATAATATTTCTGTTCTTCCCAACCCCTTTTCCAGGCACCAGCTGCTGAAGCATCTGATGATAAGGAAGCCAAGTCCGAGTAATGTTAACCCTGCCCTATATCTCCATCATTTGGTATCCGTACCTCCATGCTGTATTGTTAACAGAGAGGAATATTTTTATCAACTATTTTATAAATGCAGGTTTTTTTAGCATGAATTTAATTATGGAACATCTTCATCTCGGTTACTTGGGAATTAAATCCCTAACAAACAAAACAAAACAACAAAAAAAAAAGTCATTGTTTTTAAATTTTGTGATTGTAATAGTTTGTATGGTACATGGAAAGAATAAGTGGTGGTAGCTTTTGACTTCTGTCAGTGTGTCCCTTTTTGTGTAAGTCATGCTTACAGACTTCAGATTTTAATTTTTCCCTTGTATGTGTTGTATGGTTTCTTAAAGTGGGGAGGTCTCAAAACAAATAACCGTGTGAAACATTCCAGTGGTTCTGTGGGTTGCTTTTATAAAGAAGGTGAGCTATTTTCATGAAAAAACCTAAGAGCTGGAAATCTGTTGTTTCCCAAATGTAATTTTATTTTGTCAGTTTTGAAAAAAAAAAAGAAAAATAAATAAATAAAAGTGTAATCCTGTTTTTAAATGAAATACAAACATTTCTTTTCAAAAAGGGCAGGTTGGTTGTATGTACCCACTGTTAGGAATTTTGCTGGATTTATCTTAATAAAAAAGACTCCTCAAAAGCTGATTGTGGTTTGTTACTTGTGCTGCTGGAAAGGTCCCAAATCCCAGGAGAGCTGCAGTGGGAGAGGGAGAGCCCATGGAGAGCTTTGGGCTTCTGGCTGGGGCTGAAGCCTCTCTCTGCCTCAGTTGTGTGACTTCCCATCAGTCCAGGCCTCCTTATTCTGGGAAAGGTCTGGACCAGACCAGTGACCTGGGGTTAAATCCCAGTTCTGGTGTTACAGACTTTTTGTGCAACTTTATCAGCTCCTGCTAAAACCTGCCTTTGTAGAAAGTCTCTTCACATCCAGGATATATCTACAGGATATATTTAATAAGAAGAAAAATGTCTGCAATGCAGAAACCTCTCTCCCATTAAATTGTTCCTCAGCCCAGCAATCCAAGAGCTGGAATATTTTGTGTTCAAACCCCAAACAGCACCTCAGTGAGAGTGTCTTGGATGCAGTGGGGTTCAGGGTGAGTCCCCAGGGCCACTAGAGGATGTCTAAATGTGGATTTCATTTTCCAGGCCCGAGGCACTGGGGACTGTTATTCCTGCTGCTCCTGTTCTGTACAAACACTGGGGGTTAACTGGGCTCCAGCTCCCCAGCAGTGAAGGTGAGGGAGGTCTGAGGGGCCTTTTCCTTGGCACTGTATTCCCTTAATCCTGCAGAGATTTTGGGCCATGCTCTGGTCTCTCCTCCTGTGAAAAGTGATGGAGCAGTAACTGAATTCCCTGTGCCAGGTGGAAGTGTGCTGAGATGTGGGTAAATCCATGGAGACTGAACATCCCAGGTGGAACATGGTCCAGCAATAGTTCAAATGTCATCCTGACTGACATCTAAAAATGGTTCACCGAATTTCCACTCCACCAGGACAGGCTGGGGGTGTCCAGCCTGGCAAAGAGTAGGATCTGGAGAGCTTGGAGCCCCTTCCAGTGCCTAAGGGAGCCTGTAAGGAGGGAGAGGGACCTTTCAGGCATAGTGACAGGAGAAGGGGAAATGATTTTAAACAGAAGTCAGGGTTAGGTGGGATGTTGGGAAGGAGTTCTGCTCTGTGCGGTGGGCAGGCCCTGGCACAGGGACCCCAGGGAAGCTGTGGCTGCCCCTGGATCCCTGGGAGTGTCCAAGGCCAGGTTGGATGGGGCTTGGAGCAACCTGGGATAGTGGAGGGTGTCCCTGCCCATGGCAGGGGGTGGATTAGATGGTCTCTAAGTTCCCTTCCCACCCAAATCATTCCAGGATTCCATGAGTTTAGCCAGCAATCAGTGGGAAATCCCAGTGGGCCTTCTCCCAGGAGAGCATGCATGTTGGAAATATTTTAGATTTGTGTTATTTCCTACCCCAGTGGTTTCTCTAGAAGGCCTTTGAACAGGAATCCAGTCCTGCAGGAAGGTGGAGCCCCTTCTCCCAGCCCTGGAGCTGTGGCACCGTCCCTCTTTGGCTCCACCTCCAGTCACTGATTGTCTCAAGCACTGTGATTTCAGCAGCAGACACTGAGTACAGCTGATATTTCCTTAGCACAGGATCCATCCCTGTGCCAAGGTACAAACACCCTTTGGAATGAGGTCACTCTTGTCCCAAGTCGTGTCTCTCCATCTGAGTCCAGAGGTTGTTACACAGAGCATACAACTGAGTGTTTGGTTTTGGTTATTTCTTTCTTGAGTGCCAGGGTGGGAGTTGTTCTTAATTCTATAACCATTGTTCTAATCAAATTCCTCTTTCAAATAAGTACAGAAAATTGCCCAAGAACATTTTGCTCAAATTCATAACTTTTCGGAGCCATGGGGTATTGAGAGAGTTGCACAACTGAATGGATTGTCTGGTTTATGCCAAACCCTCCTCCACGGCTGTCCTGGTGTCTAGACACTGAATCCAAAGCCAGCTCCATGGAAGCTCCCAAGTTTGGCTCATTTTGTCTGAAAAGGAGAGGTTTCAAACTCTCAGGTTTATTTGGAATTTGTGGAGAAAGTGCCCTCCCCAGGGTCCTTGGCTACCTGTTCCCTGTGTTCTGGGTGTTACTGACACTGGCTGGGAAACATCCACTGATTGCTGTGGATCTGGTTATCATTATTCATTCTAACAACTGGGGACCTCGAAGATGCAAAGGTGAAGAGATTCATGAGTGTGAAGGTAGTGATGGTTCTGAGGTGATCATGGGAAGAGATTGGAGCAGTGTTTGCAACACCCTGCCATGGTGAGGTGTCCAGGCAGCTGCTCAGGATGAGAGGAGACAGCCTCAGGGTGCACCAGACAAGGTTTAGGTTGGATATTAGGGAAAAAAGGGTTGTCCAGCCCTGGCACAGGCTGGAGTCACCTCCCTGGGGGGATTTAACTGTGGATGTGGCACTTGGGGACATGGCCAGTGGTGTCCTTGCCAGTGCTAGGGGAACAGTTTAACTCTATGGACTTGGAGGGCTTTTCCAACCTAAATGTTCCTGTAATTCCATGATCCAGCTTTTGGTGCAGGCTCCCAGAGTAGCAGAGTGTCCTCACACAGTATCCTCACGGGATCTTCAACAGAACTGGGCAAGCATTTGCTTTTGTTTGCTCAGAACAATAAACCCACTGAAAACCACTTCGAAAACACTGGTCACTGTCCTGGGAGGGACAGGGAAATCACAGGAGGCACCTCCAGACCTCATCCTGGTCTCCACCATCAGCAACGTGCTGGAGCAGCACAGAGGGAAAAGGCACTGCTGCCTCAGCAAGCAAGAGAATGGCAAACACAGGTCCTTGGGATGCAAAAAAAGGGGCAATGGGGGAAAATAAAATTAAAAAAACCATCTCCAAGTACATAAAAGGAATGGCTTTGCAGGCTCATCCCACATCTACCTTTGCTCCTTTGAGTGAAGTGACTGTACACAATAAAAAGGAAAATCCCTCTGCTCTGGAGCCAGGCTGGGAGAGCTGGGGGTGTTCACCTGGAGAAGAAAAGCTCTGGGGAGAGCTTAGGGCTCCCTTCCAGTGCCTGAAGAGGCTCCAGGAGAGCTGGAGAGGGCCTTTGAACAAGGGATGGAGGGACACCCCTTTGGAAGGGATGCAGTGACAGGACAAAGGGAAAGGGCTTTAAGATGAAGGATAGATTTAGTTTGGATATTGGGAAGAAATTCTTCCCCATGAGGGTGGGGAGGCCCTGGCACAGGGACCCCAGAGCAGCTGTGGCTGCCCCTGGATCCCTGGAAGTGTCCAAGGCCAGGCTGAATGGGGCTTGGAGCAACCTGGGATAGGGGAAGGTGTCCCTGTCCTTGGCAGGGGGCAGAACCAGAGGATATTTGAGGTCTCTTCCAACCCAAACCAGTCTGGGACTCTGTGACACTCCAACAGCTCTGATTTTCAGATCAAGAGCAGCTCCCTGGCAGTTAATGGATCCGACAGCTCTGATTTTCAGATCAAGAGCAGCTCCCTGGCAGTTAATGGAGTAACAGTGATGTTAATCTGATGAAGGAGGAGGAAAATTGAATCTTTGCAATGGAAACGATGGCTCCACCCTCTGACTGTCTCAGTGGTGCTGCTCCTTTCCTGTGCAGCTGCCGGGAGCCCCCCTGCTCTGAAACTTGATGCCCTGGACGGGCTCCAGGAGCCGGGAACACCCCGGGCCGGCGCTGGGCGGCTTTCGAGGAGCTCTGTCCTTTGAGAGAACAATGTCAGTGTGGCTTCCAGAGACTGTCCCCGTGCCCGCAGGAGCTGGGTGGTCACAAGTGAGCATGGACAAGGGACAGATGTCACTGGTGACTCTTGTGGCCATTGTCCCCTGCTTTGGAAGGGTTGGGATTGGGATTGGGGTAGGGTGAGTCAAGGAGGGATGGGGAGAGGTCAGAACTGTTCCTACCCCCTTCACCCACACCTTCCATCTGTTTGCAGAGAAGCTGTCGTGTCCCTGGAGGTGTCCAAGGCCAGGCTGGACGGGGCTTGGAGCACTCTGGTCTCATGACAGGTGTCCCTGCCCATGGCAGGGAAGGAGATGAGCTCTAAGGTCCCTTCCCACCCAAACCACTCCGTGATTCCATGATTCCCTGACCTGCCCTGATTTATCCACCTCTGCTGGAAGACGACAGGGAGGGGCTGGTGGGACAGGATCCCAGAGAAATGACACTCCCTTCCTCCTACAGCACCAGCCAGGGAATCACTGGAACAGCATCAAATGGAAGTGATGTCCAGGGATTAGTGTGAACTTCAGGCTGAGGTAACACCTGAAAACACTGAAAGGAAGTGGATGCTGATGTGATAGAAAAGGGAAAAACAGCAAATTGGAAAGCTCTGTTCCTAAGAGTGGGAATCCAATTGACACCATAAAGCTCTCAAAGGCAACTTAATACAATTGGACACATCTTAAACAATTCCAGACGTTCTTAAAAGGAGGAGAGGAAGCATAAATTACACAGGGAAAAATGCTGGATTGAAACCTAAACACAGAGTGGTCAAGACCACTCCCCCCTCCCACTGCCAGCAGCATTCCCAGTAAGGGGTTCCAGGGCATGGCTGCTCCCCTTTGGAAGTGCCTCCCTCCCAGCAAGCGAGGTGTGCTGCTTCCACGGGGGATGAAGAGCAGCACAAGCCTGGAATGCTCAGTGAAAGCTGCTCCAAAGTTATCCCAGATAACTTGGAGCTGGGGTTTTGTTTGTTTAACATGAACAATTCGGGGAGGGGGTGGAAGTCTCAGTGAAAGCTGCTCCAAAGTGATCCCAGAGCCAAAATCTCACAAAATCGCTGGGGTTTTGTTTGTTTAACATGAACAATTCGGGGAGGGGGTGGAAGTGCCTTTCTTGGAGCTCAAACCAGATGTGCGACATCCCAGCCACAAAGCTCCGGCTTCTGCGCTGTTTGTTTTCCCCCCAGGAAGATAAAAGGAGCAGTGGAGAAGGTTTGGATTGTGGCAGCTCTCGGGTTTCACCCTGGCTCCAGGGGCGCTGGCAGAGGCTGCTCTGTGGGACCACAAATGAGTTTTGCTCTTTCACGGATCCGGGGCTGCCGCTCCCCTCGGAACGCGGCTGGAGTTGGAGGTGGGCTGTTCCTAAGCCTCAGGCTGAGACTCAGCTTTCCAGCAGGCTGGAATTGTGCTTGGTTTGGTTTCTTCCTTCATATAAATCCACTGTCACGGAGGTGCTGACCAGAAGTGCTTCCCCAAGTCACGGTTCCATTTTGTGCCAGCTCTGCCAGGAGAGAAAGGCTGGAGTTGCCTCTCCGGGCCTCATCCGAGGGCAATCCTGCAGGATCTGCCTTCTCTTCCTATAAATCCTTCCATGCTGCCAACAGAAAGTTCCACATCCAGGCCAAACATTCCCTGCTGTGGTTTCACCACCCATGTGGTTACAGCCTGGTTATCAACTGAGATCTTGGAGTAAACCCCGACTTCCCCACTCCGTGTTTACTCCTGTGCTCCTCTATACCTATAGCATTACCCTGGGAATAATTAAAATAATTAACAAGTGTAATTAACTGTTGGAGGGGAAAGGAGACTTTTAGGACATTATACCAGCAACAATTAAATAAATTACCCTTTTTGTCTTGCAAAGAATTGACAGACAGGGGGGAAAAGGATGTGGGATTTGTATTCCCTGGTGCAGCGGCACAGGGACAGTGAATAGGGGTCGGTGGCTCTTGTGTGGGGACACAAAGCAAACAAAGAGGCCCCAAATGAAATTACAGAGTGGCAGATGCAAAACGAGCATATTTCACACAATGAGTAATTAAACCATGTAACTCATTGCCCAAATGGAGCCCAGGAATCATAATGGCTTAGGAAGTGATTACACAAACTCTTGGAAGATGATCCAGGGGGGCTGTGGGACACAGACACGTCACCAGTGCAGGAGCAGCAACGCGTGGTGGTGGGAGAGGACCTGGAGCTGTCCCTGGCCCTGGACCTCTGGAGGAGCTGAGGGGTGAGGGGACACAGGTTTGTACTTCCCCTTTGGTTTGAGCTCCTCCGGCCATTCCGGGCACTTTGAGAGGAGGAAAACTTCCCGGCTGTTCACTGTGTGTGGCTGTTGGGGACAGACACGGCATGGATGTACCCAAGGTACCACCTGTGTCCCTGCCAAGCCCTGTGCCACTGACCTGGGCTGTGCACATCCCCCTGTGCAGGTGTGCTCCTGGAAACATTCTCCATTGGAGCTGAATTTTCCCCAGGAGGAAAAGGGCACCACATCCTCCTGTTCTTGGCAAACCCCCTCCCCAAATGCCACCCGAGGGCCCAGGTTTGCTGGGTGCTGAAGGTGAGGTGATGGCCACCACTGGGCTGGAGAAGGGGTCCAGATTCCCAGCTCCCAGTGCTGCTCCATTTGGGCTTGGAAGTTATTTCCAACCCCCTTTGTGGCCCACCTTGGCTATAAATCTTGGCTTCACTTGGTGCTGCAGTCTCGAGGTGGTGGTCCTGGCTGGGGGTTCCTGCACGGCTGCTCTGCATACACAGCAAGGCCATCCCTGGGAATTTGGGGTTATCCAGCTGCTGGGGGGATGGCACGGGGACCAGGAGCAGGCACCACAGCTCTCAGGGTGTCAGAGGATGTGGCACTGTGCTGGTGGCTCCACAGGGCTGGGGGATGGTGGCAGCAGCTCTGTCCCAGCTCCTGCTGCAGGGATGCCCAGCAAGGATGCACAAGCAGGGACCAGAGAGCAGCCAAGGCAAAATGCATCCATGATTATCTTCCATCACCTGGAAGTGTGATGTCCCTGCAAGAACTGGATCCTTCTGGAATGCTGGCAGCTCTCCCTGCCTGCCCTGCAGCCTCTTTGCTGCCAAAATTTGGGGTGACAGAACAGTGCAGTGTGTCCTATGAGGATGGGCTGGGAGAGCTGGAGGTGCTCTGGAGAAAGCTCTGGGAGACCTCAGAGCCTCTTCCAGTGCCTAAAGGGGCCACAAAGAAAGATAGACAGAGACTTGGAATCAGTCATAGAGTGAGAGGAGAGATCTCCTGGCCTCAGCAGCCCACGACATCCCTGGGAGAGCAACAATGTGCCCACTGCTGCAGCAGGAATTGGTGATACTTGTGTATAGTTCATATATTCATGTTTTATATATATCACAGAATTCCTGATGGGTTTGGGTAGGAAGGGACCATAAACCCATCCAGTTCCACCCCCTGCCATGGACAGGGACACCTTCCACTAGCCCCAAGGTTACTCCAAGCCTTGTCCAACCTGGCCTTGGACACTCCCAGGGATGGGACAGCTACAGCTTCCCTGGGCAATAATATCAAATCATATATAATATACATAATATTAAATATACACATATATCTCTCAATAAAATAGGGTTGTAGGTGCCATGTTCAGATCAGGAGTGACTCTGTGTTGAAGCTTGAGTTGATGTGCTGGACCCAAGGGCTGTGCACCCCTTCACTGTTTGTCCCCAGATGCCCCACAATGTCTCCTTTCCCTCAGCAGGGACAAAACCTTGTGGATTTTTTTGGTTATTCCCTGATTGGAGCCCTTGACTCTCCATCTCACTTCTCTCAAGAGCAGCATGACAAAACCAGCAGTTCCAGCCTATTTTGGCGACCACTTGCTTCAGGAACCTGAGGAGTTTCATCAAAAGCCTGGATGGATTTCGGGTCTTGGGTTTTATTCATTCCAGCATTGGCTGACAAAGCCCATTACATCATCCCTTTGGAAGAGAAATTCTCTGCAGCTGCCTGTGTGGCGTGGGGCGGGGGGGCGTGTGGAGGGGGGTGTTTAAAAAAATAACACAGATTTTTGTTTCTTTCTTTCTTTCAGGGCAATTTTCCTCCCAACTGCTGGAAAACTGAATGCTGAAAAGCTTCAAAAGTGGGAAGGAAAAGGGCAGTGTGCAGCAGTTCCAGTCATTCCTGGGTTTATTATTATTATTATTATTTCCTTTCCAAAGACCAAGGGAGGGGGGAAAATAGCCCCATTACCCCGCGCATCCAGCGCGCCCAGCCAGCCGTGAAAAGCAAAGGCAGTGTCATGGCAATGGCAGATGGCACAGAGCGGGAATGGAGCGGGAATGGAGCGGGAATGGAGCGGGAACGGAGCGGGAATGGAGCGGGAATGGAGCGGGAACGGAGCGGGAATGGAGCGGGAACGGAGCGGGAATGGAGCGGGAATGGAGCGGGAATGGAGCGGGAATGGAGCGGGAGAGGGAGGGAGGGCTCCCGCCCCGACCTCCGCGCGGACCGCGCTCCTAATTAGCCCCCGAGCAGGGACTAATTAAACCCGGAGGTAAGACAAGTGATCACTTTTCCTTGCAGAGATGTGGATGGAGCCGGTGTCGGAGTCGCCCCGACATCCACGGCAGGAAAGGATTCCGGTCCCGGCTCATCCCTGCCGCGCTGCCCGGGAGCCGCAGCAGCAATTCCCGGCTCTCCCAATGACCGGGGCTGCAGAGAACGGGGCACTGCAAGGAAACACCGACGGCGAGGAGAGAGGCAGCGTCTGGATGCTGTGCTGATGACGCCAAGATGTGACAGTCTCACTCATTAGCATTATTTGGCACCCAAGTATCCAAAGTACCCCCTTGAACTCACCCAGGGTCAGAGCAGAAACTCCTCTTCCCTCCTCCACAGTTGTTTTGGAGTATTCTTTCATGCTATATAACCTCATTCCTTTTAATCCACTTTTTCTGGTTTCCTATAAAAGAGGCAGTTGGAAGTAAATTATTTTCACTGCCATTAAACTGGGTGCAAAGCTTTCAGAAAATGGGATATAGAGAGGAGGAAAATGATGATATTATATAATATAATGATAATATAGAATAATACATTATATAAGTTATATTATATTATATTATATTATATTATATTATATTATATTATATTATATTATGCAGTTATTCTGTAAAAGTATTTCTTTTTGCACTGCAAGAACTGGAAGTCCAGAGCTGCTCATGCAGCTGCAGTTGCTGATGATTCCTTCTGGGATGTGCTGGGCTTTCCATGGCTCTTACAAATGGGCTGAACTTTGCAAAAACCATGGGAAAACCTGTGGCTGTGGAGCTTTTGGCACTTCTTTGCCCATTCCCAGGCAGATGCCCATTCCCAGCACACACACCCTGGGTGAGCACAACACCAGTGCACGCTGCCTCTGCTTGGTTTAAAATAGCTCCAGCCCTGCCCTGCCCTGCCTGCTGGAGCACTGGGAGCATCTCCACCAGGACCATGATCCCAGTCCCTGGGGATCAGTGGGATTTCCAGAGCAGCATCCCCCTCTTGCAGAGCATCATCTGGACGATTCAAACTCCAGCCTTGCCGGATTTCTGCTTCCCAGTGGAACACCAGACAATTTGTGTTTCTATTTTTACCCTGGACGAGTCAAGGGTCGCTACAGGACCAGATCAGGGGTGCTGGGCTTTCCATGGCCTTATGCCTCATCCCATAAATGCTCTTGGCCTTTGGCAGGCAGGAGGAAAGCCTGACAGGACAATTCCTCTTTGCTGCCAGGGTTGGATCCCCGAGGAGCTGCCAGGGCTGCTGCAGGTCGGCACAGCTCAAGGGCTCACCACTGCACTGAGAGCTGGTCAGTCACCCACTCCAGCCTAAAAAGCATCCAGGATTATGAGAAAACTTGGGAACATCTCACCAGCAGCGCTGGGGCTGAATCACCACAGCTCCAGCCTGGCTGGGATGCTCATGGGATGAAAAGAGCCAGGGAGAGTTTGGAATTTCCAGAGAAATCTCTACATTTCCACCTGTTGCTGTTTAATGCAGAAACAAGGGGAAAGCAAACCTGTCTGGAAAGAACAAATATGGGAATGGAGTTTGGGATTGTTGGAAAGGGATGGACTATGTCCATGAAAAATATTAGCAATAATTAGTCCCAGAACTGCAGATATTGATAGTCTGGATCTCACATCCATCAGAATGACTTGTACTTATCAGCAGCTCCAGGGTTTTCCTGCCCTCCAGCAAACACATTTTTCCTTCTCCTGGAGGTCTGGTCATGTTCTGTTTCATTTCATTGCTGTGAGAAATTAAAATATTTCTTACATCTGCATCAGCATCTGCTAACAGATTAGGAATTAGGAAGCTGAAAATTTAGCTGAAAATAAGAATTTAGGAAGCTGAAAAAATATTTAAAAATACATAAACATAAAAATATATCCATATAAAAAATGGGAGCTTCCTCCCTGTATTCCCTGAGCACATGAGGTTGCTTCCAATGCACATTTTATTTTAAGGTGAGTTATTTTGTTGCCATAGTGACATCATTCAGGTTTCCAACCGCTGCCGTGTTGGTTTCCTCCCAGGCAAGACTTGTCACAAGCAGTCAGTGTCCCCAGCCCCTTCCTGGCCAGCAGCTTCCCACGGGGTGCAGGATTCCCTGGAATTCCAGCCTGCAGGATGAGCTGTCACCACTCCCTGCTAAGGCATGGGGGGACTCGGGATCTGGGGGAGTCAGAGAGAGGCAGGCAGGGAAAAGCTCCGGCCAAAAGGATTTTCCTCTGCTCATTCCTTATCCTTCCTCCTCCGCCCGTGCAGTGAGCTGGGAGAAGGTCAAAGAACCTGGTAGCTTTATTAATTAGCACTAATTAATACACTCAGCTGCCTCTGCTGTCACTGTGCTCATCTACCCCAGGCCCTGACATGGGCAAGAATAAACTGTCCCCAAAAGCTTAAAATCTCTGTAAATCCTATTTCTTCCCACACAGGTGTCTCATGGATTTATTTTACTACCAAGAGAACTGCACTAAAATAAGGATTTTAAATACAAAGGTCTGTAATTATGTTAATAAAGATGTAAAGAAATGGGATTCTCTGGTAAGGGAATATTTGTGGGGTTATTTGGGTCAAATGGGCTCTGTAAGTGTATTGGAAATTAATATTTAATTTTACGTATTTTTATATTAAATATTTAAATGCATTGTGTTATTATGATGCTAAAGACTTTTAATGGTAAATGTATTTTTTTGGCTCTAATTAATTTAATTAAAGCAGGCAGAGCGTGCCTCATTAGCCTAAAACCTATTTCATGGGTGCCAGGCCCTACATGTGACTGAGAGCCCGGGTGCCTGTTCTACTGCAAGGCCAAAAGGAGCTCAAAAAAAAGAAGCTGTTTCAAAGGTTTTCTATGTTTTTAATTTTAAATAAACCATTCCCAGATTATCAAATCAAGGCTACATTCCCGTGGCAGACCTGAGCCCTGTGTAAGCCTTCCCAGGATTGCAGCATCTGGCTAAATCCAGCCCAGATTAAAGCAAAGCTTTCATTGCACAAACTCTCCCTGAAAGGAGCAGGACGCTCCTGACCCGGGTAAGGGACAGAGCTGGGAATTGCAGGCAGAGGATAAGGAATGCCAGAGGCAGCAGCAGGGTGCAGAGGAGAGGAGGCAAGGTCCTGTGCTGTAGGACAGGCTGGTGCACTCCTCCCTGCAGAGGGAATTTGGGAAGCAGAGCCATTGGGTGTTCCTGAGATCAGCCTGGCTCCCTGATGGAAACCCCTGGAACACAGCCTGAGCACACCATCCACAGCTCAGCAACAGCCTCCACAACAAGGCTCTCTGCTTGCAGAGGTTTTAGCCAAAGCCATTGTTTTAACACCCTTTTTTAATATTTATTTCCGAATGTCTTTGACTGGGGGAAGGGTGGAAGGGGCTCCCAATTTAATTCCATAATCCTCCTAAGCCTTGCTTAATGCACTCACTCTGCCTGGCCTCTGTGAGTTCTACAGTGGTGCTTTGGGTGGTTGCAGCACTGCCCTGGAAAATGTCCCATCATTTATTTTGCAGCTATTTGAGGGAAATGATTCCCAGGGCTGGAAGCCTGGTTGTTAAACCCATATTGCCAAAGGAAACAAACTCTGTCACCCAGATGGGGCTGGACCTCGGGGCTGCCACGTGGATTCCTGGATGAGGTAGCTCAGAGTCCAGTTGAAAAGTCCCAAAATTAACATTAAAGCAGGAGCAGGAGACTTCAGCAGTTGGTGGAAAATGTCATTTTTAGCTGAGGGGGTGGGTGGGGCTGCAGGGAACAAAGCAGAGTGCCCAGCTCTGGGACACCCCTGGGATGAGTCCCCCCAGGCATGGCCATGGCTCACCCCAACTGCCCTTGGGTGGGAGGGATGGAAGTGCTGCTGGAGGGAAATTCCAACAACAGATTTTGTCCTGCTGCTGTCTTCTCCTGACAGGGAGGGAGTGCTGCAGCCTGGTTTGTTTTCCACATGTTCAAGAAAAGACAAAACAACACTTTCAAGAGTATTGAAGCATCTCATGAGCCTCTGGTTTCCCTAAATCCCTCACTCAGTTCTCAGCTCCCAGGATTTCTCCAATATCTGCTTGAAACCTGCACCAAGAGGACAGCATCACTCTGAAAGGGATTTTTCCATGTCCCATTTCAGGATGCACTGTGTCTCCCATTTGAATGTTCCTCGGCCATTCAGAGGCATCCTGGAGTCAGCAAGGACAAAACCCCCAAATACAAGGACATGGGGGGCTGGCAGAGTCCACAGGCAGCAGCAAAGTCAAGATGGGAAGATGGGTTTGGAAGAAAGTCAAGGTCTGAAAGGTGTTACCTGTAACAACCTCAGTCAGCAAGCAGGAGGAAGGAGCAAAGAGAGGGAAAAAAATGAAGAGACTGAGATCTACTGACTGCACAGAGCAGGAGGGAGAAAGGGGTCCAGAGACATCAAGAAACACATGGAGAGAAGAGGATCCTCAACAGGAAATGGCAGATCCTTCAGACTTCAAGGACAACGTGGAGAACGAACAGGAGAAGCTTTCTTTCACCTCTACAGAATTATTCCATTCTTATGCCATTATAATCCAGGGATAACAAAGAAAACCTCAGGGAAATAAGGACTGATGGCACAGTTCTGTCCTGATGGATACCATGTGCCTTCACAGCTTCACCTCCCACCTGTGGTGGTTTTCCAGCAGAAACTCAACAACACAGACCTTGGGGACTTCATAAACTCTTAATTGACTTTTATTGGCGTAAGAAAAATGAAAGGGAACAGCCAACAGGACAAGAACTTGCAGGAAAAACACCTCACTGGAAATTAAATTAAATTAGTCCTTTGATTCAAAAAAACAAAACACTTTAAAGGACCTTCCAAGAAGGTAAGGCCTCTCTAAATCAAGATGACACACAAAACCTATTCCAGCAGGTTATGTCTCAAGCCCTAATAATTTAAGGCCAAAAATAAAAAGGGATTCTGAAATCTGAACTCCCAAGGACATCAGGGGAAAGACTTTTCTCAGAGATACAAAGCTGGATGGCTACAGGAAAGTGTGAATGTCCATTAAATGATGGAAGTGCAAGAATTAAATGAAATGGGGTCACTTTACTGCAGAGGAATTTATGGAAGCTTCCATGTTAAAGCTTTTCCTTATGAGGGATAAGAGGGAGATGTCATCTCAAACTGAAGATCAGGAGAAGAGGCTTTATAATCAATAAATAAAGATAATGGGAAGAGAATTCCTGTATGAGACAGTGCTTTGAGAAATGTTCCAAAATCCCATCCTTGGATTCCATGATCAGTGACTTAGAAAGTTCATTCTAAACTCACACTCCTGTGAGTAAATTTACACAGGACAGTTTTCTAATGCATCACCTCATGCAGTAATCGAGAATTAATTTTATAAGACTGCATTTAAAGAGTATTAATGAGTTTATTTAAAATGTCTGCCTGTTAAGGATACCAATAAATAAAAAATCATCAAAATGTTTTATAACCTTTTATTTCAATAAAAGCAGTGCTGTAAAATACCCTATTGCACTCCTTCTCAGTATTTGTAATATTTTTGTAGAATGAAAAATATAATTAAAATATAGAAATCCTCAAAAGTTTATGGAAAAGGGTATAGGATACAGAGGGATGTAATTTTATTAAAATTGTATTTGCTAAGTAGCTGAGGGCATTCCAGTAAAATTTGCATGTCCAGGGAGAGAGGTGATAAATTCCCAGCTGCAGTCAGATGCTTTGTGCCCAGGCTTCCAGGAGAAGCCAAAAATGCAAAAACATAAAAAATCACAAACAAAACATCAAAGGATTATTTACAAATATTTAGCATGACTTGAAGTTGCTGAATTAGCCCAGCAGTGATATCAGGTGATATTTTTGGGGCAAGATCCTTGTGCAGGGGACCCCTGGACTGGCAGCAGCCACAGCCAGTCAGAAGCTGGAAAAGGCTGGGAACAGGGGCTTGATCCCAACCAGGGGACACAGGTCAGAATCAGTCCCTTCGACAGGGATTGTGCAGAGTGCAGGAGTGACAGCAGCAGTAACAAAACCTACCTGCTCACTTACACCCAGCAGTAATTTTGCTGCTGTAAAAACGGGGTTCCAGGCACTTTGGGGTACAAAGTTGGAATTCAGAGATGCTGAGGATGGACCTGACACTGACATCACTCCCCCGGTCCTTCTGCTGGCAGGGAGGGACACAGAGCCACCCCTTTTCCTGTGCTCCATCCACAGCTGGATTTGGCATTTCTGTGTGAAATACAGATAAGGAGAAATGTTTAGATAACAGCCAGAAATGTCACTGCTCTGCAGACCAGGCAGGTGAAGTTCCCCCAGTCGCAGCAGGGCTGCACACACCGATCCCAGCTCACAGCAGCTAATGGCTGCCAGAAGGAATATGAGATATGGATCAGCCCACGGAGCGAGGGATTCCTGCTCCACGCAGGTGGAATTTGGGCTGAGCGCATTTTACGATTCTCAAAAGGAAAAAAAACCACCGTATTTACATCAGCAGAACAAGTAATTTTTCAAGATGAACTGCTACAAGACAGAATTTAGAAACAAAGGCGAGCGGCGTCCTGGCTGTGCCTCCATCGCCTTCCTCGGGATAATGTCGCACCCAACTCTTGGATGTCTGGCACCATCTAGAGGAATAACCGGAATGATGCAGCTGAGAAATTAAATAATAAATTATTATAAATAGCAAAAATCCTAGAGCAGATCTTGTGTAATATCTAACAGCTATTTAGATATTATTTAACAGCTCTTGTCGAGGAAGAGAACCACAGGAAGGAGTGGGAACTTGGAGATTTGTCCTGCAAAAACAGGATGTTCGTTTGCACACACAAGCCCTGCACTCCAGCAACTGTAATTACTGCTAATTATTTTGCATCTCATTTCTTTTTAAAAATAAACTATGATATCAAAATTTTAGGTTATATGTAAAGATCTTAAAATAAGCTTGGACTTTTTAATATTCCTTTACTCACAACTGTGTAGCACAAGGCACCAACTCCTGAATTCCTTCTGAACAACTCTTATTTTTGAATCAACTAAACAAAAACTTGGATTTAATTTAACTACCATCCTGGTTTGTCCTTTAGCTCCATATGAAAGACCCAAGATTAGCAGAATGTTCACAGAAATCCTTGTAGGTTGCTTCCAACTCGGGGGTATTTTATGAAATGTACACAGAAAACATTTTTTTTAAAGCTGAAAATGCTTAATTTGTTCCAGTGTTTAAATCCAGCTGGATTCAGGCATGTGCATCCCCATCTACATTTACTGGAAAGGCACAATGCAGGTAAGCCCACCACACCTGCACAACTCCACTCTAAACTTGCCTTTTTTTTTTGTTTTAACTGTACATTTCTGTTTATGCTAAACCACAATTCTGTTTTCACACATGGCTAAAGCAGGATTTGACTCATGAGGGCAGAATAATCATAAATAAAATATGAGAGACACACCTTTACCTGGTTTTACAAGCCAATTGTGGGAAAGTTCATTTAATTTTGTATTCAAATTAAACAAGGGGTTGAGTTTTACTTTTAACTACAACTGAGAGTAGAACTCCCTACAACACCAAATGGGAGAAGTGATGGGTATTTGAATGTCATCAGTTCCTACTCCTAAAATCCCTCAAAAACTTTTGTTTTTTTTTTATCTTTAAAGAGCAGTATGGAAAGAAACAGCTACAATCCAGCTTCTTCCTTAAAGCATCTCTGCTCCTGAATCCTTCCGTGGCTCATTAGTCTGTTCTCCCTCCTCCTGCCACCAGCTGCTGCTGGCATTTACATAACAGAGCTGTGCTCTGAGGAAAGATGAATCAGCACATCCATAAAATCCTGCTTTCACTCTGAGATTTACTATCACCCCCAGCATGCTGCTGCTTGGATGCAGAGGATCTGGAAAAAGATGAGTCATGGAGCTGCAGAATCCACGTGTGGTGTGGAAATGGAGCTCCTGGGGAAAGAGAGGATGGGCATTACTCACCAGACATGACTCCTGGAGGGGAAAACCCCGGAGAGGTGGGAAGAGGTATCGGTAACAGCCCTGCTAGCAGGCTTGGGGAGAAATGAAGCAACTGGGAGAGCGTTGAGGAGAGGAAGCTGAGCTGCCAGGGAGTCAGGAATGTCGGGAAGAAGCTCGGGAGTGACTGCACAGCAGCACAGTCCAGCCACAGCCAGGCTGGGGGAAGTCCCCTGTGAGCTGTTTGGGAATGAGGAATGCCCCTGGTGCAGGTACTGCTGTGCCCTGCAGCACACACAGGGCACACCTGGGGCATTCCCAACACTCCCCTTCCTGCTGATGCAAGAATTCACCTGAGCCTGATGCGGAGCAACACCGAGCACAGCCGAGCACTGACCCAAGGACGTGGACTGAGCACCAAGCCAGGCTCCCAGCTGGAATGCCACAGGAAGGGCACAAGCAAGGCATGGATAAGCTTACTTTGGGAGCATTTTCTATCCCAGGCTTTTGAAAGCCCCTTTTAGTTATGGCAGAAATCCTCATGGGCTGGCCCAAACAGAACAACCCTGCCTGGTGGTGCTGCAGCTTCACCTGTGCCACCCCCAAACTCAAAGGAAATCAAATAATGAGTGGAGAGATTCAGTAAGGCACCAAAAAGTGCCAAGGAAATGTCATATTCCTAAACAAATACAGAATCATGGAATCCCAGAATGGTTTGGGTGGGAAGGGGCCTTAAAGCCCATCCAGCCCCATTCCCTGCCATGGGCAGGGACACCTTCCACCATCCCAGGCTGCTCCAAGCTCTGTCCAGCCAGGCCTTGGACACTGCCAGTGCCCAAGATCCTGGGGCAGCCACAGCTTCTCTGGGCACCCTGTGCCAGGGCCTCTACACCCTTCCCAGTATCCCACCTAAGCTGCCCTCTGGCAGTGGGAAGCCATTCCCCCTGTCCTGGCACTCCAGGCCCATGCAGTCTCTCTCCATCTTCCCTGTGGGCTCCCCCAGGCACTGGAAGCCACAGTCAGGTCACCCTGGAGCTTCTCTTCTCCGGGCTGAACAACCCCAATTCTCCCAGCCTCTCCTCACAGCAGAGCTGCACTCTCCCTCTGACAGCTTGGTGCCTCCACCGGATTTGCTCCAACAACTCCAGGTCCTTCCTGTGCTGGGGATCCCAGGGCTGGAGGCAGCTCTGCAGGTGGGGTTCTCACCTAAGCATGGATGTGGAGCTGTTGGCACCAAAATGCACCAGGACGTGGTGCTGGCCAGTATTTGTGGAGCTGGTTTTCCCTGACATGGAATTCTGTTCAGCTCAGGAAGATGGATTTGTACTTTCAGGGCATATTATTATAAAACATCATTTATGTTTTCTCCTTTGCCTTCCCATCAGGCATGAAAAGATGAGCTTGCAGTTCTGGGCTCTGAAGGCAGGTGGGGGAAGCAGTACCGCTCTGGAGAGTGGGATCAGTGTGAGCTTCTCCTGGCTGGGAATTCACGCTGAGGGCAGCAGTTCCACCCTGTCTCTCCCAGGAGGCTCTGGGGTCCTGCTGGGAAGCTGGGACAGCTGTTGGGAAGCCACTGGAATTTGCAGCTTGGTGAGGCAGCACCTCGTGTCTGTCCACTGACCAGCTGAGCAATGAACCTGCCCTGAAAACACTCCAAGAGTAAATGTCTGGAGCCTACAAGAGAAATTGAAAGGGACTTGGGACAAGAGGGAAATGGCTTCCCACTGCCAGAGGGCAAAGTTAGGTGGGGTATTTGGAACAAATTTTTATTGTGAAGGGGCTGAGGCCCTGGCACAGGTGCCCAGAGCTGCCCCTGGATCCCTGGCAGTGTCCGAGGCCAGGCTGGACAGGGCTTGGAGCACCCTGGGATAGAGGAAGGTGTCCCTGTTCATGGCAGGGGTGGCACTGGATGAGCTTTAAGGTCCCTTCCACCAAACCACTCTGGGATCCTCTCAACAGCCACCGAGAACTCGAGAACTTTACAGGACGATGAAGGGGAAACAGGGTCCACACATCACCCGGTGAATCCAAGCTCCTGGCACAAAACAGCTTCAAGAGGAGGATGAAGGGCAGGTGAGCACAGGTGAATTGTGTGAAACAGCTCAGTGCCAAATCCCCAGATCCTCCCTACAATGCCCTGGAGGCATCCCGTGGAGCTGCCAGCAGGAAGGACTGCGCCCCGCCTGCACAGCAACAGAACTCTGAGCAGTGCTCCTCAGCAAACCCAGCTGCTATAAATATGTGCTCAATCTGAATTTATTCTTAATATTTCCAGAGCATCGACCCACAGTGATTCAGCTCTGCATTCCAGGCTTGAGGAGAGGCTGTCCTTTGTTATGCCATGATGACAGTGGTTTTTACACTGGAGCTCTAACACCAAATGTCAGGTACTTGAGATAAAATAAATTCACTTCATGTGCTTTAGCAACTCATTGCTGAAGTGACACCGATTTCAGGAGCTCTGACAGGATGCATCCCGTGGAAAAATATTTATTTCTATTAAAACTATCTACTTTGACCCCGGCCTCTTTGTTCCTCAGGGAGAACAGGTGCTGTATCCATCACATTGGAATTTCCTGGTCACTGGGAGCAAACAATTTTATTTAACTCCTAAAGCCACCCGAAACGGAGACACTTCCCTGCAGCCAGGCCTTGTTTACCGAGAGCCTGGAAGGGCTGTCACCTCCCCACTGAGCAATCCCCTCCATGGCACACGGGTGGGCTCCATCCCCCTACCCTTGACAGGATCCCTAAGATTCCTGAACCCCTTCATTCTCTCAAAAACTGCTTCGTCTGAGGCACTCACGGGCCTCCATTTCCCAGGCCACGACCAGAGGCCGAGAACACTGCGGCCGCGAGGGCTGCAGTCATGAGGGCCGGAGCTGTGAGGGCTGAGGGCCGCGAGGACAGGAGCCGTTAGGGCTCCCCCGTGACGGCTACCGGGGCCCTCTAAAGCACAGCGCGGCTCCGCGCAGCCCCGTGACCGCGGCCAAACGCCTGGGGCACATCCCGGCTCTCCCGGCCCTTCCTCTCCCTCCCCTTCCTCCTCCTCCTCCTCCTCCTCCCTCAGCCGCCGCCCGGAAGTGGCGGGCGCCCCCCCGCGGCGCGTCACCGCCCCGCCCTTCCTGCCCCCCCGCCCGCCCGGCGCT